>NC_053426.1:38994213-39318689 GCF_007990345.1 Gossypium hirsutum | reverse complement strand
TTTTATCTATTCAGAAGCGAGAAGGTTAATTCTCCCCCAGCCCCACACTACCATCAAAAGGAAAAAGAAACTATGATGGTGCATATGAACCATACTGGATGACACTTTGTATTTTAGTCTATAGAAGATGACAATTAATCCAATGGCTGCGTTTAAGTAAAATGTATGCTGGCTCGTAGAAGCTTGAACCTTCAATGCTTAATTGTATTTCAAGAATTGAAAACTTGTCTTTAATGATATGTCAAATGCAGGACGGTGGTGGTGGTGACTCTATTTTGTTTCAGCGAAGACCACATTCTCATTTTGTTAGTCAGTATGATGACAGTGGTTTTAAGAATAAAGAGTTCCAAACTATAAGCTCCAGTAGAGATTGTTTGAGTCTCTCAAGAGATGGAAGGCTGAATGATATGCCTCAAATTGGACATGAAGACACAGATGTTGCTGCATGTTTTGATGGGCCTTTCTTTCCTTCTTCCATAAACACTTCAACTGTTTCCCCCCTTCTTTTCAGTTTCATGTCAGTTCAGAAGAGGGGATCAACCTTTATGTAGATTTAAATTCAAACCCATCAGAGTGGATTGAGAAACTGAAAAGTGAGGTTTCAATAAGCCAGGACATGTCCCATTGCAAGTCTAAGACTTTTCCTAAGGAGCTTGGGCGCTTTGGGGAAAGTAGTAAACAGATGGAGAGATCTTTTCAGTTGAATGTAGATACTGGGGAAATGAAAGATGACTTTATACACTCTGGATTACCCCCAAATTTGATCATAAAGGAAACGAGTTCATTGCAGTTTGATCATCCTGATCGAGATAATGGATCCTTCGGCTCAGCTGTAATGATACCATGTGGCAGAGCTGTAGATTTGTCAGAGCATTTAGAAGGAGATCGAGGACTGACCTTAGTTAGAGCTCATCCTGATTCTCAGGAGCAAATAATTTCTGCTATTGCACCATGTGCTAAAGATGGGTGGTTGGTAGCCCCTAATTCAAATATTAATTCTCCTAGGGAGAAGTTAGGTGGTGATGGTGCATTAAATATATCAAATGGTCCTCTGAGTCTTCTGAGGAAGGAAAATGAAATATGTGAAAATTGTACCCTACAAAGCAGTTGTCATCTTGTAAGTTCTGGTCGAATAATTCCTGGATGCCAGCCAGATGGTTCATTACTGATGCAAAAGCCTGAAGATGTGGTTCCCCAGAAAGATGCATTACATTCGCCTGGTGATAATGGTGAATTTGTGGATTTAGTTGATCCAAAGCATAAGTTTTATGCAGACCAAGGTGGGCTAGCAGGCTCAACTGATCTCAATCAAGAGACATTTAGGACCCGGCTGCCTACATTAGTTGAAGAACAGGTGACATTTAACCTCCTATAGCTTTGAACTTCATTAATGCTATGCATGAACTATTGTCAATACATAGCCATCATTAGTTGATGTTTTGCCCCACTTTTTTATTCTTCCTGGTAATTGGAAAAAATATTGCATTCTTTGTTGTATGTACGGTGAATGTTTGTATACCAGTCAAGGAATTTGCTTGATATGTGTGTTTGCTTGCATGTCTGTGCCTTTGGGTCATTTTGAATCATTGACAGATAATTAAAGTAGGGTGAATTAATTTTTAAATGGTTTCTTGTTGTTTAATTACAATGTTAAGTCAATATCATTCAACATTGTCAGAAGGGGAAAAGAAACAGATAACAATAGATTACAAGACAACTAAATGCAAAAGTTTGTTCTTCCGTTCCTTGTTTACCCCATGTCTTTCTCTCTCTCTATGGTGGCATTGTTTGTCAACTTTCATGTCTTAAGGCAGAAGCGAGGGCATTGCTTTTGACCAGTTTATGTCTGCTTCAGGTTTTGTGTAATAAGAAATTGGATTTTAAATTTAGCTTTTGTGAGATTGATTAATAGTTTATATTGGATCGAGTTTTAGTTACTGGAAATTGGGAGCTTTAAACAGAATGAGAGAAGATAACAAGAGTAAGAGAGAGATTGAAATTAGAGGAAGATATATCTTCTCTAAGAAAGTAAATAGAACTTAAATAACAATACTTATTGGATATTTATTCTTTATTATAAGGGAAAGGTTGATAGATTATGAACCTATTTATATACCGAAAATCTGATAAAAGCAAGCTATAATCGACTATTTTTCCTTTATGGTAACTCTACTTTCAGATTTGCAGAAATTGCAGTGTCCTTTCTAATGTAAAATGATATTAAAGTGATCTTTTATATATATTTTTATTATGATTTCCCTCTGCAAGGAGCCATCAATTAGTTGTGTGCTCTTAAGGCAGTCAATCTGTCTTGCACTTTTTATGTGAGTGCTTTTTCTTTTTTTCCTTAACTGGACTACAGATAGATTAGGATCATTTCTTCTTCTTTTTTTCCCCTCTAAATAGAACTATATAACAGAAAATAGGCAGATATTTAGTGAGTATTGCTAATGATATTAGTTTCAAAAACTGCAACAACTTGCATTCACTTGTAAAGTTTATAGGTAAATGATCAATTTTATTTTGGTGAACTTAAATCTTAGTCTATCATCTATCTACTTTGTGAAAGATATTCCTCTCATCCTAGTTTAACTTTCTGCAAATCAATAACATAGTGATTTTTTCCATCCATGATTGACATGATTTCTACTCCTTCCCCTTTCTGAATTTTATTCTATTCTCATTCTTTCTGCATTACGTTACTCCTAGATTAATGTGAGTGTCAAAATGTACCAGTTAGCTATTATTTAGAAAGTTTAAAGTATTGCTTTTGACATTTAATTTTGTACATTGCTAAGTCTTCGATCGTTCTTTATGGTATCTTTTGTGGGTTCATCTTATGGGTAGAACAAAGTTCTTTTCTTATCTGTCTCTTCTAGGCTTTCTTTTCCTCCCTTTTTCAGCACCACCACTGCATGAATAAAATAATTCTCTTTCAAAAGAGATTTTTCAAGTTCCAGGTATTTTAGATGATAGTATAATCAAATGAATTTTTTTTTTGTGGGGTGGGGGGTGACACATCTGTTTTTCCTCAGTACACTCAATGAAACAACTAAAGTTTTACTGTATTAAACTGCTTGCAGGATAAGAGCAAAATTAATAATTGGGGAGAGAGTTCAGAGTAATTATTCTTCTTAATTTAATTATATGCTACCAAATTTTTATTTTGTGTTGAATTGAGTGCATAATTGCCCTTTTCAGATGCTCACAAGATGAGTTATTTGAAAATTGTAGAGGACTTGATAATGTTGAATCTAATGGACTCAGCAAAAAGAGGGCATGTATAGATGGCGATAAAAATGACTGTAGCTTGCTTGATGCCAAGATTTTAAGAAGCACAAAGCATTTGATTAAGGTCCTTCCCAGAAGATCCACGCGGCTGGTTTCCAAGGTTCATTTTTGTGCTTTCCTTGTCATGCAATTATTTGTGGCATTTTCCCCCTACTGAAATAATTCGCATATTTTTATTTATAGCCACCCAACCCCAATATGGAACATGAAACCATTCATTTATTAATATGCAAAACATTTTGTTCTTTCTGTGCTCTTGATTTATGTTTAACCTACAAGGAAATCTGAAATTCTGAAGATGACAAGAGTTTTATGTTGGTCCTGTTCTGGTAACATGTTTGTCTTTATACAATTAGTTTGTTGTTAATTCTATCATGTATATGTGAGAGCTGTGCAGTTGTAACTTTTTATTTAGCTTGAAGTACCCATGTCCGACACATATTCGTATTGGTGGACACACGTCCAAATCTGACAATCACACCCAAGATGGAGAGTGATTTTAGCACCTTTAAGTAAAAGATGAAATTAGAGATGAATAATTTATTGAGGAAAAACTCTCTCAAAAGTATGTATTTCTTGGAAATATGTACAGGAATATATATACATGAATCAGTTAAGGAAAGAATATCTCTAATTAGAATCTCTAAAGATTTAGCTATTCAATGTTGTCAAATAAATCAAAGATTCTCAACACTCCCCCTCAAGTTGGTGCATAAATGTCTCGCATGCTCAACTTGCAAAGAAGATAAGTCTTACAACCAAGCCTTTTAGTAAAAACATCAACCAATTGTTTTCTGGATTTTTCTTGATAAAATGGCGATCTATTTTGATAAGCTTGGTTCTAATCGTGTTGCATTAGATTTTGAGCTATGCTGATGGTCGTTTTGTTGTCACAGTACAAGGTTGATCCATTTTTATTCAACAACTTTAGCTCTTCCAATACATTTTGCAACCATAAAAGCTCACAAACACCTTGAGCCATGGCCCTATATTAAGCCTCTGCACTTGATCGAGTCACAACACTTTGTTTCTTGCTCCTTCAAGTGACTAAGTTTCCTCCCACAAAGGTACAATATAACTCGTTGTAGACCTTTTGTCATCAAGAGAGCTAGGTCAATCTGCATCTGTAAATACTTCTATCTTGAGATGACTATTTTTGGAGAAGAGAATACCTTTGCCTTGTGCAGACTTCAAATAGCACAAAGTTCACAATATTGCCTGCATATGGACTTCACGAGGATCATGGATAAACTGACTTACCAAACTAACTGCATAGGCTATATCAGGTCAAGTATGAGCGAGATAAATTATTCGTCCAACGAGTCTTTAACATCTCCCTTTATCCACCATTTCATTGATCTCTGCTTTTAACTTGTGATTACTCTCAATAGGTAATTATGCTGGTTTGCAAACCAACATGTTAGTCTCTATCAGAAGATCTAAGATATACTTTCTTTGGGAAATAAAGATTCCCTTTTTCGATCTGGCCATTTCTTTTTTGTGGAAATATTATAACTTTCTTAAGCCTTTGATTTTGAATTCCTGAGTCAATTGTTTCATAAGCTGGGTCATTTCTTCCTTGTCATCTCCTGTCATAATTATATCATCAACATAAACTATAAGGAGAGTAGTCTTACCTTTGTGATGTTTTATAAAGAGGGTATAATCAGCATTACTTTGTTGATTGCCAAATGACACCATGACCTTGCTAAATCTGTCAAACCAAGCTCAGGGAGATTGTTTTAGTCCATATAAGGCATTTTTCAGTCTATATACCTTGAATATCTTTATCCTTAAATCCTGAAGGGAACTTTCATAAACACTTTTTCTAGGTCTTCATGTAAGAAGACATTCTTTACATCAAGCTGCTGTAAGTCGTATTTGAATTTTGCTACACATGATAAAAGGATTCTAATCGTATTCAATTTAGCAACTGGGGCAAATGTTTCTTGGTAATCTACTCCATATGTTTGAGTGAATCCTTACGTTACTAATTTGGCTTTGAGTCTTTCAATTCAACCATCAGTCTTATACTTGACAGTGAACACCCATTTGTAGCCAACCATTTTCTGCCCCTTAGGAGGATTAACTAGTTCCCACGTCTCATTTTTGCTAAAGCCCTCATTTCTTTAATCATAGTCCTTTTCCATCTTGCATTAGTGATAACTTTTTTCCAATCCTGTGAAACAAACATAGAGAACGAAGACAAAGTAAAATCTCTAGAAGATGAGGATAAAGAATTATAAGAAACAAAGTTAGAGATAGGATGTAAAGTGCAAGTTCTAACACCTTTTCTTTGAGCTATTGGTAATTCTAAATCAGTAGCAAACTCAAGTAAAGAAGACTCACCTGATAGTGAAGAGTTAGGGCATAGAGTAGATTGGATGATGACATCTTCTTTCTTGCCTTTTCTTGTGTATGTACTTAAATCAGGCCTATCCAACAACTGTTCACTAGTATTCTCTTGAATTAAAGTCTCTGTTGAAACTAAATTCTCCCTCGATAGAGTAACAGAACAAGGTGTCATCTCTTCATTTTCAATGACCTCCCCCTGAAGAGGTGGTTGTGATGAATTAAAATAGGGTTCATCCTTACAAAATGTTACATTCATACTTACATAATACTTTTTAAATGGCAGATGATAACATTTGTAACCCTTTTGTTTGGGAGAGTATCCAATGAAAACACATTTGACTATTCGAGGATCCAGTTTGCTCCCATGTCGAAGATGGACTTAGTGGACACAACCAAAGACCATCGGTGAAATTGGGTAATCCATCTTGCCTTAAGAGGCATTCGATTAATGAGATAAGCAGCAACCAAAATCGCATCCCCCTAATAAGGCTTTGGGATGTTCGTTGTGAACATAAGTGATCTAGTAACCTCCAAAAGATGCTGATTTTTTCTTTTGATAACACCATTCTGAGCGCTTGTACCGGGACAACTGGTTTGATGCAAAATCCCATATGATTCTAAATAATCATTAATTTCATACTTGGTTCCGATATCAGTTCACAAAATCTTAACATTAGCATCAAACTGAGTAATCAATTTATGTAACAAAATAATGATTACCAGATAAAAAAAGTAAGGTGAGTAGGGCCTCAAACATCAGGATGAATAATCTTAAAAGGAACAGTACTTCTATTATTACGTAAAAGATAATTGTTTCTTGTATGCTTAACAAACTCACATGCATCACAAACTAAAGAGTCTAATTGAGTTCTTGAAAACAAAGTAGGAACCATCTTAACAAAAATAGTAAATGATGGATGTTCTAACCGTCTATGCCACTGAATTATCTCTCGATTGACATCTTTATTGTCACCAATTAAGGCTTGAGGCATACTGGAAAATCGATCTAGAAGATATAAGCCATCAAACCTATCACTGCCATTCATGTTCCTGTCCTGGAGGTCCAGAAAGACACAGTGATCAAGAAAGAATTCAAGTTTACAAGTTACGGCTTTAGTGATTGTACTAACAGATAAAAGGTTAATTGACAATTTAGGGACATGGAGGATAGTGATATTGGGAGTACAAACAACATAAGTTGTTCTAAAGACGGAAGTAAGGGAGCCATTTGCACACTATCTTTAGATGGACAAGTAGTATAGTTAATTAAATAAGCTTTTGTTTGACCCTGTCATATGTTTATTCGCACCGGAATCAATAATCCAAAATTCAGAAGTGGATGAAGAATTGAAAATAGTACTTGATTTTGCATAATTAGACTTAGCACCTGAGGTAGAGTCCAATTGAGACAAGAAACATTGAAGATGTTGAATCTTGTCTAAGGTAAAACTCCCAGCAGAAGTGTACTAGTCCTTTGTTGTCACAGAGTCTGACAAATTTGCCTTAGACTGAGAATTACCCCCTCGCTTTCCACCACAACCTCGAGCGGGTCAACAATGTAACTTCCAGCACGAATCTTTAGTGTGCCGAGGCTTACCACAATAGTCACACGTCAAGTGATCCTCGTCAGACTTACCACCCGGTGGACCATCTTGATTAGTAATGTGGCCAGCTTTATCAATAGGTGGATTATAGAGCATAACAATACGATGACTCTCTTCCTATTGTACATAAGAGTGTCTCATGGAGAGAAGGAAATGGAGTTTTGCCAAGAACTTGAATCGGAATCTGATTATACTCTGTATTCAACCCAACCAAGAAATAAAAAATGCGCTCCTTTTCCACCATTTTGTGAAAATTTTCGGCATCATCATACCAGTCGCCTGAAAATCTTGATTATAATAAAGTTCTTGCCACAACCCACTTAATTTAGCAAAATATTGAGAAATCGTTAGATCCCTTATTTTGTACCATGAATCTTATTACAAATCTCAAAAATTTGCGCATCATTCCCAACATGAGAGTAGGTGAGAGCAGAACATTCCAAATTTTTTTTGTAGTATCAAGTAGCAATAAGTTTTGAAAATATGGGGTTGCATAGAATTGAAAAGCCATGCCATAACAAGAGAGTTCGTTGAATCCTATTGACTAAAAGTTGAATTAGTATGTATCCCTGCAAACCACAAGCCTTGATAAACAAAGTAAATCACGATTTCTTGTCTTTAGACATAATGCTGAAAAAAACAACTAATTTCCCAAAAAAAAATCTGCTTGAAACATTAGAACAAAAAACACCCAAAAAGAACACAAAAGAGATCTCACATACAAAGAAAACAAAAAAACTTAGCCAAAATACACCACCAATCAGAGGAGAAAGACTGGAAGGAGCAGAGAGCATAGTGACGGCGTCAGAAAGAACACGGTGGCAGTAGGTGAAGGCCACGAGTGGCGCGTGAAACGAAGATACCGTAACTTGTGATGGTGTGTGACACAAAGATACCGTAACTTGTGATGGTGTGTGAAACAAAGATACCATAACTTGTGATGGTGTGTGAAACAAAGATACTGTAACTTATGACGGCGCATGAGGCCCATGCGAGAGTCTTCTGGTCACCGGCTTCTGGGGTTTCGCTGGCGAGTGGATGTCGACTCCAATGGTAGGGCGGTAAGAAAAAAAAATAAGGGTAGATGGAAAGTACCAATTCAATTTCTAGGATTTTTTTGAACAAACTTTGAAATTCAAAAAAAATGATCCCACAAATCGGATTCAAAAATTGATACCATGATAAAATTAAAGAGGAATACTCTAATGTATTGAGGAAAAACTCACTCAAAGGTATGTATTTCTTAGAAATATGTACAGGTATATATATACATGAAACATTGAATCAATTAAGGAAAGAATATCTCTAATTAGAATCTCTAAAAATCAGTTATAATCTCAAAAGATTTAGCTATTGAATACTGTCAAATAAATCAAAGATTCTCAATAGTAAAATTCCAATATCCCCCATCAGAAACTGGTCTTTCACCTTTTGAGGTTTTCAAACTCCACCAACTTTGTTGTCCTATTGGGGTTCATAACTTTTTTCTCGTATCTTTTTAACAGGTATGAGATTCTAGATGCACCGCTATTGATGCATAGCATGTGATAAATGTTTGTCATTACCTAAACATATCTGGTTAATAAATTATAATAGTTATTGGTTGCATATTTTGCAAGATAATATGAATGAATTGCGTGTAAAATTGATTTTAGACCCTTTTCTCGATTCAAGAAGACATTCTAGTTGTTCAGATATATATTCTCTATTGTACCTTCGTCACTGTATTCCAACTCTTTACACTTTCAAATCTTGGGCTTACCTTAGCTGAAGGTGTTCATACCTATCTACAAAAAGTCGCAAATGGTTGATTGTCTAAAATTGGTGACTAGTTGGTTTCCCTGAACCAAGGATCAAGTAGGTTTAAAGCTCCTAAGAACTTGTATTTCAAAATGAGCTCTTTTGGATTTCTTTTTCCCTCTGTTCTTTTGCTGTGATTGGGATGCGTTCTTATTCAATTCCAGGTCGATTAGTGGCAAAACATGTGATATGTTTGTTACTATGCAAAACTTGAAAAAAAAATCCCTGAACAATTGGAAAGTTTCTAGTAATTCATTTTGGCAGCTATCAGACTATTCTGCGGCAAACATGGAAGTTTCTGGATTTGGATATGATATATGTTGGAATTCCTTAAATTAAGCAGATTTTCTACCTTAGTTCTAGGAATTTCCTTGTACCATTAGCTATAATCAAATTACTAATTTTTAGGGATAGGCTAATTTCTAGAGATTATTTCCTTTTTATTTTTCCTGTTATTCTTTAAAAGGCTGTAGTCAGATTAGAAGAAATAAGAATAATTCTTCTTCCTAAATTTGTACATGGTATCAAGAGCATCAGGAATTCAGTAGATCCTGCTCTTTCTTCTCTTTTCTTGTTCTGTTTTCTCTGTTAGAAACCTTACTCTCATGGGTGACACCGAAAATTCCTATGAGACTCTTCATAAACTTCGGCTAACCAAAACTCAACTTGAGGCTGTTCATAAATTACTCGGGACTCCTACAGCCAGTGGGTCACTAGCTATTCACGGTACTGCTTTAAATACTACACACGAACCTATCACAACTTCCTGGATACTAGACTCAGGTGCATCCGACCACATGACAGGTAATCTAAGTTTGTTCCACACCTATTTACCTTGTCATGATCACTCTCGGATTCGCATAGCTGATGGATCTTACTCGCTGGTGGCTGGAATGGGGACAGTTAGACTTACTGAAAATTTTTCCCTTGATAAAGTTTTACATGTTCCAAATCTTTCCTATAATTTACTCTCAATTAGCAAGCTTACCAAGGATGAAAAAGTACTTGTTGAATTTTCTGCTTTAGGTTGTGTGGTTCAGGAACAAGAATCGGGGAAGATGATTGGCACTGCTAAAGTTGATGATGGCTTATATGTTTGGAACAAAAATAGTTCACAAGAAGGGATGGCCTTATCTACATCCAAAGAAGATTCTATCATGCTATGGCACCGTAGACTAGGACACCCAAATTTCATGTACTTGAAGAAATTGTTTCCTCTACTATTTCTAAATAAGAAAATAAGTTCATTGAACTGTGAAGTTTGCCAACTGTCTAAACACACTCGTGTCCCTTATCCTTTGAAACCTTATGTTCAATCTCAACCTTTCTCTTTAATCCACAGTGATCTATGGGGAGCTAGTCGAGTAAAAAACATCACAGGGGCTAGGTGGTTCATAACTTTCATTGATGACCACACTAGAGTTTGTTGGATCTATCTCCTTAAAGAAAAATCTGAAGTCTCTAGAGTTTTCAAAAATTTTCATTCAATGATTCGAACCCAGTTCAATTCAAATATTCACACCCTTAGAACTGATAATGGGAGAGAGTACTTTAATTCTATCCTAAGTCCTTATCTTTCTGAGCAAGGAATCATACATCAAAGTTCTTGTCCTGACACCCCTCAACAAAACGGGGTTTCCGAGAGGAAAAATAGACACCTTGTAGCCGTGGCTCGTGCTCTTATGTTTACTATGGGTGTACCAAAGTATTTATGGGGAGAAGCTGTCCTCACTGCTTGTTATCTTATAAACCGACTCCCATCTAAGGTATTAAACTTTCAAACACCTTTACATACTCTTCAAAAAAGTTTTCCCTTGTTTCGTGTTCCTAATCTCCCAACCAAAACATTTGGTTGCAAAGCATTTGTCCACAACCATCAACCTAACCGATTTAAACTTGATCCTAGAGCCCACACTTGTGTCTTTTTTGGTTACTCACCTACACAAAAAGGGTACAAGTGCTACTCTCCAACCTTACACCGGATGTTTGTGTCTCTTGATGTTACTTTCTTCGAAAATGAGCCATATTTTTTAGCCTTTCATCTTCAGGGAGAGATACTTAGTGAAAATGAGATCTTGAGCAATCTTCTCATTATACCTCAAGGCTCTATCAGCCCTACCACCACTACAAAACCTGCTGAAAATCCTACAGCCACTGTTATTCCTGTTTTGGAACCTGTTTTTCCTATCTCCACTGTTTAGCAACAAGAAACAAGGGTGATTAACCATACTAATGAAGAAAAACAGCCTACTCATTCTGAAAAACAATAAGAAAAAACTCAGGGGCTTCGTGTATACTCTTGGAGACATCAGCTGCCTGAGACAGAAACAGCAGTGCCAATGCCATCTTTACCCGAGGACTGTCTTGAGGAAGAAGTTTCACCTCCTTCATCGTCCATCTATCTTCCAATTGCAGTAAGAAAGGGCACTAGGAGCTGCACTCAACATCCCATTTCTCGGTTTGTATCCTATGGAAACTTGTCTAAATCCTACAATGCCTTTGTTTCTAATGTTGACTCTATAGAAACTCCAAAAAACATAGAAGAGGCTCTTAAGTCAACCAAATGGAGGCAAGCTGTGTTGGAAGAAATAAAGGCTCTTGAAGACAATGGAACTTGGGAAATATCTAAACTACCTACTGGGAAGAAGACCGTGGGTTGTAAGTGGATTTTCACCACAAAATTTAAACCAGATGGGAGCATTGATCGATACAAGGCTAGACTTGTGGCCAGGGGTTTCACTCAAACATATGGGTTAGACTATGAGGAAACCTTTGCACCGGTGGCCAAATTGAATACTATTCGAGTGCTTCTCTCAATTGCTGTCAACTTAGAATGGCCTTTGATCCAATTGGATGTAAAGAACGCTTTTCTCAATGGAGAATTAAACGAAGAAGTCTACATGGATTTTCCGCCTGGATTCGAAGGAAGCAAGGGCCAAGTATGCAAGTTGAAGAAGTCCTTGTATGGACTAAAGCAATCCCCTAGGGCTTGGTTATTCGTTTTGCCAAAGCCATGACTAGTAGACATTATACTCAAGGTCAAGCTGATCACACCTTATTCTACAAACACTCGGATAATGGGAAGTGCTGTATTCTCATTGTCTATGTAGATGACATAATATTAACAGGGGATGATTCTATTGAAATTGAAAGACTAAAAGAGTTCTTAAGTCTTGAGTTTCAACTTAAAGACTTGGGGAATCTTCGATATTTTCTAGGAATGGAGATTGCAAGGTCAAAGGCAGGTATTTCAATCTCTCAAAGAAAGTATGTTCTTGATCTACTTTCTGAAGTTGGACTGTTGGGTTGCAAACCAGCCGAGACTCCTATGGAACCCAACCTTAAATTAGGAACTGATAAGGATGGAGAAGAGGTAGACAGGACGAGATATCAACGGTTAGTGGGAAAACTTGTCTATCTTTCTCACACTCGTCCGGACATAGCTTTTGGAGTAAGTGTCATAAGTCAATTTATGCATGCTCCTAGGGAGAAACATTTGGAAGCTGCCTACAGGATATTGAGATACTTAAAAGGGACTCCTGGTAAGGGGTTGCATTTCAAGAAAGATGTAAATCGAAGCATAGAAGTCTACACTGATGCAGACTGGGCAGGGGCAGTTAATGACAGGCGCTCCACAAGCGGTTACTGCAGCTATGTTTGGGGTAATCTCGTGACATGGAGGAGTAAAAAGCAATCTGTTGTGGCACGCAGCAGTGCTGAATCTGAATATCGAGCTTTGTCCCACGGTATATGTGAAGGAATGTGGTTACAACGGCTAATGGGAGAACTAAAATTATCCTATACAAAACCTATAACATTGTACTGTGACAACCAGGCAGCAGTTAGCATAGCTCATAACCATGTACACCATGACCGTACCAAGCATGTGGAAATTGATCGCCACTTTATTACGGAGAAAATTAACAAAGGGGAAGTTTGTGTTTCATATCTACCTACAAGACAACAAGTAGCAGACGTGTTAACCAAAAGCTTGAGCAGAAAAATGTTCGAAGAAATTATGGGCAAGTTGGGTTTGATTAACATCTACACTCCAGCTTGAGGGGGAGTGTTGGAATTCCTTAAATTAAGCAGATTTTCTAACTTAGTTCTAGGAATTTCCTTGTACCATTAGCCATAATCAAATTACTAATTTTTAGAGATAGGCTAATTTCTAGAGATTATTTCCTTTTTATTTTTCCTGTTATTCTTTAAAAGGCTGTAGTCAGATTAGAAGAAATAAGAATAATTCTTCTTCCTAAATTTGTACAATATATGTTTTAGCTTTTTATTCACAGTTTGTCTAATATATTCAATTTATTCTTCCTCAGTGAGTTTATGAAGTACGTGCTGGCCATGTCCTGAGTATTGTTTCAGCTCACATTAGATTCATTATTGCAAAGCTGAGTATTGTCTATATAGTAAGTTTCAACTCTATGCTCTCCCCTCTGCTTTAGTTTCTGCATAATGATATTTTCCTAGCCAAGTAGGTTTTGATGGCCTACTCAGACACAACATAATGATATTCTTATTTTTGGTACTGAACAAATTCTACATTGGGGGATGGGTTTGAACAGAGGGTTCAAACTCGGGATATGGTGTACAAACTTAGATGAATGCAATTTAGGAATTTGATTTGTCCCTTAAATTTTCATACATTATACCTTAACTTATAGTTGATTGATAAAATTTAATTGCTACTTTTACTACTGTTTTTGCTTTCTCACCCTTCATTTTCTTAGTAAAATAAGCAAGTTTCCTAAAGCTATTGCAAAATTAAATAAAATTCATAAGCCTTTTTTAGTCATTCATCTATGTGAAGTGTTAACGAAAGTGTCGGTGAAATTTAGCTATAATTTTTCAAATCTTTGTTAGTAGCATTGTCCGGACAAAAAAACTTATTTATTCGTGTTACTTCTATACGTCACAATCACGTTTAAGGCGTTGGAAAAAATTACAGTTTAATGTATAGCTTTCTGGTTTTTTAAGGATAGAATTGAATACCATAAGAACTGAACCAAATTCTATCGATTGGGATTGGTTTGGTTAGATTAAAAAATCTCTTCGGTTTGGTTCAAAATAATTAAAACAAATTGAAAGAATACATTCGATTGTTACTTGGACTAAAACCGAATCGAATTCAATAAAAACCAAACTGAAATCGAACTGAACACTGAGATTAGAACTTTTGTTCGGTCCTAGATTTTGATACATTCATATCATATTGTATTTTGTTTTAGTGTTATTTTGGTATCAAAATTAGCTGAGTTTTAAGCTTGGTTCTCGTATTCATGATGCCAACTTCTTGCAGGTTCATTCATTCTTAGGAAAACAGGTTTTCTCAGACATAATAATAGACTGATACGGTATATCATTCAACTTGCTGCCTTCTTATTTTGTAATTTTTAAACAATTTTAAAAGCAAATTGTATTTCTTGAAAATTTGATACAAAAATAAAGATCATCTGTCGTCGCCGCTTTTCTTCTTGTGGTTACGTTAGTTCAACGTTGGAGTAAATATAATTGTGGATATATACGACATTGTTATGTTCAATTTGTTTTTTTTAATATTTAATGGATACTTAGATGATCGTAACTTTAAATTTATGGGTGCTTTAACAGAAATGAAGTGACTATAAGTAAGGTGATTATTTTTAGCACTATACATCATATCTACCATTCGACTTTTAACCGACTTACGTGTTAACTCTGTGGGGATGTAATAATTTCTTGTTAACTCTGGTTCTTTGGAGGGTTAAGTTGATTGACTCGAATTTGGTTCGATTTTTATGCCGGTTTTTTTGTCAAAGAGGGTTTGAATTATTGTCCATTTAATAAAAGAGTTTCAATTTAAGTGTACTATATACTAATCTTTATATAAATATGTAAATTATACACGATAAAAATTAAACTATTTTAACATTTTAACTAACAAATAGTGCTTGTGGATCGACTCAATCTAGGTTTTGGGGAGGAAAAAATTTCTTGGGCCGTAGATTAAGTCTTTGAAAACATGGATTCCGAGAGTATCTCAACGCATGCTTCTAAAGTCATATTTTGAAGAAAATAAAATTGTCAAATTGTTTTAAGTTGGACCTCACTTAATTGACAGTTTTATTTGAATAAAAGAATGGCAAAAATACAAACCAAATCTCAAAAATAATTACTCAATTATACAAATATCTATAATCTAACATTAACTCAGTTTAAGAAAATGATAAAATTATTAAAAATAATACCATATGTTGTCACTGGATATGGGAATATTTGATTTGCCTTGCAAGTCTTTATTGACATGGAAGTACCCATTTTCTACTACTACTACTACTAATAATAATAATGCACCTTAATGAAATAAGACAAGCAGAGAATCAGCAAAAAGTTTTTCTAAGAAAAACATTATTTCCACGACTTTAACAACCATCGATTCTTTTTTCCTGGGTAAACTATAAGCCCAAGTATTAATGAAAGATCAAGTCTTTTCTCGAGACTAGGTCTTATTTAGTTTAGTTGGTTATTATGTTTTATTTTTTTATATCTTAATTTTCTTTTTTTTAGCTATTTAGTTTATTTTTGAATAATTTGAACACTTTATTTTATTTGTATTTCGCTTATATATGTGTGTATATATATATGAGTGTTTTTTCCATCATCAATGATGTAGAACAACCTTCTTTCTTCTAAAAACTTTTATTGTATTAGAGACTTTTTCTTTCGACAACAATCCACTTTTGTTGCAAGTTTCTAACTTCTTTGACACCGACGACTAGGTCATCCAAACAATGAAATCTCAATTTTATTTTGAATAAATTTGCATTACCAATTTCAACGAAAGATAAATACTCATTTTATAATGCTTGTTCTTATAACAAATCTCATTGATTGTCATTTTCTCATACAACTTTGATTAGTGATTCACCTTTTAGAAAGAATTTTCAACGATTTATAGGGATCATCACTAGTTTTATCAGTAGATAAAAAATTTTATTACTACCTTTTTGTTGATTAATACACCAGGTATATTTGGTTATACACTCCAAGAACTAAAAATGACATCCAATCAATCTGTTGGTAGAAATCTTTTCCAAGGAAAATAACTTCATTTTACAATGATAGTGGAGGAGAATTTTAAGGTATAGATCCTTATCGTCAATCTATATATAACACCCCAAACCCGGCCTAGACGTTATGGCTGAATCTGTGATGTCACATTCGAGTGTTTTTCCAAAACACTAATTGATGAAAAATCTATTTTTTATAAACACTTCTTTAGATTCTTAACAAAAGGTTAGAAGGTCTAGCTCATTGTAAAACTCAAGTTATTTAGGTAAAATACCACTTCAACCAGTTTATTATTAACTTTAAAACCGTATTTGGTACGAAAGCTTTTAAAACGTGTTGCGTGAGCATGATATTTTCAGAAAAACCTTTGTTTATATTTTCATGAAAATCGGCGTCCCCTTGCTTTGATCGATCCACAAACCGTTGCCAGCAACCCCTTTTTCAATCCTTAGAGGCTACCTGCAACCATACATCCCTTGTAAACTATTACCTCACTCAAACCATTATACCAAGTGTAAAGAACTTACCAAACTCGTAGACTAAGAGCGAGGGTTAGCAGTATTCGGCAAATGTCCCAAAGCACACCTTAATCCCGATGCACGAGATGTAACAATCTTGCTCCCTAGAAGAAATCGCCAAAAGGAGAGTTATTAAACATGATTAATTCAGCCAAAACCAAAGAGGAAAAGAGAGAAACAACATGATGGAAAGGGAGAAAGAACTTGCCCTAACCCTTAACCTAATGCTCAAGAACCCACTTCAAAAGCCGAAACACGATAAGAGTTGAGAGAGTTACAGAGGGGTTCAGCTCTTAGAGAAAACAGTGTCGGCTCAGAACCAAAGAAGAAAAGCTAGATTCGGCAAGGTTTAAAGAGGTAGAAAAAGAATAATAATAATAATAATAATAATATAATAATAATAAAGTATTTGGCTAATAGACCAAAAGAGAAGATGAAAGTTGATGACCGATTGGGAGGAAGAGAATGAGGGTTCGGCAAATGGTGAAGAAGATTAAGAAAGGAAAAAGAGGAAGATCAATTACTCAAACACAACCTTGAAGACAAAACCACAACAGGCTAGTATGCAGAATGCCCGAGTGGTCACTAGAACATATGGCTACCAAGCAAAATAATATCCGAAAGAGGGAAAACATGAAAAGTAGACAGAAGACAAATGACGATTACCCAAAATGGAGAGCACTAGATTACACTTTCGGCACTAAGAATATAGCCGAATGACTAGGTGTACTACTCACACCAAACAATTGAGGAGAGTCCTCATTCGGCACTACACTCCCACAGTCTCCAACTCCTTAACTTTCTCCTCAAAAACCTCCCCACATCTCTCAACCAATTACTCCCCTATCTACTCCCACCAAACTCTCCCCAAATTCGGCTATTCATCCCTACTCAACCACTCCAACATCAGAGTTTCGGTCAATTTCTACTTCTTACATTGCAAGGCAGCAAAATAAAACACCTTAGCGCACAGAAGGCTCGAACTCAAGACCCCTAGGCACACACCACACATTACTTACCACTAGGCCAGCAGGCCTTATATTGTCATACTTTACTCGTTTTAGTTTAAAAGTCTATAAGCTGAAGACAAGGGTTTATTCACTTAGAAGAAAAATTTTGCTCAAGCTAAGGCTTGAACCCATGACTTCCCAGACACTCCTAGAGCACTACACCATTAAGGCAGACGTACATCTACGCCACAACCATGCAAAAACAATTTTAACTGGGGTTTGGGATTTGAGAAATTAGGGCGTTACACCATAAGTATAGAACATCTTACATCTCCAGCATACACCCCACAAAGAGTAGCTCTCGCTGAAGAGTGACACTGACATATAATTGAGACAATCAAAATACTTTTACACCAAGTGTCTCTACCATCTGATTTTTTGAGTTTTGCATATTTTTCATTTAATAAATCAGATACCCTTTCCTAATCTCAAACATGATTTTTCATACAATAAATTATTTAGAAAATATTCAAATTACAAATATCTAAAAAGATTCAGTTGTTTATGTTACCTGTGGTTGAAACCCTGTACTAAAAATAAACTTGTTCTTAAGTTTTTTTAAAATTCATTATTATCATCAGTGCCATGACTTGTCACTTCAAAAATGTTTTTATTACTAATGTCATATTTTTTAAGGTGTTTTCCCTTCGAAAATATTTTCTCTACCATGAAAAATAATTTTTTGAAAATTTATTGGATAAATGTAGAATCATGGAATTTTTTTCCGAACTTTTCATATCTCGCAAGGTAATTTCTGAGTACACTTCAAATTCATTGCCCATTAATCTTGCGTTACTTGAAATACCAAATCCCATTCATTAAGATCGAAAAATTCAACTACTCGCAATAATCCATTACCTCATGTTGCATAGATATTGGATGCTCCACAGTCAGGTACACTCTCTTCCTATACTCCTTTTAATTTAAAACTAATCTAAACCTCCTTCTCTTCTCACTAATTCCCGCCGATCAAGAACCACCACCTATTACAAACCCTACTCCATCATTACCACCTCCATCTTCCTCCCATCTAACGGCTCAATCATAGCAATTGCCAACCCCTCAAACCGAGCCTACCTTAGTAATTAACACTTCACAACCATCTTGTCTCGTTACAAGATCCTAGAATAATATTTTTAAGCTAAAAAATTTTGACTATATAGCCCATGTCAACTCTACATCCACACCAAAAAAACACAAGCAAGCCTTGAAAAATAATCATTTGAAAGCTGCAATGCAATCTATGTTTGATGCATTGCAATAAAATAGAATATAGGAATTAGTTTTGCCAAATCTAGATGTTTCTATTGTTAACTATAAATGGATGTTTCGAGTAAAACAAAAACTAGATGGCTTTGTGGATCACTATAAAGCGAGATTAGTAGCAAAAGGATTTAATCAAACACTAGGTGTGGATTATCATTCTACCTTCAGTCTTGTTGTCAAACCTGTAACAGTGCGGTTGTTGTTATCTGAGGTAGTGCAAAATTAGTGGGAGTTACACCAAATGGATGTTGATAATGCCTTTCTATAGGGCTCACTTGACAAATTAGTTTTTATAAAACAACCTGCATGTTTTGAGAATTCATCAATGCCAAATCATGTATGCAAGTTAACCAAGACCATTTATGGACTTAAACAAGCTCCTCAACAATGGTATAAAGAACTTACCAAGGTTTTATTGTCCATGGGTTTAAGAAGGTTGCAATGTGATGTCTCTTTGTTCATCAAACACATTGATGGAAATTGTATTTACTTATTGGTTTACACGGATGACATTATAATCAAAAGTAACAATCTAACTCTCATAAGCACTACCATTTCATTATTATCTGCAAGGTTTCCTATTAAAGATCTTGGTAAACTTATTTTTTTTCTAGGCATTGAAATGATTCATACTCTTAATGGTTTGTTATTGTCCCAAACTAAATACGTTGGGGATATTCTTTGAGAGACAAACATACATGAAAGCAAGGGTGTTCACATACCTATGAGTTCTACATAAGTGTTATCTTCGCATAATTGGACAAATTTGACAGATGCCATTGAATGCTAAAGAGTGCTAGAAAAACTACAATATTTGACATTTACTTAGCCTGATATTTGTTTTTCTGTCAACAAGCTGTCCATGTTAACACACAACCCTACTGAAACTCATTGGAAAATGGTAAAAAGGTCGCTTCGATACTTGCACTACAAATTATGGATTTCACATGCCAAACCATTTAGATTTCAATCTTTTTATGTATAGTAATGTTGATTGGGCTGGTGACTCCAATGACCATGCTTCTACAGTAGGCTATATTCTGTATTATGGTACTTCTCCCATAAGTTGGTCATTGGGAAAGCAATCAACTGTTGCACTATCATCTATAGAAGTAGTTGAATATAGAGTAGTTGCTACAGTTGCTTCAGAAACCTGGTGAAGCATTTTTTACAAGAGCTTAAAATTCCTCTTATTCATCTAACCATGATTTACTGTAACAATTTTGGTGCAAATCTTCGCTACCAACATCACGTGTTGCATAATAAAATGAAACACTTGGAGGTTGACTTTCACTTTATTCGAAATTTTGTTGAATGCAAGGAGCTAGTTGTTTCGCATATCCATGTAGCTGATCAAATTACAAACATCTTCACCAAGCCTCTTCCAACGGTAGCTTTTCATCACAATCTCTCCAAGATAGGTGTTGAATCTCTCACAACCAAACTTGAGGAGGGTGTATTAATAAAAGACCAAGTCTTCTTTCAAGACTAAGTCTTACTTAGTTTAGTTGGTTATTATTATTTTTTGTCCTTTTGGTATGCTTGTGGTGAAATGTGAATGGTTAAAGTGATGTCTTTAAGTAGCTAAATTGAATAGGTTTTGTGTTTAAAATGTGGAATTATAGCATTGCTTTGGTTGAAGTTGTTTTGGAATAAGTTGTTCTTGATCATAACTTTGTTGTGCTGGTGATAGTCAATACATAATCACATAGATCCGTCTTTTTTCTTAACAAATATAACTGGTGCACCCCAATGTGAGAAATTGGGTCGAGCAAAACCCCTATCTGTCAACTCTTACAACTGCGCTTTCAACTCTGTAGGTGCCATTCTATAAGGAGCTATCAATATCGGAGATGTTTCTGGTACTAACTCAATAGCAAACTCGACCTCTCGGGTCGACAGTAGCCCAGGTAATCCCTCTAGAAACACATCTAGATAGTCACATACCACTGGAACCAATTCTAGCTTCAACTCAGAAATTTTAAAATCAAATATTTAAGCAAGATACACATTACAGCCTTTTCAAACATATCTATGTGCTAACATAGTTGAAATAACATTAGGCATACTATCCAGTCTATCTAATCTGAAGCTTTACACTATTCTGAGACCTTAATACAATAAGCTTTCGTCTACAGTCCACAACGGCATCATGAAAACTCAACAAATACATACCCAGAATCACGTCAAACTTATCCAATGGTAATATCATCAAATTGTCTGAAAAGTTACAACCCCAAATCATCAAAGGACGGTTTTTACAAACCTTATCAACTAGCACATACTGACTTAGGGGTTTCGTTACTTTAACCACAAATTTAGTGGACTCAACAGCCGCATACATACCTTAACAACATGTCTGTATCTTAGGCCGTGTGGACATTCAAAGTAGGGACACACGACCATGTCCTAACCTGTATCCGTGCCCGTGTAACTCTCTGACTTGGGTCACACGGCCAAATCACACACCCGTGTAACTTTTGAAATGGCCTCACATGCCCGTGTGCCAAGCCGTATGCTAGGTCGTGTAACTGCTTAACTTGAAATCCTTTGAAACAGGGGATACACGGTCGTGTTTCATAACTGTGTGTCACACACGGCTGAGACATATGCCTGTGTTTTTAGTCGTGTGGACAAGAAATATGTCATTTTCAAACAATTTCTTTCACCCAAATCAAGTTGACACCTACAAGCCATTTGTCATCAAGCTACAAAACATACCTAAAACATGTATGACAGGTCTAAATCAATATGGTATCAATCCATACAATCAATATGCCAAAAGGCTCCTCAATCACAAATTATCAAGTGAACCTAAACGAAAACCTACTTATCCATGAATCAACCATACATATCTACCTATTTCCATACCAAGTCATACCACAATAACCACATGCCAAACCTGTAACACCCCGTACCCGAGACCGTTTCCGGAGTCGAACACGAGGTATTTACGGACTTATTTCATTTATTTTCACAGCCCATTTTAAAAATTTCTAGACAAGCTGGCTAACTGCGTCACTGTTACCTTAAAAATCATATCTTGAGTTCCAAAACTCGAAAACCAATTTCGTAAATTTTACCTGAAACTAGACTCATATATCCATCTACAATTTTTTATAGAATTTTTTGTTGAGCCAATTAGTACAGTTTATTAGTTAAAGCCTCCCCTGTTTCAGGGTTCGACTGCTCTGACCTTCATGCATTACGACTTATATATCTTCCTGTACAGGTCTTCATTACTTATTCCGTTTATTTCTAACGAAACTAGACTCAAAAAGGAATCTATACGTATATGGCATGACCTCTAATTATCTCTGGTTAATTTATAGTGAATTTCCAAAGTCAGATCAGGGGATCCAGAAATCGCTCTGGCCCTGTTCCACGAAAACTTAAATATCTCTCAAAATACGACTCATATGATTGTTTCGTTTCTTTCATATGAAAGTAGATTCATCAAGGTTCGATTACATAATTTATTCACTATTTAATTCCATTCCTACTATTTTTAGCGATTTTTCAAATCCACACCACTGCTGCTATCAGCATCTGTTTTTAAGGTAAACTTTACCTATTTCATGGTTTTCCATGAATCAACTAGAATTTGTCATACAAAGCACCAAAATGATCATGATTAACCATTCCAATGGCTAATCATTACCAAACGTTTCCATACCTCTCAATGAACAACATACAAAATGATTATAATGCTATGCTCAAATTATATATAAGCCATTTTGCATGGCTATCCAAATTTATACAAAACCAAAGGGTACATGACCAACAACAAAAAGGGTAGTCCTATACATGCCATTTTCAGAGTTCAACCAAAAGTGTACCAAAAGGGCTTTGATAGTGTAGACGACTTCGACTTCGACAATACCGAGTCCGATAGCTGACGAACCAAAATCTATAAAACAGAAAATCAGAGAAACGGAGTAAGCATTTAATGCTTATTAAGTTTTGAGCAATGAAATTAGGCACAATTGAAGTATAGAATTCATATGACTAAACGGATAATTTCATATACACACATTCTCAAAATCATACCTACTTCACATTACCAACCCTTATATTCATACATAAGAGATCAACTTAACCAAAAGTCGGAAGCTCATTAATCGACTGAGCGAATACTATTTAAAAGGAATCAACTAATCCAATGCATATACGAAACATACCTCATCGTTGGGATTTTACGAGCATATTAATTGAAATTATTACAGCAAGATCGCTCATTCCCAAACCAAGTACTTTCGGGCTTTAACCGGATATAGCGACTCGCTCAAATGCCTTCGGGACTTAGCCCGGATATAGTAGTTTGCACAAATGTCTTCGGGACTTAGCCCGGATATAGTAACTCGCACAAATGCCTTCGGGACTTAGCCCAGATATAGTAACTCGCACAAATGCCTTCGGGACTTAGCCCGGAATTAGTCACTAGCACAAATGCCTTCGGGACTTAGCCCGGAATTATCATCCGAATATTCATGCACATATCAGTAAATCATGATACATCTTTATTTCATTTTCATAACTAGAATTCAAACACAAGTCAATTATTAAGCATTCCCATTTTCGGCTCAATAGCCACATACAAACAGCATGATTTGGTTTGCTTTATGACATGATCTCTATGCACATACGGCTACCCATCATACGTATAGACTAATTAACTCAACATATAATTCAAGTAGAGTCATTATATCACCGTATATTTGTTATGATTATACGTCATGACTTAATCAAATCGTAAACTAAGTTTCATTACTCGAAAACTTATCTCGAATGTTGTTGAACGATTTCGACGGCTATTCGATCACTTTTTCCTTCCCTTTATCGGATTTAGTTCCCCTTTGCTCTTGAGCTTAATTTAACAAATAAATTGATTTAATCATTTGAACATCAAAAAGAGAAACTCAAGGTACTTAACCCATATATACATTAGACATTAGAGCCACATATATACGAAATCATGAATCAACTCAACATTTTAGCCCACACTCTCTTTTAGCCGATTATCTAAGCCAAGATAAAAGCATCAATATGCTTGCCTCTAACCGAATACATGCAACACATCTACCTCATGTGGCCGAATATGCATGTCCATGTTGAGGCCGATTATATGCTTAATACTTCCTACAAATATGGTTACTTGTATTGACTACATACCATTTTGTTTCAAGTTCAAAACTCGGCTAATACACATATATACACTAGTAATCAAATACTAACATTTGCACTTCACCTTACTACCAATTCTCATCTACTTCCTACCATGGCCGAATGCATCAAGACCCCATACCATTTCAATTTTGGTCATGGGTTAAACAAAGAACTTAATGTCTAACTCAAAATGCTAAAAAGAAAATCCAAGAGTCATCAATCACCATTACATGTATCACTACAAAGCTTCACGCTTAGCATGCAAATGACATCAACACAAGTCCACCTTAGCCGAAACTTAGCTCATCTTCATGCCTTATCACCACAACATCAAACACCAACCAAGAAGACAACACCCATGGCCGAATATCATCTCCATCTCATAGCAAAGATTTAAACCATGGGCTAGGTAGAACTCAAGCTAACAACTAAAACTATGCATGAATCTCATGGAACAACATCAACATACCTTGGTCTAGTGAACCACCATAGCCGATTTTCTCCAAGCTCTTTCCCTTCTTTTTCTTTCTTCTATTCAGCCAAGTTCAACAACATGAGAACTTTTTCTCTTTTTTTTTCTTCATCATTTTCCTTTTCATTATTTTATTACCATGCTCCTTATTTTATCATTTCTAACATAAAGCATTAACACAACATGTTTATGACATGTTTTACCCATCACATTTTGTCCACCCTTATTGTCATGGCCGGCCACTACTAATTAAATGGGGAAATTGACATGCAAGTCCACCCCTTTGATTACATGCACTAATAGATCCTTATAGATTAACCTATCATATTTCAAAAGTGTCACACATAAGTCCTATTGACTAAATTCACATGCAATTAACTAAATCGAAGCTTAAAACTTTCACACATTCATATTCACATATTTTAGACAATAATTATCATATTCAAATAATTTGGTGACTCGGTTTAGCGGTCCCGAAACCGCTTTCCGACTAGGGTCACTTTAGGGCTGTCACAAAACCACACTCAAACATACCAAATTCTTCATTCAAAATATACCATCACTTGACCATTTCAACATTAGCCATAAAAGCATCAAAATGCTAAAAGTTTACCAATAACACCACATTTACAAACCAAACATAACAACTAGATCATTAATACAAGTCCAGTAACACCCCTAACCCGTATCTGTTGCTAGAATAGGGTTACGAAGTATTATCAAAAACTTTTAACTTAAAACATTCGATTAAAATCATTTCTAAAATACATCATATTCTATCCAAACACATGCATATTGTCCCTTATACGAGCTCTCGAGGCCCTTAAAACACATTTGAAATGAATCAAGACTAAATCAGAAACATATAGAACTTTTAAGAAAAAGATGAAAATTTTCAAACTGCAGGGGTCACACAGGCGAGTGGCCAGGCCATGTGACTCACACAATTGAGACACATGCCCATGTCTCAGGTCACGCAAGCATTCAAAGTAAGGACACATGGCCATGTCCCAGTCCGTGTCAGTACTCATGTAACTCTCTGACTTGGGTCACAAGGCCAAGCCACATACCTGTGTGCTAGGCTAAGTACCCCTCAAAATGGCCACACATGCCCATGTTCCAAGCTATGTGCTAGGTCGTGTGACTGTCTGACTTGCAACCCTTAATAAGCTACAAGGGACACACAGCCGTGTCGCCTGGTTGTATGTCACACACGGCTGAGACACACGCCCGTGTCTCTGACCGTGTGGATGAAAATAGGTATTTCCAAGCCATTTTTCTCACCCAATCATGCACACACCTACAACAAATTTTCCACATGTAATTAAGTATTCAAAATGCATCAAATAATGCATCAACAAGCTAAATCAATAAGGTATATCTTCACATAACCAGTATGCCCAATAGGCACCTAAAATCACAACAATCATACATATGTTCACATTTGCATAGTTTAGCCAAAACTCAACCAACTTATAACTAAGTTCATGCCAAAACTTACCACTAGGTTCACATATCAAAATCACACTTGACATACCAAATTGACCATTTAACAATTAGCATCGTTAGCCATATATGTCAATTACCTAAACCATAATGACCACATTCAACCATATCAAAGAACATTCCATCACATACATTTTTGAATACCATTTCAATGTCCATCAATTAAGCTCCTTAAAGACTATAATATCAACCATCATAAAGCCACATACATATATCAACATAACAACTATTCCATCCTAAAAAAGAGACCATAAATACAAGCCAATTCAAATGACTATATCATTAACCAAAACACCTATACATGTGCATATTTAACCAATTATCACTTAACTTTTTTTCATGCCAAAACATAACATTATTGATACATAACAACCATACCAATTTTGGTACACCAATTTAACCATATTAACCACAACCAACAAGCTATCATTAGTACCTTAAGTAACTCAAATCCAAGGCAATATTTCATGCCATAATCATTAACCAAAATGACAGATACACACCAAACTTATCAATCAAACATTAGACATAGTCCACCTATACATGATACGAACTCGTTTCGGTGATGATTTGAGTCATTTAAATGTCCAATCATAAAATTAAGTAAGGCTAAGTTGTTTTCAAGATTTGGTTCGAAAATGGAAAAGATAGATTAGAAACAAAGAAGTTTTAAGTTGGTTTAGGTGACAAAATAAAGATTCGGCCAGAGCTTAAGAATAAACCAATATTATAAGTTAATATTGACCCAAGTCTTATACAAGCTCTTAGTTGACAATGGAAAATGATAAGGATAGTTTGAGGGAACCTTGACCCACTATCTATGTGAAGATAGGAACCGAAGGTATAGGCGAACGCCACACTCCTAATTGAAGTGATAAGTTTGAAACAAGATAGAAATGACGCTACAAGAATACTTGATAAGTCAATTCAGTCAAGAGGGAACTATGAGAGTTGAACACTCACAAGTTTGAATAAAATTAATCAATCGAGCAAAAGTCTATTGTCTAACAGACAAATGTTTACAAAGCAAACTATTTATAGGCTGAATATATTCCAGTCGAATGGACACAAAGTAATCAGCTCAATTAAGATTTTAATGATCTGAAATGACTATTAAAATGAATCAACATGTCTTTTGACAAGTCCTAGACCTAGGTGACGCCAACAGCTTGGCTATTAGATTCCCAATCAGCAATTCAATTGGATTTAATGAGCTGAGCTAAATTCAGCAAGTATTTGATCAGCCAAGGCAATATGAATGTGATTAATTCCTTTCTTGGGAAGCCGAAAGAGTAGCAGCCATTTTTAATGGAATTGTGGCGCATGAACAGCCTTTATGGTGTGAACATCCAAATTTGATGAGCCTTAAGGTGTGAACTTGGCTTGAAGCTTCCTTGAACATCCCTTATAGTTTCCTAAGTCATTTAGCTTAATTGGAATAAATAATGAGCTGAATGGACTTGATTAAATTCAGGTGTTTTAATGTGCTACTTTGATTAACTGAATAGTCTTGAGCTATTAGAATAAGCTTGGGCACTTCAATAGGCTTTGGGTGTGAAAGCTCAAAACCGAACAGCCATAAGTGTGAAAAAAACCTCCATCAAGTGTGAAAACATTTAAGGCTATTGGAGAACACAATTGGGTAACTTGGGGAAGAGAAATCAGTAGCTCAATGGCTCTTGGACTAAACGAAGAGGTGTTTGGAGCATCTCAACCATCAGCACACAACATTTAAGCCGTCCATGCATGTACCTGAAAAAATTAAATTCAACAAATTAATTCAGCTAGGACATATTAAATTCAGCTAAGCAAATTTAGTTCAAGCATGAGTTTAATTTATCTCAGACTTAGACACATTAAAAAAAAGTATTAAACAAATATTAAACCTTAATTATAATGTCCAAATTATGACACATTTAAACACAACATTAATTATTTGAGCTAAATAAACTAATTTAACTAAAAACCAAATTAAAAGTTTATTAACGATATAATGCTAAGTTAAAAATGAGCTGGAATTGAGCTCAATGAGCAACGAATGAACTAGATTAGATTGTAGGAGGTTGCAAGGCCTGCTTGGGTGACTTGTTCACGATTGTTCGATTAGCCCAGCAATGTTTTGTCCCCACACTCGATCAATTAAAGCTTGCACACAAATTAACAGCTTCATTTTGTACTTGGTCCCCTCATGTCTAGGACATTCCCTATGTCGTCGAATTGTATTGAAACATGATGCGGTTGGGATCGCATCATTCCCTCCCTCTTGAAATGATTTGTCCTCAAATCGGGCCATTTGCTCGCAAAAAAAACTTTCTAGATCACGACCCTCTTTATTCAAACCTGACAAAGTCACTTAAAAAAAAAGTGAAAATCACTAATGGTTCGAGAAGAAAGTATGTTAATCACATGCCCTCCCTCTTTAGGAGGGAACCATTTCAAATTGTCACCTACATAAGAATGAAATAAATTAGTGACACTTTGAATTATAAACATAAAATAACTTTTCGGGATCTTATTCAAAAATTGAACATATAAACCAATGTCAGGATCAAAAACATGAATTGGCCTTACCTTTTCAAGATGAATCAAAAATTTTTTCGATGGTAATATACCAGAATCACAAAGCATTCGAGAGTTATAATTTTGGACAACAAAAAAAATCCATGGTTCCAATCCTTTGAACAATGTTATACAACACTGTTCTCCGGGATCAAAAATAAGGTTTTCTCTAGCTATTCAATTTCACTTGACAATTTCATAACCGACATCATAGAAAGAACATGAAGCAATTTAAAGTCATTATCATGCAAAACATTCTTGAATCTTTTAAACCAAAATATAGAACAATTTCCAGAATCAAAGATTTGATTTTGACTTTGAAAGCCATCAGAATTTACATTTTTTGTTTTCAAAAATAAGGATAAAATTCGGAGCAGATGAAAAGGTTGAACACATTTAATCAAAATAAAATTATGATGCTCACCTTTTCTTAACAACAACTTAGGATAACTTGCTCTAGGTTTAAACACACAATTTTGATCACTCATTTTAAAAAATAGCAAAGACTTTTCTTTCATCAACAACTCACTCATATCAATCAAACAAGATTTTGGCTTACACACATTTAAACAACCAATCCTCTCAAAATTCATTCGAACAAGCATATACTTACATGAGGATTTCGCACTAAGATTTAGAGAATTTATAGTAACATCACATTCAAATAGATCAAACGTTTTACGTGAAAACTCTTTATCATACATGGTCAAGTTTTGTATATGCCGATTTAGCCTAACTTCATCAACAGAATTACCATCACAAAACTTATCATAAGAAAAATTCTTCATGGAGTTGGAACAAAATCATCAACACTGATCATAGAATGACAATTAACCAAATCAAAGAGAAGAGATCTTTCGAAAACTAAGTCACCAGCAATTTTCTCAACAGCATTCAAATTTGATTACCGTGATTCAATGGCTAAAGACTCCTTACCTTGTTTACCTTTAAGCACTTGTGGAATAATTTCACCTTCAACCTTACCTTTTTCGATCAATCGAAATCATCTCTCAGCAGAAAGGTAATAAAGTTGAAACTTACTTGAAAAGAAGAAATAATATGAGGACAACTCGCATGTAGGTTAGTAAAAACTTTCCTTGATTTTTCTTGTTCACTTTCATCTTTTTCACTTGTTTCTTTTTCAAACTCTCTTTCTCTTTCCACAATCTCTTTTATCGTTGAAAACTCACTCTCACTCTCTATTTCACTTTCCCTTTCAACAACGTCGCTCTTTCCACTAACACCTTCTTTTATTTCTTCAATCTCAATCTCTTTTTTAATTTTATTTTCTTGCTCACATTCTTTTGCAATCTCAATCTCTTTTTCCTTTCTTTCATTCTCTTTTCCTTTTTCAAATTCTTTTTCCCTCATCTCTCTTTTTCTTCTCTCCATTTCGTTCAGGATTCGTTCATTTTCTCGTATTAACATTTTTTGTTTTTTTTCTTTTAATTTCCTTTTGTCTCATTCTTTCTTTAATAGATAAGGTTAACATGTAAGAATCGAAACGAGAAGAATTTCGTTAGGTAAAAGTGGAAGGATTTACATTTGAGATACGATCAACTCTTTGTGAGTGAATCACCGTGGATGAATACTTTGATGCACCTGAAGAGATATTTCTACCTTCTTGTTTGTCACCTTAAAAGGTTTCAAACTCGAAGCTTGCTTTACTTTGTCTTGAATTCTTCATCATACAAGAATCACGATATGGTTCTCTTCTGAATAATCATTAGACGTTTGTCTCCATGGTGATCTTGTTCTCGTCCTTTGACTTGGTTAAATTTGCTCCCTTTGGTCTCGTTCTATCCATCGGTCCAATCGCTCTCGTATTGGTTTTAGATGTCTTTGGAACATTCGACCCACCTCGTGAATAAGTGCTTGATATGTGGGTTCGGACAAAACATCACCATCATCAACAATCCTTTCAGAACTTTGAGACATAGTATTTTGATCCTCACAACAAAAGTCTCACAATCCCACTCAAAAGAAAGTAAACACTCTACTCTTGTTTCACACAAATTCAGGTTTTTGTCACTCTAATGATCTCATGATCTCTTGCCTTTTTCCACTCAAGTTCGTTTCTCTAAGTTCGCAATTGACTACTTAGACTTCACAACAATCGTTTTGGAATCGACTTGCAAAAGATATGTTTGGTGTGGTAGGAATTGATGTTTAGGGCAAAAGGGAAGGCTAGAAACAATTTTGACAGGCCTTGAAGTGTGGCCGATTGGTTTAGTGGAGAAATGAATGATTTCGGGAGTAGAAACACTTTCAAACTAGCTTCTTTTTTTTTTAAATCAAATGAATTTTTGTACTCCCCAAAAATGATTCTCACACTTTGACTTTCAATTGATGCTAAATTTTTTTTATACAAATTTTTTTGAATTTTTTAAGACTAACCTGAGAGTAAGAAAACGTCAAGAACTTACTAGATTTTGTTAGCTCTGATACCAAATGATACGAACTCCTTTCGGTGATGATTCGAGTCATTTAAATGCCCGATCGTAAAATTAAGTAAGGCTAAGTTGTTTTCAAGATTTGGTTTGAAAATGGAAAAGATAGATTAGAAACAAAGAAGTTTTAATTTGGTTTAAATGAAAAAATAAAGATTCAGCCAGAGCTTAAGAATGAACCAATATTGTAACACCCCTAATTTGGGCCTAGAAGTATTAGGCCTTGAGTGCGAGTCCGTAAGGAGGTTGTATATAGGTATTTAATTGTGCAATGAAATAACAAAATTAAATGTTTGCCTTAGTGGTTAATGGCTTTGAGAAGTGTTGGAGAAATCTTGGGTTCAAACTTGGGCTTTAGCAAAAATTTTGGTATTAAGTGAAAAAAACCTGGATGCTTGGATGAGGGCCTTTTAAATTATTGTGGTAAATAAATGACACAAGGAAGTATGTAGTCTAGTGGTTGTGGCATCATTAAGGTTGTATGGGAGCCTGGGTTCAAGTCTTGGCTCTTGCAATTTATTTTGGTTTTTTTAAGGGAACCTGGACTTTGTCCTTTAGACCTTATAATTAATTGGGGATAATAGCGTGTGGAGCATCTGAGGGGAGGCATGGGTTCGAATCCCATGGCAAGAAAGGAGCATTTATTTTGCTAACAGGGGGCGGCAAGAGTTGGTGTTGAATTTAAACTCTGATGTTGGAGGGATCCCACATTGGGAAGCTAACATAAGAGTGGATGCGAAGCTGGCTTTAAATAGAGGGAACCATGAGGAGAGTAAAGGTACCTTTCTTGGTTGATCCCTTTCGCTGTATGGCGTGCTCGTTTGGGTTGGGCGTCGGCTAAGAGTGCTCGGAGCTTGGATTAACTCCAGTCGCCAATCAGGTGTGTATTTCTCGCTACTCTAGTTGTAGGATGGCTACTTCGGGCCGCGATGGGCCGAAAGGGGCCATGTGGGCTCAATGGGCCTACGAGCCTAATTGGATAAGTTGTTTGATTGTGTAGTAAATATTGGACTAGGCTAGGTGAATCTCATATTTGTGGCTAGATTTGGGCTAAAAGGGCCACACGAGCGTGTGAGCCCATTTGGGCCGAGATAGGCTTTAGGCCCATTCATATTATTATCCCTGTTTAGAATACTTTAGTTTACCAAATTACTGAAATGCCCTCAAATTGTAAAATTACCGAAGTACCCTCGATTTATAAAATTATCGTTTTACCCTCGATTTACAGAATTACCGTTTTACCCTCGATTAATAGAATTACCGTTTTACCCTTGATTTACAGAATTACTGTTTTACCCTCAATTTACAAAATTACTAAAATACCCTTGGTTTACAAAATTACCAAAATACCCTCGATCAGTAAAATTACCAAAATACCCTAGTTTGTAAAATTGCTAAAATACCCCTAGTTTGTAAAATTACCGAAATACCCTCAATTTGTAAAATTACCAAAATACCCCTAGTTTGTAAAATTACCAAAATACCACTGGTTTGTAAAATTACCGAAATACCTTCAATTTGTAAAATTACCAAAATACCCCTGATTTACAAAGTTACAGAAATACCCTTGACTTTCTAAAAATTATGGAAATACTATTAGTTTACAAAATTACTGAAATACCCTTAGTTTGTAGATTTACCAAAACACCCTTGTAGGATGAAATGACTAAAATACCTCTATTAGGTAAAAAAACCGTAAAGCCCCTGTAGGGTAAAGTGACCGTAAAGCCCCTGTAGGGTAAAGTGACCGTAATACCTCTGTATGGTAAAATGACGAATATGCCCTTATGTTCCGTATGACTGATGTGCTTAGGATTTACATATATTGATATTGGATTAGTTAAGTTTGAGTGACAGGTGGTGGTTATCGTAGGCGATTGATTTTGGAAACATTTCAACTTCAACCCGTAACAAGTGTGTACTAACCCTCGTAATAGCTTAGATTAATATTTGCTGAGAAGCCGAAATGCTAAAATACTGGTATTTCGGGAACTTGTAATGTTGCGTTTGGGTATAGATGCGATAAATACGATAAGATCGGTGTTTGGATCGATGGAATAGGTAAGAACTCAATTTTGTGCACGATGGTAAGTTGGGCCTCAATGGGCTAAAATTGGGCCCAATGGGCTTTCGGACCCATTTGGGTAGAATTGATAGAAAATGGATTTTGGAAAAGTTGCACGTTAACACGATTAGTATTGTTGTAAAATTTGGGTTAAGTAGGCTAAATCAGCATTCGTAGGGCCCATTAGGGGTTTTGGGCCCAAAAGCCCGAATTTGATAAAGTGGGTTAAAGATCATTGTTTAAACACTCGAAAATATTGATAATTGTAATGAACATGGAAAACCCTGATATTTGGTAAAATTATGAAAATACCTTTATAATGTGAAAAATGACTGTTTTGCCCTTGTGGGCAAGTGACTGACTTGGACTGTGTAGTTGACGGATTTGATTGTGAATATATGTTGGTGATATGAATGACTTGACTGTGATTGTTTAATTCAAATATGGGCATGACATTCTACATACATGACATGTTGCATTGGGTTGGGTTTTTATATGGATGGAGGAAGTGCAAAAGGGCTTATGCCCTAGTTTACCGAAAAGGGCTTATGCCCCAGCTTATTGAAAAGGGCTTATGCCCCAGTTTACCGAAAAGGGCTTATGCCCTAGTTTATTGAAAAGGGCTTTGCCCCAGTTTACCGAAAAGGGCTTTGCCCCAGTTATTAAAGAGGCTAGGCCTCTAGATATATGATAAAGCAGCTATGCTGCCAGTGTTGTGTTGGTTGGGTGGGTTGAGTTATTCCCCATATGGTGTGTTGGTTGGTACGGGTGGAGAGTAGCGGATGGTGGGTTAAGTAGTCTCCCCAAATGGGCTTGCATACATTCATTGGTATTTCATGTGATATTGAAATGGGCTTGCATACATCCATTGACATTACATGTGATATTGAAATGGGCCTAAGGGTCATACCGTTTACAGTAAAGGCTTCGGCCCAATGATATGATTTATGAAAAGGCTTTGGCCCAGTGATATGATTTATGAAAAGGCTTCGGCCCAGTAACCGTTAAACGAAAGGCTTCGGCCCAGTATATGTCAAGACTAAATAGGGCTTTGGCCCAGATTGTACTGATACTGTGTTTTCACTGTTTGTTTGTTATTGGGATTACACACTGAGTTTTCGTAAACTCACCCCGTTTCCAACTGTGCAGGTAATCCCTAAGCTTAGATGGATTAGAGCTGCGAGAGACTCAGAGATGGCCACACTACTGTTTCTGTTTCTTTTAATTGCAATAAGTAGCCGATTTATTTCTTTATAAGTTTTATCTTATTAATATTATTGTTTGGTTTTGGGTTGTAATAAGGCCATTTTAATTATTTTTCTGGGATTATTTTATTTTTAATAACTTTAATCTATTTGTTAATAAATGGGCTAGACTTAGGACGTGTTTTCAAAATGATAATTGTTTTCAAAATAACACCAGGCTACGATTATCCAATTTATCAAAGATTTCAAATTAAATAAATTACAACTCGATTTAACCAAGTGTGGCAATGGTTGTGGGCATGTCTAGGATTGGATCCATTAGAAGAGCTTGGTACTTAAGCAGCCTTCATGGCTCACCTCCTCTGTTACGGATTCCTACCTGGTGCCCAGCTCCCATTCACGTTGTTAGCTTAACAAAAGTCAGTTTTTAAAGCACTAAAACGAAACATGGGTTTTTAACTTCAATGTGGCACATCAGATTCGGCCATAACGTCTGGGCCGGGTTTGGGGTGTTCCAAATACTATAAGTTAATATTGACCCGAGTCTTATACAAGCTCTTAAGTTGAATCAATAGAAAATGATAAGGATAGTTTGAGGGAACCTTGACCCACTATCTATGTGAAGATAGGAACTAAAGGTATAGGTGAATGCCACACTCCAAATTGAAGTGATAAGTTCGAAGCAAGACAGAAATGACGCCACAAGAATACTTGATAAGTCAATTCAGTCAAGAGGGTACTATGAGAGTTGAACACTCACAAGTTTGAAAAAGAGCAAAAGTCTATTGTCTAACCGGAAAATGTTTATAAAGCAAACTATTTATAGACTGAACATGTTCTAGTCGAATGGACACAAAGTAATTAGCTCAATTAAGCTTTTAATGATCTGAAATGACTATTAAAATGAATCAACATGTTTTTTGAGAAGTCCTAGACCTAGGTGATGCCAACAGCTTGGCTATTAGTATTCCCAATCAACAATTCAATTGGATTTAATGAACTAAGTTGAATTCAGTAAGTATTTGATCAGGCAAGGCAATATGAATGTGATTCATTCCTCTCTTGCGAAGCTAAAAGTGCAGCAGCCATTTTAATGGAATTATGGCGCACGAATAGCCCCTATGGTGTGAACAACCAAATTTGATGACTTAAGGTGTGAACTTGGCTTAAAGCTTCCTTGAATGTCCTTTGTAGTTTCCTAATTCATTTTGCTTAATTGGAATAAATAATGAGCTAAATGGACTTGATTAAATTCGGCCAAGAGGTGTAAACCTGCTTTAATGTGCTGCTTTGATTAACTTAATAGTCTTGAGCTATTAAAATAAGCTTGAACACTTCAATAGGCTTTGGGTGTGAAAGCTCAAAACCGAACAGCTATAAGTGTGAAAGGAACCTCCAGCAAGTGTGGAAACACTTAAGGGCTGTTGGAGAACACAATTGGGCATCTTGAGGAAGAGAAATCAGCAGCTCAATGGCTCTTGGACTAAACGAAGAGGTGCTTGGAGCATCTCAACCGTCAGCACACCACAGTTAAGCAGTCCATGCATGTACTTGAAACAATTAAATTCAGCAAATTAATTCAGCTAGGACATATTAAATTCGGCTAAGCAAATTTAATTCAAACATGAATTTAATTTATCTCAAACTTAGACACATTAAAAATAATTATTAAACAAGTATTAAACCTTAATTATAATGTCCAGATTGTGACACATTTAAACACGCCAATAGTTATTTGAGCTAAATAAACTAATTTAACTAAAAACCAAATTAAAAGTTTATTCCAGCAACGAAATAATGCTAAGTTAAAAAATGAGCTACGAATGAGCTAGATTAGCTTGTAGGAGGTTGCAGGGCCTGCTTGGGTGACTTGTCCACAATTGTTCGATTAGCCCAACAACTTTTTCTCCTCTCACTCGATCAATTAAAGATTGCAAACAAATTAACAGCTTCATTTTGCACTTGGGCCCCTCGTGGCTAGGCCATTACCGGTGTCGTCGAATTGTATCGAGACATGATGCAGCTGGGATCGCATCAATACATGCCATTATAGCCACAACCAAAGCATTAAAATCTACCGATAAAATTGTTGGATAGTGTAATGAACCTCCGACTAGCTTCCAACCCGATCGAGCTTCTAAATAATCTATAATGTAAAGGAAAATAACTACGTAAGCAATGTATGCTTACTAACTCATATAAACTTTAAGCATAAAAATTCCATTTTGATAATAAACTTATTAGAATAGATATAAACTTATGCCAATTCCAAAATTCATAATTCTATATGATCATCGAAAATAAATGAGTAAATTCATTAATGTCGCATATATCTACCATTCTTAAGTGATAGGATTTTATGGGACATAATGTATAACCATCAACCTTTCTATAAGATTATACACTTTTCAATTTAGTTACTTTCCATTCCCTACGTAATGCTTGTCATAAGCCTAAACTACATTATCAATTCTGACTTAGTGTATTTATCCCTATTCTAGGTATGTTCATCAATAGCATACGCAATTTGTTCACATATAAATACATCATTTATCACATTAAACTTTTTATAACATCATAATACATCCCAATTACATACTTACCGTTTCGTTCCCTTTTCTTGCCCGTTATATATGCATAGTACAATTATAATCATAAACATCAATCACATCCACAAGCTTGGCATAAGTCTAAGCACATCAATAACATATGTTAGTTCATTTAAACATGATTCATATGAATTTGACATGGATAACCATTATACTTGAGCACAATTCAATTGGATCATCCATCTAATAACTTATCATGTTTTTCATATATCACCGTTTCAATGAGTTTCATGCATTCCTTTCTTAATTCATATTGAACACTTACCATTTCATTTGCACAACACATAAGTCATAAATATAACATTAACCATATTCACAAGTTAGTGAATAAACACATAATTTAGCATAAATCACCACATGATAAAATAACTTTCATGAATATAGCATATAAGCATTCGTACTTTTCATGAACATGGCTATACACACTTTAATAACCAACAACTCATACCCTTCCATACTTTTAAGACATTTCCAATCAAAACACTTACCTTTCCTTACGTTTGTATGCCCGTTGAACCACTTAGAATAATATCAGATATATAGGAATCTCACACACTGTGTACTAACATATGGTCAAAACCATTTCTTTACTTTTCCTTTACATAAATGCTTTCTCTCGAGCCATAAATGGGTCTGCTCACACAGGCTGTCAGTCGAAACTTAGCTACATGGTGCTGCTCACACAAGCTGTCAAGTATCCGCAACACATGCCAAAACTCAACCACCGGTAGGACGTTTAGGACCAGCACCCAAAACACGATAACCCTAATGTCATGTCATTTGTATCCTATATATTTCTAAGGTTCAAATGAGGTTCGGTAGTCGCCGTACGTCTTTGAATTTTCATCGTTTCTTTACTCGATAAATTGTATAATTAACATATATATATTGACTAATTTTCAATAAAATCATATAATAACATTAAATTTAGTCAACATTATACATAGTACAGTTCATACGAACTTACCTGGCTATTTTGCAGAAATGTCAAAATATAGGGGCATTTTGGTAATCTCTACTCTCCTCGATTTTCCACCCAATCTTGATCTAAATTAATAATTTCATTCAACCTATTAATTTAGATAGAAAAACAATTCATTTGATGCAATTTAGTCATTTTTACATTTTTACAAAATTACCCCTAAAGTTTTACTTTTATTCAATTTAGTCCCTCAGCCTAAAACATGCAAATTAACCATTTTACCCAAAATTGAGCCCAACTGAATACTTATGCTATCCAATACAGCCTATTCATGCAATAACTTCACAACAAATCCTTGTATTTTTACTATTTTAACAATTTAATCCTTAATCGACAAATTTACCAAAAATCACTTAACAAAATACTTTTAATATCAACCAACATTACAAATTTATCATTTAACATAAAATATCACAAGAGCATCAATAATAACATTCAAAATCTTTAGCAATTTCAAAATCGAAGGTACGGGCTAGCTAGACCTAATTGCAACTATTTCAAAAACATAAAAATTATTAGAAATGGGTGAAAAATGGCTTACCATGCCTCATTTAAAGAAGAACAGAAGCTTGCAGCTTTTAAATTTCCATTTACATGGTGACATTATGTGGGAGAGAAGAAAACAGCTTTTGTGTTTTATGTTTTTATTTTTTAACTTTTTATTCATTATTTTCATAATATAATAACATAAAATACATTAAAACTTAAAAAGAAATTAAAGCACTAAACCTTCCCACTACCTTAGGTATGGGTAAATTACCCATTAAGGCCATCCAACTATAATTCTTTAAGAAATTAGCATCTTTAAACTATTAGCGATCAAATTTTACATTTTTTACAGTTTAGTCCTTTTTAATTAATTAATTATCGAAACATTAAAATTTTTCAACGAAACTTTAATATCACCTTAATGACACTCCGTAAATATTTAAAAATATTTATGGCTCGATTTATAGAAATAGGGTCCTGATACCTCATTTTCTAAAACTACTTGATCTTAAGGTTTTAACTCTTGAACTTTATAAATCGCTTATCACTATATCAAAAACCTTTTTAAGACCATATTTGACATGTAAATATTAAATAACAATATTTATGAACTTACTAGTTGGATTTGGTGGCCCTGAACTACTATTTCTGACACCACTGAAAAATGAGTTGTTACACCATCATATTTACTTTCCTCTTTGGGTGAGTATCGAATTGGACATTCAAGACTTCTATGACCTTTGCTACCACACCAATAACATTTAACAATATATATGGGAACAGTCTTACTTTTTTTCTAATTAGATATTTAATTGGACATTGGAAACCCTCATGATTTTTTCAACTACACTAATATCGTTTTACGAAAAGTGAGAAATCAATCGTACTCCTCCTTTTGTTTGGCCAACTCCCTTGAATTGAAAAACTAATTTATGGCCACCGTTTTCATCACAATAAGTCTTTTGATCATTCCTTTAATGAAATTGTGGAATTAAGAACTTTGATTTAGCAAAAGAATATTGCTCATGGTAATTGTTAACCAAAGTCTCGTCATTTTCACGAGGGACACGTCGAGCATTATTTGCACGAAGACGAGGCTAGTCAACCTCATCTTCCCAATTAAAATTTTGATGCTCAATTTAGGTACTTAGATGAGCCAATTTTTTGTTGATTGTGTCTAGAATAGTGTCTCATTGCTGGTCTTGAACACTTGAGCCTCTAGATCTTTTTGCAAATTTGCAAACTTATTAAATTTATCCTTGACCTGAAAAAGGCCTTGTTGAGCTCCTTCGCGAAACCAACAAGACTTCTTATGGTAATTAGTGGCTTATCACTTGGATTATCAATCCCTTTGCTACTACGAGTATCACGAGTCATTGTGAAAGCTTGAAAAGAACACAACATTCAAGAAGAAAAAAATTAAGCAAACCTCAACTTTATGCACTAAAAAAATTAAATTCTCAATGAGATAAGAATTGATCTTGTGAATATTTTAAAAGGGTTTATATCAATTAATTAGAATGTATTAGAATTAATCTAGCAAAGCAAACCTAGTGGTACAATGAGTCCAAAATCAACTAGACACCAAAAAATTGTGTTGCATGGAGGAAGAAATATGGAACGAGCTTTAACCTACTAACACAAAAAACAATAAAGTGTTAGAATGCATAAAGGAAAAATAAAAACCAAAAATAAATGAAAACCTAAGTCTAAGAGTCAATGAAAATCATTAAAACTCGAAAACCTGAAAAATTGCGAAGTAACATGACAAACTTCATTCCAGGTGTTCTCGATTTGCAAAAATCACGAATTCTAAACTGGAGTCTCTTCAAATAATTTAGATTTGATTTGAAAAGTTTTCGCACGAAAATCAACCCTTTGAATTTTTTAATTTTTTATTTATTTTTCGTATTTTTATTTTTTTCCATTTTTTTGAGAGAAATATTTTTTTAATATTTTAAAAGAGTGCCAAGAATTTGTAATTAAAATTTCATATCATTTGGAAAACATTTACCCACTAAAAAATATTTTTCCCCAAAAATTTTATGGGTAAAAAAATTATTTTGAAACTGTTTGCTGGGAATCAATTTATAAGAACACAAAGAACACCTAAAAATGCCCAAGAAACTGATACTAAATGATAAAGATGAGAGCAAATGCATGCAGAAGAGGACTGCAAGTTTGTCCAAATCACAAATTTAACTTAGGGCTTTAGACATTCAGAAAAAAAACTTGGATTTTGACACAACCTGAAACACAAACGAATCAAAGTAAAAAAAATTAAAGAAAGTAATTAAAATAAATAACTAAGATAAATAAAATATAATGATAAATCAAATGTTAGAACAATAAAGAAGATAGATGGAAAAGATGGAATGTGGCATGTAAAGTTCCTAAGGAGCCTTGGAAACAAAAAGAATCCACAACCCATTTCAAGCAGTCCTAATTTCCCCTCCAAGAAAGAAAACTTGGTAAGAAAATGTTTGAAAATGATCCCCATAATCTGAAAATATTGTTAAAACTCTTCTACAAGAAACTCAAGAAAAATTATTGAAAAGAAAAAACTCAAAGAGAATTTTATTAACTCAAACCGAACAATCAATTGATTGTTTTGTGTACAATGAAAATACCTAAACAGGAAGTAGTTTTAAACTAAACTTTCTTTGTTGATATAAAACTCCTAAATAACTTAAAATACTTAATAATTATCAATAATTTGGAATAAAAATTAATAATAATATGTGATAAATACAATATTGGGCTCGTATATAATAAAAATTAAGCCTAAAAATCAAACCCAATATGATTTAAAGTCGAATTAAAAGCTCAAAACTTGTAATTTCCATAATAATTTTGTCTAGAAATTCTACTTGTGCATTCTTCACTAAAACAATCGTAACTTGAGTTCCCGAACTTGAAACCGAGTGATTCAAATTGCGTTTCAAAGCTAAGAGGTAGGTTTTTGAACTCTACAAAGACATCTTAATCTAGAAATGCCTAAATACCATCCAAATATTTTTCACAAGTTGACTAATTATTTCAACTTGAAAATTGATAGCTTGGTTGAATTGACTTTAATATATTTCACTCATTCCGTACATGTATCATTCCTCATTTCTTGAAATGATTCATCATCACATACTGGTTTTGATCAAATCTTGGTTTGATTTGCTTGACCTTTGACCTTGTTGTTGGGCCTTAAGGTAGTGTAAGCCCATCACATCAATGGGCTTAAAATTGGGCCTCAGTCTATCACACAGCCGTGTGATCTCTTTTTGTATGTTTTCCATACTTTTCTAAAATGTTTCTAATTAGTTTATGGTTTGTTTTGAATTGTTTCTAGAGCTTTTTTAAGCTCGATTAAGCCCAATCTTGCATGTATAACAAGTTTTAATTTAATGTGTGATGTGTAACATCCCGAATTAGGGTAGTCAGAACAGTGGTTTCGAGACCACAAATCTAATATAGAAATAATTATTATGATTCTTATGAGGTTTATGTTATGAATGCATGCTTGTGTGAAAGTTTCATGAAGAAATTCTATGCATAAAATGTCTAATTGCATTTTAGAGACCAAATTGAATAAAGTGCAAAACTTGCATTCTAGAAGCTTTAAGCATGAAATTGCATTAGATATTGAATTAGAGGGTCTTAGTTAGCAATTTAACCAATTTCTATAATTTTGGACAAAAATGGACATGCATAGGAAAAATGTGAAAGAAAAACCCTAAGGGCATTTTGGTTATTTGGTAATTAAAAGAATAAAAAGGGAAAAATAGGTCAAAATTGGTGTCCATATTCTTCTTTCATTGCCGAAATTTGCAAGACACCATAGCTAGGGATTTTTCAACATTTTCAAGCTTGATTGCAGGTGCTTCTTAGCCCCGTTTTTAATGTTCTTTACATTTTTGAAGTTCTTGAAGCATGATCTACCCATTTCTAGCTATATTTTGAGCTACGATTCATGTATAAAATTTTAACCATGTGTAACATGCATGTATTTTGATGATTAATGGAGGAATATGAATGTTTGATTCATGATAAACATCTTTTACTAGGTGATTTTTAGTGAAAACACCTAAACAAGGGATTTGTTTGTAAAAGTGTAAAAGAGAATAGTAATAACGGGAAATAAGTGAAAATATGAGTTGATATAAGCTTAGAAAAGGCTCGGCTAGGCTTGGGTAACCAAAAAAATGCATGCATTTCATTTTACGAGTCTAGAGACCAAAGTGCAAATATGTGAAAGTTTAGGGGTCAAAGTGTAAAATTTCAAAAGTATGATTTATGGACCCATTCGAATAATGTGAATATTAAATAAGTTAAATTTGGCATTATAGATCAAGAAAAACGTGAACCGAGACTTGATCGAGGAAAGAATAAAGTATACAATGATTAGGCTCGATTATCATCATTTTGTACCTAGGTAAGTACATATGCAAATAATGTGGTGTTGTAGTGTGTTTTAATGCTTTAATATATTGTAACAAATTTTTTACTATAACTATGAGTTATATGCTTGCAGATTGTTATAAAAGCATGAATATTACTATTGCCGTTTTCCACGACGTTACGAGCAAGTACGATGGAGATACTATATGCAAGTGAGGAAAAATCCCGTTTGAACCTTAGGAATAGTTTAGAATACAAGTGACATGTCACTAGGAACTAAGAAGTCCGAACTCGTTGAGTGGTCCGAGTTCGTGAGATATGTGGCATCCGTGCTCATTGAGAGGTCCGAGTTCATTATGGATGTGTTACATGTTATGTGGTAGCCTCGGCTACATTTGTAAATGTGGCACTTATATGCAAGGTTTCCGCGTATCCAATAGTATTCCAAGTGTTCAACAGGTAATGTAATGAATGTAATGAGGGTCCCGAGGAGGACATATGAAAGAGGTATGGTTATGGATACTTTACGATGAGTACAAGTATGTGCACTAAACCTATGAGTAATGCCTTAATAAAGATCGATTTATGATGAGCAAGTATATATGTGCGTATGATGAGTAAGCAAAAGGTTTGAAGGATGAATAGTCTTTATGTATATGTTGCTATGCTCTGCGTGTTGATTCCTTACTACCATTTCATCTTATTTGTATGTGAACTTACTAAGCTTTAATGCTTACTCCCCTCTCTTTCCACCCTTTGTAGTTCCGCTAAGCTAGCTTGAGGATCGGAAGCTATCGGAGTTTTCAATCACACTATCAAAAGACTATTGGGTATAGTGAAATTGTTATTTTTGGGTATGGCATGTCTAGGGAACTTGGTCATTTTGTGATATGTGTCATGCTATTTGGCCAAATTGTGATGGCCTATGATAATGGTAATTCATTTTGTCTTGGCCATTGGCTCACATTTGATCATTTGGGTTGTAATCTAATTACCCATGCATGCATGCGCTAGTGTTTTGATGGTAGGATATGTTATTGCTTGGTGAGTGCATGATAATGATGTGATATGTTGTTGATCGATGAATGTATGGTAAAGTACGAATCTGGTGCTAAAGGATAAGGGGTGACCTAATAGCTTAAAATGACTATATGCATGAATGCTAAATTTGAAGTTATGGTAACAAGTTTAATAATACATGAAATTGGTGGGGAATGCCTTTAAATGGTACAACAAATGAATGTGAAATAGAATGACATTATGCAGATGTGAGAGTGCCATGGTGGAGAATATTTGAGTGCCTAAATATGTCATGTTGCATGTTATAAAAAATGTTTGAATGTATGGGTGATTGTGGGTGACTATTGGCTTGGAAAATAGCCTTTAAATGGTCCACACGGGTAGACACACGGGCATGTGTCTAGACCGTGTGTGACACACGGCCTACCCTATGGGCACGTTGAATGGTCGTGTGTCTCTTACACCTAAAATTTTTAAGTTAGTATGCATGGTAGTAAACACACGGGTAGAGACACGGTCATGTGTCTCAACCGTGTGGAGGACACGGCTTAGCACACGGGCGTGTGCCTTGGCCGTGTGCCTCTAAATGAGTGATGACGTCATAAACAGAATGTCTAGATTTTTGGACATGGGCGATGACACTGGCGTGTCTAGGCCGTGTGAGGGACACGGGCGTGTGCTCGGCCGTGCGAAAACCCCTGTAGGTTCGAAATGAAAAATAAATTCTAGAAATCCCACACGGGTATGGAACACGGGCGTGTCCCAAAGCACACGGGCGTGTGAGGCCTAAACCTAGAAATGTTTCTTATATTTTTTTAAGTTCTCGGTTTAGTTTCAAATTGCTTTTAATGTATGTTTTGGACCTCGCAGGTCCATAATAAGGATAATATGATCTTGTTTGATCAGTTCTAATTTGGAATGAAATTTTATGATCCGTATTTTGCGGGGATGCCCTGTTTTTGTACGGTAATGCCTCATACCTTGTCCCGGTCTCAGGTACGGGTAAGGGGTGTTACATGATGATTAATGAATGTTTTAATGAATTTTTTAATTAAAATTATTTGCTCTTGTTTTGCTATATATTGTAGCATCTCGTAACCCTAATTCGATGATAAAAACGAGTGAAGGTGTTATATGCTTTATCCCAGTTTAAACAGTGAGGTCGAAAGATAAGTTGTTTTTGACAATTAATTAATTAGTTGGATGTTGAAAATTAATAACTAGTTAGTTAATAGTTAATTCGATAAAACTTGAATTCTAAAGTTAATTAGGAACATTGACGTGAATTAATCTTCTATTTGTTTAATTGAGTTAATCTCGATTGTTAATTTGTCTTTCTTAATTCTCGATTGTTAATTTGTCTTTCTTAATTTTTATTTAATTTTAATTTGGTTTTTCGTACTATAATTTTAGATTATTACTATTTAGTACTGCTAATGTAGAAAAAAGAATTTTAGTTTAATTCAACCTCTCTCTTGGGTACGATCCTCGAAATACTTCCTGGATTGTTTCGTTGTAACACTTTACTATATTACAATGACTCATACACTTGCGAACACCGCTGTTTTATGATTTATCTTTTTGTTGTAGTATTTTCAGTCTAAGTGTTCATATGTCTGGTGGCAGTCAATAGATATATGTAATTATTTACAAAAGAAATGTTATTAATTGGAATAAGGAATACCATATGAAATTTTCATGTCTATATGATCATTTGAAACATTGGATATGGCTTTAAACTAACATGATTTAATTCCTTATAAATGATGTGCTGAGATTTGATGTTAACTTGTTAATTTAGCAAAGTGATCTATTAGTATGCTTGATTATTTAAATACTTTATTATTTTGAATTCAAATTGTTTTAGCATCATTGAGCATTTAATACTGTGTAACTCAACTCATTAAAGTCCCTTTAATGTTTCACTAAAGTTTCTTCTGTAATGGCATGTAGGTCAGATAACTAAGGAGTCTTGTATAATGATATGAGCAAAGGATGATATGTTAAATACAAGAAATTTTTAGTTGTTCATGATGTTTTTATATTTCTAAATATTGAATATGTTATGCTTGTATATGTTAGGATAATTGTTTGTCAAATATGTTAACTTGATATTTAAGTTTGGTAACTAATGAACATAATTAAATTCATGAATGTTTAATTGTGTTTGTGTAAGTGTAAATGGTGTTGAAAATATAAATTTGAGTACTACAAGTATTGGTTTTGATATGGTAATGTTTTGGTCAAATTAGGTGATTTTTTTATCCGGGCAAACTTGATTCGGTACAAGGGGGTTAGTTGTATCGAAACAAGTTAGAATGCAAATAACTATAATACAAGGCACTTGTATTATAGAACTATGGACTTCTATTGATACCACAGTTTTTGACATATATCCCTATACTATTTTGAAACTTCTTTACTTCTTGAGTTTCACATTCGACCCCGAACACCTCCAAACACCTAGAAATCAATTTTTTAATATTTTCAACATGGTTTTGAAGTTATAACATTGAATCTACTTATTTTAAAATATTTAAAAAAAATTAAAATTAAATCAAAGTTCTTATGGAATAATTGATAAAAGACTGAGTTGCTTCAGCAAGAATGTACTCACATTCGGATCTAACGACTGGAATAGACGTGAGGTATTACAGAAGATATTAGATTAGATCGAGTAACTTGGTAACATATCCTGAATATTTAAAGATTTATCCGAATCATATTAAAGATATTATTGATGTTGATTATCTTGTTATTTGATGGGAAGATTGATCGTAATTGATCTTTATGTTAACAAGCCTTAAACTCTTATATATTTGAAAGGCTTATGTAGGTTAAAAAAGGGTGGAGAATTTTAGCACTTGCTCTATTATTTTGAACTAGCTTTTAAGCATTTTGTAAGTAACCAAGTGAGTCACTTGGTTTTTATCTAAGTTTTTCAAGGAGAAAATTTAAAGGAGAGTTGTAACACCCCGTACCCGATATCGTTGCCGAAGTCGAACACGAGATGCTAACAGACTTAATTCATTTATTTTCTCAGTCCATTTTAAAAATTTCCAGACAAGCTGGCTAACTGCGTCACTGTCACCTTAAAAATCATATCCTGAGTTCCAAAACTCCAAAACCAGTTTCGTAAATTTTTCCTGAAACTAGACTCATATATCCATCTAAAAAAAATTTTCTAGAATCTTTGGTCGAGCCAATTAGTACAGTTTATTAGTTAAAGTCTCCCCTGATTCAGGGTTCGACAACTCTGACCTTCATGCATTACGACTTAGATATCTCCTTGTACAGGGATTCAATACTTATGCAATTTGTTTCTAAAGAAACTAGACTAAAAAAGTAATCTATACATATAAGGCATGACTTCTAATTATCTCTGGTTGATTTATGGTGAATTTCCTAAGTCCAAACAGGGGATCCAGAAACCGTTCTGCCCTGTTTCACGAAAACTTTAAAATATCATAAAATACTGTTCATATCATCGTTTCATTAATTTCCTATGAAAACATATTCATCAAGGTTCAATTACATAATTCATTCACTATTTAAATCCATTCCTACTATTTTTAGTGATTTTTCAAATCCACACCACTGCTGCTGTCAGGATCTGCTTTTAAGGTAAACTTTACCTATTTCATGGTTTTCCATGAATCAACTAGAGTTTGTCATACATAGCATCACAATAATCATAATTAACCATTCCCAATGGCTAATCGTTACCAAACATTTCCATACCTCTCAATGAACAACATACAAAATGATTATAATGCTATACTCAAAGTGTATATAAGCTATTTTCGCATGGCTATCCAAATTTATACAAAACCAAAGGGTACATGACCAACAACAAAAAGGGTAGTCCTATACATGCCATTTTTAGAGTTCAACCAAAAGTGTACCAAAAGGGCTTTGATAGTGTGGACGACTTCGACTTCGACAATCCCGAGTCCGATAGCTGACGAACCAAAATCTATAAAACAGAGAATCAAAGAAACGAAATAAGCATTGAATGCTTAGTAAGTTTTGAGCAGTGTCAACAGATAACAATCAAATTATAACCTAGTCGTTCGTATTTTTATTTCACTCTTCCGTCTGGCATACCATCCCTTTACCGAATATGCCCATCTCATCATATATAATACGCAGATAAATTCTCACTTGATAGTGATCTCTTATAAACATAGGTACATTACATATTTTCGTCTAACTTTCCACATTGACCAAACGCACAATAATCATAGAACAGTCTTATTGCTTTACTCACATATGCATCACATAACGACCTTATGATTTAGTCCAAATCACGCTTAAATATAATCTCAAAAGACATACCTGACCAACTTAACGCATTGAACGTATTTATTACCAGTTGATACTGTGAAGTCGTATAATCCTATGCTTTACTCGAATCTTCAGCGAAACCTTTAGCTCGAATAGTCCCCACACGTAGTTATCGGGTCTTACCCAGACAAAATCTCCACACGTAGTCATCGGGTCTTACCCGGACAAAATCTCCACACGTAGTCATCGGGTCTTGCCCGGAATACATTTCCAAGTTTCATGTACATTAATCACATGTTACAACATTCACATTAGCCATTCGGCTTTACCACATATACATATCTCATACATATTTCACATTCGCCATTCGGCTTTACCACATATACATATCACACATATATTTCACATTAGCCATTCGGCTTTACCACATATACATATCACACATATATTTCACATTAGCCATTCGGCTTTACCACATATACATATCTCATACATATTTCACATTCGTCATTCGGCTTTACCACATATACATATCACACATATATTTCACATTAGCCATTCGGCTTTACCACATACACATATCACAAATATATTTCACATTAGCCATTCGGCTTCACCACACATATATATTTATCTTGTACATCAATTTCAGCCATAGCTTATAAGCAACTCAAATAGTTTCATCAATGTTTACAACAAATTCACATATTCACCACAAGCTGTTTTCCTGAGCAATAGTTACTAAATTATTTATAACTGGAGCTATAAAACTCAAAATCAATTTCCGTTAATTTTCCATGAATATAGACTCGTATATATTCCATCCATAAAATTTCCAGAATTTTAGATCTGGCCAATCAATACCAGATTTTTCTTAAAGCTTCCCCTGTTTCACTGTTTGACTAACCTGACCACTCTTCACTACGAATCAAATTTCTCATTGTACAGAATTCAAAATATGTTATATTTGATTTCATTTGAAACTAGACTCATTAAGGAGTCTAAGCACATAAATTTTTTCTTATAACCATTTTTGTACAAATTATAATGATTTTCTAAAAACAGAACAGGGATTTCGGAGTCATTCTGACACTGTCTCACACAACTTTAAATATCTCTTTATAGGAAGTTTCTTTGCTTACACGGTATATTTTATAAGAAACTAGACTAATTAAGTTTTGATTACATATTTTATTCAGCCTATAATTCCACACCAACAATTTATAGTGATTTTCTAAAATCATGTTACTGCTGCTGTCCTAAGCAAATTATTATAATTTGCTCTTAAATTTCCAAGTCCAAACACTTATGAACTTACCATTTGAGTTTAAGACATATCATGGCCACATCATATCTTATTAAATCAACTCATTATGTCCTATTATGACTGAATTTACTCAACGTTTAATCACTTAAAACTTACCTCGGATGCTGTTGAACGATTTCAACGGCTATTCGATCACCCTTTCCCTTTTCTTTATCGGATTTAGTTCCCCTTTGCTCTTGAGCTTAATATCAACAAATAAATTGATTTAATCATTTTGAACATCAAAGAGGAATTCAAGGTACTTAGTCCTTATATATTAGGCATTAGAGTCATATATGTATGAAATCACGAATCAAATTCAACATATTAGCCAATATTCTCCTTAGCCGAATTTTCTAAGTCGAGATAAAGACATCAATATGCTTACCTATGGCCGAACATACACATCAACCTATGTACTCATTCATGTGGCCGAATATGCATGTCTATGTTGAGGCCGATTGTATACTTAATACATTCTACAAATATGGTCACTTGTATTGACTAAATACCATTTTGTTTCAAGTTCAAAACTCGGCTAATACACATATATATACACTAGTAATCAAATACTAACATTTGCACTTCACCTTAATAGCTAGCTTAGCAAACCTTGATTTAACATATAATTGTTCATAATACAATTTAAGCATACTCTCCATTCCATCAATTTCAAAACACATACATTACTCAATAATGTTCAAAATTATATTCGGCCTTAGCACACAACTTGCTAGCCGATTCTTCTCCATCTAGCAACTAATGCACATATGAGCTCATTTGTTAGACTCTACTTCATCTAACAACAACCATATTTCTCTTCTACCTCCTACCATGGCCGAATGCTCAAGATACCTCAATACCGAAACTTTTAACTTGGGTTGCTTAAAGAACTTGGTGATGAGTTCAAATTTATCTAACACCTCAAGCATCATAACATATCCATATAGCTAACATGCTAATGGTATCAAGGCTTCAACTAAAACTTTTGAAGCCTCTTAGTCGAATACTAACTCTCTAATAAACCCAAATCCATCCATAAGATAGTTAGAATTTAGACTAATCATCCAAGGGATGTATGAACTTTCAAAGCAACACTAAACATACCTTAATCTAGTGAACCACCATAGCCGATTTTCTCCAAGCTTTTTCCCTTCCTTTCTTTCCTCTATTCGGCCAACTTGAGCAACATGATAACTTTTTTCTTTTTTTTTTTTCATCATTTTCCTTTTTCCCTTTCTTTATTACTAACTTTTTTTATTTTATTGTTTCCTACATACCACATTAACACAAAGTGTTTATAATATGGTTAATCCCATAGCATGGCCGGCCACTAGTTCATCTTTTGGGTATTTTGACGTGCAAGGACAACATTTTCTAACATGCATCAATAGGCCACTTTAACATTTGCCTAGCACATTTCTAAATTTTCTCACACAAGTCCTATTTAGCAAAATTCACTTACAATTAACAAAATTCAAACATGAAATTTTCACACATGCCTATATACATATAATAAGCATCAAATATAATGGTTAATTATTTTTATGACTCGGTTTTGTGGTCCCGAAACCACTTTCCGACTAGTGTCAATTTAGGGTTGTCACAACTCTTCCCCCCTTTAGGGATTTTCGTCCCCGAAAATTTCTGCCAATGCATAGTTTAGGATAACGTCCTCTTATTGAATTATATTCATATAAACATTAGCTCATCGATAGCAATTGTAATTCATTATTGATTTCGCATCGATCAAAAAAATCATTTTCTTATCTTAAAACAAATACATAAACATTTCTACAAGTATGCACATATATCTCATTTTCTTGATTTCATAAGAAATAATCACTTAATTTAATTCACAAATGCATTTCAAACACATATTAAGCACATATTAACATGTATAATTCACATCATCAACCCACATATTTGTAACCCACATTTTCATTCATGTATAAGCTGTAACCTGACCGAGAGTACACATATACTCAAACATCCCATAAACGAAATCTGTAACACATTTGTAACATGAATTCATTTCTTAACAACATATCCACCATCTTAAATCAATGCCTTCGTTCCATACGAGGTCTTACATGAATCTTGTTTTACTCATTTAATGTCTATTGACCGATCTCGCACACATAGTGCTCGGTTGAAGAACTCGCACTCTCAGTGCCTCTAATCATTTGCACACATAGTGCCCCTATTCATTTGTTGTTACACATTGAAATGACTTAACCAAGTCTATAAACATCATGTATGTACACTTTTAAACATATCATCTCATTTAAATTTGAATTTGTATAGTAATGAACACTTAAACTTTGCTCAAATTACCGGCACGAAGCCTACTAGGCACGAAGGCCCGACTACACATCACCAGCATGATTGCTCTTCGGGACCTAGCCCGGATATAACACCAGCACGAATGCTCTTCGGGGTTTAGCACAGATATATCACTAGCACGAATGCTCTTCGGAACTTAGCCCGGATACATCACTAGCACGAATGCTCTTCGGGACTTAACCCGGATACATCACTAGCACGAATGCTCTTCGGGACTTAGCCCGGTTACATCACTAGCACGAATGCTCTTCGGGACTTAGCCCGGATACATCACTAGCACGAATGCTCTTCGGGACTTAACCCGGATACATCACTAGCTCGAATGCTCTTCGGGACTTAGCCCGGCTATACAACTCTCAATTCTCATGTGCATATACATATATAACAACACACATTAGTATATCATTTACATTACTTGAACACAAACACAACATGCTTATCGGCTATTCAACTTTTAGTTCCATAGCCACATACAAAGATCACATTTACAGTCGTAACACTTTCAAAATTGCATCACTTATACCCTTATAATTCAATCCAAATCAAAATTCAAATACGGGTACATGATACGTACCTGATCAACTTAATGATTTAAGCATATCCAAGTGAAGTTATATCGCAAATTCTCATAGTCAGAAGCTTGCTACAGCTCGATCGGGATCAAAATTCATTACAATACAACAAACACATTTTCAATTGTCAGAAATCACCACACTATCAAATAATCACATAATGGCATGTCTAGATAGACCCAAACGTATTACGGTAGTCCTAGAATCGACTAAACCGTAGCTCTGATACCAAAAAAATTGTAACACCCCGTACCCGAGATCGTTGCCGGAGTCGAACACGAGGTGCTAACAGACTTAATTCATTTATTTTCTCAGTCCATTTTAAAAATTTCCAGACAAGCTGGCTAATTGCGTCACTGTCACCTTAAAAATCATATCTCGAGTTCCAAAACTCCAAAACCAGTTTCGTAAATTTTTCCTGAAACTAGACTCATATATCCATCTACAAAATTTTTTATAGAATCTTTGGTCGAGCCAATTAGTACAGTTTATTAGTTAAAGTTTCCCCTAATTCAGGGTTTGACTACTCTGGCCTTCATGCATTACGACTTAGATAGCTCCATGTACAGGGCTTCAATACTTATGCAATTTGTTTCTAAATAAACTAGACTCAAAAAGGAATCTATACATATAAGGCATGACTTCTAATTATCTCTGGTTGATTTATGGTGAATTTCCTAAGTCCAAACAGGGGATCCAGAAACCGTTCTGCCCTGTTTCACAAAAACTTTAAAATATCATAAAATACTGTTCATATGATTGTTTCATTACTTTCCTATGAAAATATATTCATCAAGGTTAAATTACATAATTCATTCACTATTTAACTCCATTCCTACTATTTTTAGTGATTTTTCAAATCCACACCACTGCTGCTGTCAGCATCTGTTTTTAAGGTAAACTTTACCTATTTCATGGTTTTCCATGAATCAACTAGAGTTTGTCATACATAGCATCACAATAATCATAATTAACCATTCCCAATGGCTAATCGTTACCAAACATTTCCATACCTCTCAATGAACAACATACAAAATGATTATAATGCTATGCTCAAAGTGTATATAAGCCATTTTCGCATGGCTATCCAAATTTATACAAAACCAAAGGGTACATGACCAACAACAAAAAGGGTAGTTCTATACATGCCATTTTTAGAGTTCAACCAAAAGTGTACCAAAAGGGCTTTGATAGTGTGGACGACTTTGACTTCGACAATCCCGAGTCCGATAGCTGACGAACCAAAATCTATAAAACCGAGAATCAAAGAAACGAAATAAGCATTGAATGCTTAGTAAGTTTTGAGCAGTGTCAACAGATAACAATCAAATTATAACCTAGTCGTTCGTATTTTTATTTCACTCTTCCGTCTGGCATACCATCCCTTTACCGAATATGCCCATCTCATCATATATAATAGGCAGATAAATTCTCACTTGATAGTGATCTCTTATAAACATAGGTACATTACATATTTTCGCCTAACTTTCCACATTGACTAAACGCACAATAATCATAGAACAGTCTTATTGCTTTACTCACATATGCATCACATAACGACCTTGTGATTTAGTCCAAATCACGCTTAAATATAATCTCAAAATACATACCTGACCAACTTAACGCATTGAACATATTTATTACCAGTTGATACTGTGAAGTCGTATAATCCTATGCTTTACTCGAATCTTCAGCGAAACCTTTAGCTCGAATAGTCCCCACACGTAGTTATCGGGTCTTACCCGGACAAAATCTCCACACATAGTCATCGGGTCTTACCCGGAATACATTTCCAAGTTTCATGTACATTAATCACATGTTACAACATTCACATTAGCCATTCGGCTTTATCACATATACATATCTCATACATATTTCACATTCGCCATTCGGCTTTACCACATATACATATCACACATATTTCACATTAGCCATTCGGCTTTACCACATATACATATCACACATATATTTCACATTAGCCATTCGGCTTTACCACATATACATATCTCATATATATTTCACATTAGCCATTCGGCTTTACCACATATACATATCTCATACATATTTCACATTCGTCATTCGGCTTTACCACATATACATATCACACATATATTTCACATTAGCCATTCGGCTTTACCACATACACATATCACACATATATTTCACATTAGCCATTCGGCTTCACCACACATATATATATTTATCTTGTACATCAATTTCAGCCATAGCTTATAAGCAACTCAAATAGTTTCATCAATGTTTACAACAAATTCACATATTCACCACAAGCTGTTTTCCTGAGCAATAGTTACTAAATTATTTATAACTGGAGCTACAAAACTCAAAATCAATTTCCGTTAATTTTCCCTGAATATAGACTTGTATATCTTCCATCCATAAAATTTCCAGAATTTTAGGTTTGGCCAATCAATACCAGATTTTTCTTAAAGCTTCCCCTGTTTCACTGTTTGACTAACCTGACCACTCTTCACTACGAATCAAATTTCTCATTGTACAGAATTCAAAATATGTTCTATTTGATTTCATTTGAAACTAGACTCATTAAGGAGTCTAAGCACATAAATTTTATCTTATAAACATTTTTTTAAAAATTATAATGATTTTCTAAAAATAGAACAGGGGATTTCGGAGTCATTCTGACACTGTCTCACACAACTTTAAATATCTCTTTATAGGAAGCTTCTTTGCTTACACGGTATCTTTTATAAGAAACTAGACTAATTAAGCTTTGATTACATATTTTATTCAGCCTATAATTCCACACCAACAATTTATAGTGATTTTCTAAAATCATGTTACTGCTGCTGTCCTAAGCAAATTATTACAATTTGCTCTTAAATTTCCAAGTCCAAACACTTATGAACTTACCATTTGAGTTTAAGACATATCATGGCCACATCATATCTTATTAAATCAACTCATTATGTCCTATTATGACTGAATTTACTCAACGTTTAATCACTTAAAACTTACCTCGGATGCTGTTGAACGATTTCAACGGCTATTCGATCACCCTTTCCCTTTTCTTTATCGGATTTAGTTCCCCTTTGCTCTTGAGCTTAATATCAACAAATAAATTGATTTAATCATTTTGAACATCAAAGAGGAATTCAAGGTACTTAGCCCTTATATATTAGGCATTAGAGTCATATATGTATGAAATCACGAATCAAATTCAACATATTAGCCAATATTCTCCTTAGCCGAATTTTCTAAGTCGAGATAAAGACATCAATATGCTTACCTATGGCCGAACATACACATCAACCTATGTACTCATTCATGTGGCCGAATATGCATGTCTATGTTGAGGCCGATTGTATACTTAATACATTCTACAAATATGGTCACTTATATTGACTAAATACCATTTTGTTTCAAGTTCAAAACTCGGCTAATACACATATATATACACTAGTAATCAAATACTAACATTTGCACTTCACCTTAATAGCTAGCTTAGCAAACCTTGATTTAACATATAATTGTTCATAATCAATTTAAGCATACTCTCCATTCCATCAATTTCAAAACACATACATTACTCAATAATGTTCAAAATTATATTCGGCCTTAGCACACAACTTGCTAGTCGATTCTTCTCCATCTAGCAACTAATGCACATATGAGCTCATTTGTTAGACTCTACTTCATCTAACAACAACCATATTTCTCTTCTACCTCCTACCATGGCCGAATGCTCAAGATACCTCAATACCGAAACTTTTAACTTGGGTTGCTTAAAGAACTTGGTGATGAGTTCAAATTTATCTAACACCTCAAGCATCATAACATATCCATATAGCTAACATGCTAATGGTATCAAGGCTTCAACTAAAACTTTTGAAGCCTCTTAGTCGAATATTAACTCTCTAATAACCCCAAATCCATCCATTAGTTAGAATTTAGACTAATCATCCAAGGGATGTATGAACTTTCAAAGCAACACTAAACATATCTTAATCTAGTGAACCACCATAGCCGATTTTCTCCAAGCTTTTTCCCTTCCTTTCTTTCCTCTATTCGGCCAACTTGAGCAACATGATAACTTTTTTCTTTTTTCTTTTTTCATCATTTTCCTTTTTCCCTTTCTTTATTACTAACTTTTTTTATTTTATTGTTTCCTACATACCACATTAACACAAAGTGTTTATAATATGGTTAATCCCATAGCATGGCCGGCCACTAGTTCATCTTTTTGGTATTTTGACATGCAAGGACAACATTTTCTAACATGCATCAATAGGCCACTTTAACATTTGCCTAGCACATTTCTAAATTTTCTCACACAAGTCCTATTTAGCAAAATTCACTTACAATTAACAAAATTCAAACATGAAATTTTCACACATGCCTATATACATATAATAAGCATCAAATATAATGGTTAATTATTTTTATGACTCGGTTTTGTGGTCTCGAAACCACTTTCCGACTAGGGTCAATTTAGGGCTGTCACAAGAGTCATCTAGATCTTAGCAACAAAAGTCAGATTGCTAATCTAGTGAGTGTTAGTGGCTATAATCACTTGTTGCTCGAGGTGTTAAGATAGTGAGTTTTCTATTTGATCAAAACCCACAAACATAAGAAACCAAACTAAATAAACATATCATTGTGTTCATCTTTGTTCTTCACCAGTACCTGAAGCAGTTGGCACTGCTTGTAGGACTGTTCAAATTGCTTGCAATTATCAATTTTGTTCTTTCACGATTCATTTATCCTTTTCAACTCTCTTATATTATTTAATTGTATCAAACTTTTATGTCCTACCGAAGTTGAAAATCAACTTTGGTTTGGCAAAAAAGTTGTTCAACTTTTCTTGTAATATGAGTACCATAAAGAAACGGTGTGCTAGACACAAGGGGTTAAAGCAAAGGGATTGCATATTCTTCTATGTTTACATTAAACATGGCAAACCCTTTACATTGTTTTATGCTTTAACATCCAAATGACTATGGTGACGGTTATTTTTCAGATTGATCATATAAAAGTACCTGCAAATCTTGACTTTAAAGTTTCAGTTTATGTTCAGAGAAAATGCAATTTGAATTGGCAAAGATCATTAGGAAAGAACAAAGCTGAAAGAGTAAGTTGCAGTGTAGTGGAAGTGAAAAGTGAAGCATGTGAATTAGTCGCTGGAGTTAAGCTTTCAGTTAGGGAAGGAGATGCTAACATCCACTTCTCTCTACTAAAGCAGTGAAAAACACTAATCGATTTGAGTTTAAATTTTTATTTTTTAAGAACATCTTAAAGATTTTTAATTTTAATATTTACTCATGACAAATATTTAGTAGGGTCAATCTGTGTAAATTTTCATCAAAAGATTAATTGATTTTTTTTGTTCTTTTAAATATATTTTAACTTAATGTAGTGATGTATCAGTTTTAATTTTAAAAAATTACAAAATTGTTATTAAACTATTCAAAAAATTTCATTAAAGTCACCGGCTGCTAAAATCACTGTTGTATGGTTTTTTTATTTGCACTAGCTACACCAATAGAAAGCTCTCATATCATTCTCCTCTTCTACAGTTCTTGTTTTTTCAAGAAGCTTTTTTAAACATCACTAATCTACAAACAAAAATTCATACAACTTTCTTCTTTGATGTTTGACATTAATCGTTAGATTAACTTGAATATTTGATAAACACTACTATATCGTACCAATTATTAAATCACAGACTTGAAACTTGCTAGCTAAATTTTTAAATATATAAAATCCTAATAACTTGAATAAAAATTGTTATTTATTCAATGATTTAATTTCAAAAAATTTAATGACCGCCTTTTTAAATTAAATGTTCAAAATGATAAGATGTTAACTTTGTATAGTTCACCCTTAATTTGGTGGACAATTAAGTGAATTGCTTTACTAATGTTGATTTCTAAAATAAACTCACTATTGGGCTACTGTTTTTAGCCGTTTCAGTCCAAGGAAAAGTTAACCCATTAGAGATTTGAATTAAATATATAAACAATTAATTGAATTACTGGTATGAACTTTGAAACAAATCTTAATCCCAAAAAATCTTATAAGCCCAAGAGCTTTAGCAAGAATGACGAGCACACGCAGATACACATGCATTACTCGTTCACTAGAAAACATAAATATATGATGAAAACCTGCAAGCATTTTGTCAAGCTAAATTTCAATCAATTTCCAAGCAATCACTGCAAGCTTTGTAAGTTTGTTTGATTCTATACATAGATATACATAAACACGGTTTAAAACATACAGTAATACATTTATTCCCCAACTTTTAACTATTTATCTAGCAGGCCTGGAACAGTTCCAGGCTGTTGTCTTCCCTAAGAATGATCAACAGTTTTCCCAAGTCGCGCCTACTCGAAAGACTGCTAATGCCCCGAGGCTGAGGCATCGCTTTCTGCATTGAGCAATCAAGCATAAACCATCCTTAATTCAAGTTTCTATAAAATCAGGAAAATACTAAAAATAGAGCAAAGACGAAAGACCCAGTTTAATTTTGCAGCGTCGCATCACTTTCTGCATAGAGCGATAAGTATTTACCATGCCTATGTTTATTTTCGATAAAAACAGGAAAACAGAAATAGAACAAAGACAAAAGACCGGGTTTATTTTAGCAATAAAGAAAACACCTTATCTTATTCTTAGGCGATATTTCCCTTAGAATCCTCATAACATACCAGTAAATGGCAATTTCTCTAAACCTGCTTTTAACAGACATAAAAAAAGTATTTTCCAACAATCCTTTTCTTTTTCTTTTCGTTTTTCAGGCTAAATGGAAGGTGTTTGTTTTTTGGTACAAATGTTCCCACAAAGTAATATGAATTAACAATAGTGCACACGACATGTAACATGCAGTAGTCCATTGTTTACATCAATACTTCATCATGTAACCAAATAAACAAGAGAACAATCTACTTTTCATCATGTAATAAAAAAAAATTTATTATAATTTCTTCTCAAATGATCTTAAAATTTATGTCAATGAATAGAAAATTAACGCACCTTCACCAAGCAGTTGCTCAAACCTAGCAGCAATGTGTTTCCCGTAAGTATATTTCTTCAAAGCATTAAGATGAACTCTTACACGATCCAGTAATAGTTCCCGTTGCCTATCATTGCTTACTTCAAGAACCTTCTGGACCACATAATTTGCAAATTGGTCCTTCATCATAGTCTAACAAATAAAAGTCAGAACATAATACTACGAGAAAAAGACATGTTCAATTTGCAAAATAATACATTTATAAAACATCACAAAACTAGTAACAATCCCTGAATCTTCATGCTCGTCAAGGCATCAGAATCTCTACAGTTGATCGGTACAGTTTCACATTAGGGACAAACTAAAGGAAAAGAAAGTAAAGACGCCAAATTCCAAGTTTAGTAAATTTTCGTTTGGGGCAAAGAGAACTGTGACAGTAGAACACCAGAACAAAAGTATTTGGATATCTCACTCGCACCATATAAACAGTCAGGTTCCCTCGATGATTCATAATTTAAGCAATGCATTATATCCAAACCCAGCTATTCATTTATTATAAGAAATTGGTTAGATCTTCAGAATTATATAAAGGTGAAAGCAATAAGTTTTAAACTGAACAAGGAAAATTTTAACCAAAAAAAATTGAACAAAGAAAATGGATGAAGTTGGAAAAACTGAGAAAATAATGGTCAATCACTTAAAAAGAAAAAACCCCAATAAGAAAAGAGTTCTAGATCTTGTCGAAAACTAAAGCTAACAGTGATAATTGGTTGCAATAAATGCTTTTTACTCAACTTACCAATAAAGAGTCATTTTCATCAGACTGTCCGATTATCTCCTCAACCAAATGCTCTCGTTCAGCACCATCATCATACTCCAAGCACTTCTCAACAACATTTGATGCATATTTATGTTGACTCATTTGTACAATTTTCCCAGTCAACTTGCTAATAATGTGGCTCCTTTCATGCGGCTTTCCCCTCTCCAAAACATGCTGCAAGTAGTAAAATCCAACAGATTGTTAATTTCAATCGAGATATCAGAAATTAGGGTGAGTGGGAAAGTACTAAAGAAAAATAATTAGGAACCAATAAAGAGGCCTTGATTTGATTCTCCCTATAGTCAGTATTATCAAATAAGGATAGATTTGCACTACCACCAATTTCCACAGCATATAGCAACCAATATATCAGCCACCGAAAATGGAAACTAACGAAAGAAACTAAAAGTGAAAAAGGAATAAGAAAACATTAGCAGATATGTCATAAGCCTATGTTGCTCCAAATCTTCATCTTTTGGAATACCATGTGCGACACCCAAGTTGTATACATACCCATATCGACAAACCCAAGTCCTAGTAACTTAGCTGTTCACATTCCTAGACAGCAGATCAATGAATTGGCAAAACAAATAAGCTGTTTTAAGCTCTCTAAAGACGATTCTTGTTTTGAGAAGCAAATAGTGTTCATAGAAATTATCCAATTAGCCATCAATAAAACTGACAATCAGAAGGTAAAAGCAAACCTGTGTAACATAATTTCCATACTGATCTTGAGAAAGGTCGTAAGCAGCATCCAAAATTTCATCAATGATGCATTTGCTTTGCAGTTTGTTTGAACAATGCTCCAAAACTCTCTATCACAAATCCAGAATAATAGCAAACGGTAAGACTATGGAATAACGGGCATATAAAATAAGACTTCTTATGTTCAGCCCTCTTGTAGGGACCAACAAAATGTAATATTACCTGAATGACACGGCAACCATAGGGATGAGTAGAAAGGGTGGCAACTTGACCACGAAATGCCGAAATAATAAACCCAATTCTATCAGTAGGGATACACTCTATACACTTTTGTATGACGTGATTCCCATTTTGATCACGTACACATTTCATAACATGACCATCAAGCTCCTGAACAAGTCGGGTTTTTTTATCAAGATCAATCACTTCCAACGCCTGGAAAAACAAAATTCACATAAAGAATCTCAGGAAACCGCACTAAATTGATGAAGTGCTTTGTCATAATCCACGACTGAAACCAATTTTAAAATATAAGTACCTTTCACAAAAGAGATGGAAACTGAAAAACATGACAGCCACTATTTACCACTTCTATACAGTTCAAAAGATGCTCATCCATTTTATGACCCGAAGGCCCAATATCAGCTAGGATGCATCAAACAAAAAAATAATAACTAATCTCCACATACATGTATAAATTCATAAATATGTCAGAATATATTTTTATGTGCATATCTATAAGAACAACCAGTTATTAATCCAACATATTGATCATACCAACAAATTTATTTGATCATATAATATAATGACCGGATGCAGATGGATATTCTTCAAGAAAAGAAACTAAGATCTCATTACTGGGGACATGATCATATCATTGTCATTCTAAGAAAGTGAATAACAATTTATGGCCTTGTTGAGAGTCCTGCCGTTGTAAGGCTCTACTGTTCAATACATTGATATTTGAATAGCTTATGAAAGAACATATGGCTCAAAAAGGGCACAGCCATCCTTGACTCTCACTGAAAATTACATAAAAACAAATTAAAGATTGCATATATTTATATATAAGTCCAAGCTAAGAAGATGAATACCGGCCATTTTTTTTTTCAAAATGAATTAAACTAATCATAATATTTGATGATAGTATTTGTTTCAATGATTCTTTCTTTTCTGGGGTCAAATTTTTAAAACAATAAACGTGAGTCTCATCCACTGAAATATTCAAGCTACATCCCTGTGAATATCATACTTATAAAAGGTTCCATATACCTTCTGTATCACACGACAACCATACATTTGCAGACTAAAGTTTAACATATTTCCAACCAGTTGATCAGAAAGTTCATTTCGCTGCTCGCAACTCCCATGCTCAAAGAACTGCAACACAGCAGCAAAATTCAGCAATCCAAAAATGCTATTCAAATTGCTTACAATTCCCACTAAAAGTAAATTACTTGAAGCATTCATAAAACACATTTAAAACCATACCTTTTGAATGACGTAATTACCAAAAACATCAGTCATTAATCTTGAAGCATGCGGAAGGACTTCTTTGTAAACAAACTCCTTGTCCTCAATACAGCAATGCTCCAGCTTCTGCTGGATAAATCGACTCCCATGTTGATCAACACTGAAGTCAAACAGGTATTAAATTATTTCTCCCGCTAGCAATAATAATCACATTATATATAGAGAATGAAAACAAACTTGATAGAGAAAACTGCCTGAATTCAACTATACGACCAAATATATCAGAGAGCTCAAATTTTCGGGCATTGCTGGATTTCAGTTCTTCGAGAAAGGAATGCCTTTTGGAGTCCTCAAAGCTGCTGACTCTCTGTCCTTGCCATGCAGAATAAGGTCCTGCTTTTGGAGGAAACCTAGTTTCATTTCTGCGACCTAGAGGAGTCATTCCACCTACCGGTGATGATGGCATCAGCGGACTAGCAACTGGTGATGTAGGGTATTGGGCAATAACACCCATGCTGTGGTGACCTCCATAAAAGCCACCACCAATACTTCCAACTTTCCCAGGATTTGGAATGCTTAGCCTCCCATTAATAGGAGGCTGAACTTTTGGATCTCCAATATAAGCAGCACCACTTGACTCTTTCTGCACAAAAGAATCAATTTGGCCCCCAGAAGCACCAGTTGATGACAAATGACCATGCTGAACAGAAGCACCATATGTGCTGCTAAACGAATGTGGGAGGTATTGCATATGAAGTGGATCGACTAAGGAAGGTGGCAGCACTAATCCATGCTGCCCATAGAAGTGGCCAAGATGCTGTAAATCACTTGTATGAGGAGTGTTTTCCCCAGTTGAAGCACCATAAGTTCGATTATTGAAGCTTGAACCAGAAGCAGTAGAGTCAAATGGCAAAGAAATAGCAGCATGAGAAGGGTATCCACCCATAAATGGGGGAAGAAATGCAGGATTCAATGGATATCCACCGATATTGTATTGTGAAGCATATAGACCAGATGGCTGAAAATTGGCATAAAGTGGGTTTGCAGAAGTCATATATGGTGCTGCTGTTGCATACATGGGAAGCGTGAGTCCAGAAGAATGCAATAATGGTTGTGATGCCACAGAAGAGAACCTAGAATGGCTATACAGATGGCTCAATCCTTGAGAACTGGCCTGTGCTGGAAGTCCTTGGGCCTGATGTGGAGAAGCTGGTTGAATGGATGAATAATATTCTTGAGGCATATTCCTTCCATGAGACTGCTGTGCTTCTTGTTTTTGCCTCATTCTGGACTCTACAGTGGAAAGTATGACAGATTGTGAAACATCACCAGAGGAATCCGCATCTGACTTAGCATCTTTCACATTGGTATCATTTTTTGAAGATGTTGATAATCTAACCACCTGTTCAGGACATTGCGAGCTCTGAATAGAGGTCTCTGAAGAATCCTTGTGGGGTATCAAACTAATAGCATGAGCATCCGGGGCATTTGTATCCATGCAGGCATCAGAAGAACGCACGACCGATTCAGGTACTTTTGAAGAAGAGTTAATGGAAGAAAAATTTGACGAGATGGCATTAACATCATGATCTATTGGTTCATCTGCTGTGGTGATGCCTGATGAACGTGACTGACTATACACAGGTGAAGGGGTGCGGGGGAAGTCTTCCTACACATTCGCCAAGAAATAAAGCAGAACATCAATATAAGGCAACACAACTAAAAAAATCCAAACGCAAAAATGCCGAAAGCTACTTAATAAACACAATGGCAATAATATCAATACATGTAAATTCCGTGTAAGACAACTTTGAATTGAACTTCATAGGAACACCATGGCTGCAAAGGGCAGATTTATAAGAGGTTGAAGTCTGAATGTGATCCTTCATCTGTTTCTACTCTACTATTTTAATTCTTTATCCCAGTTCCAATGATTTTAATCCATATACTCCTATTAAAAGCCAATTTAAGAATAATTGATGATGATTTTAATATATTTGCCATTTAACTTATATGATGTGCCACTCTGGTGATTACCTGATATGCCACGCTATGGCGGATTAACTTTTTTCGGCTACATGGCACATATCAATCTAAAAAGAACATTTTTTTTCTTTTAATAAAATCATAAATAATTCTTTGGTTAACTCTAAAAGAACTTTTTAGAAAAAGTTTTTCTATTAAAACTATTTTTCTTTTGTGGACTAATGTGTACCACATGGCCAAGCAATATTCATGTTGGCATGACACATCATCAGTAAGAAAGTGATATAGCCAAGTTCATGCACAGAATTTTAACACCGTAGCAATTGTCCTTAAATTGACCTTTAATAAAACGTACAAAGAATAAGATTATTAAAATTAAGGAAGAAGTGTAAGAAACACCGGAGAGTGAGAAAGAAGCAGAGATACATAGCAGCACTCTAGAAGAAATGAGAGGCAGCAGTATATCAGAACACCTGAGAGTCATTTAAATTGTATGTGACTTTGTTTTCTCAGCCTCTATGCGAACACACAGGCAAGAATATAGGGCTGCATGTAGTTTTCTTCGTAACATTTGAGAAGAAAAATGTTGAAATATTTTAAATTGGCATCATTCTACAGAGTCTATCCATCCAACTGCTGATGTGCAGTGCATTAAAAGAGAAAAAAAAAACACAACAAACGAGACATCACTTGTTTCCTGGGTTATCTTATGCCAGTTATCTCTTATAAAAATGTGGTTATGAAACTAGTTTGATGTGAAAAAAGCAACTACAGCAATCTTAAAAGTAGCTTGACTTTGGTTCAAGCGTCCAATGTGGATGTATCTAAGGGATACATATATGAGAAAACTTTATTTAAAATTATCACAAAAATATATGAATATATTATTATGTAAAAGAATACTGCCATAAAAAAAAATTTTGCTTAAATTCAAATATTTTATTTCTTGTTAATATTAAATATTTGCGTTTTCGTCAACCTTAAATCCTTGATATTAGATTTTATATGATCAATTAGTAGTCCAAAATATCAAAGGCCTAAGGCCTTATTTTTCTTATTGACCCAGAGAATATTAGTTGTTTCTTCCTTTATTTCCTCCTTTTCTGTTTTCTTCTTTTCTTCCTTCTCCTTTTCCTTCTTTTTCTTTATTTTTTTCTTTCTTCTCCTCCTACCCCTCTTATTTCTATGTTCTCTCTAAACTCATGCTACAGCAGCACCCAAAAAACCCAGAATTTGGCAGTGGATTTCCGCGCTTGTCGCCAATCTCAGACAACTGGCATCAGATTTTCACCAAACCACATATTCCCCTTTATCTCCTATTTCCATTTCTTCAATTAGATTTTTGAAGGAAAAAAAAAAAGGAAGAAGAAGAAACCAAGATGATTAGTTTTCACATGTTGAAGCATCTATATGTTATGTGTACTAGTAGCCCATTGATATCTAAATACTGTATTAGTAGAAGCATGACAGACAATATAATAAATAAAATATTGGACTCTCACCAATAATACTGTACTGGAGAGTTCTTTTTCAGCCCCAAAAATTTTTTGCCCAAACATACAGGAGAGTTAACACACCAACATCTCTCTGGAAATGACGGACATATAACAAATAAATAAAAAAGAATAAATAGAAAAAAGATAAGAATACCTGTATCAGATCAACCAAACTCTTGTGGCGACCAGGGAAAGATGCTAAGTCTTGTTCAAGCAAAGGCTCATTACTATCTTCTGCCCACTTGTCTAAAGCTTGTATAGGGGATGATCTATCATCCTCAACTTCCTCCTTATGTGTAGTGAGTGAAGTTCGATAAAAAGGTAACGACCCATTGCCACTATCATCCACAGATGTTGCTCTCCAGTTACTACCGAAACCACCAATATGGCGTGCCAAGCGTCGGTTTTCATGTGAGATGAGGGGCAGTGGAAGCCTTGGATTTAAGTTAATGTTGGAGCAATAGTAAGCAAAATAAGCTGGATGAGAACGCAGTTGCTCCTCAGACTCACACTTGTCAATGACACTGCTCAAGCTTGCCAGGCTTGAAGTCAGGCTAGTGTTCTTTTGAGCCAAAAGGTTTCCAAGTGCTGTAAATGAACCTTCCATACTTGGTGGAGCACTCCCACTTCGATTTGGCACTGTATCTGTTTGATCTCCACGGATTTTTTGTCCTTTCAAAAGCATTGTCAACTCCTCTACTTCCATATCCTTCAACTGTGAATCAAATACTAAAGCATCCTTTGAAGTGCGCCACTTTGTGGCCCCACTACTTTCTATCATTCGCATCGGGCTCTCAGTTGCCATGTTCTATGGAGAAAGATCATCAAAGACTTCGTTTTCCTAATAACAGTAAGAATCACATTATTCTCTTGGAACGCGCATGGATGCAATGCCTTGTCACTATTAGAACTCACTGCTAATCATTCACAAGTATGAACATGATGAAAGTGGTACCATTTTCATGGTAAAGCATGAGATGTTGCATTTATTGCCAGAAAAAGTGACAAAAACAAGTAATCAAAATGATACCATATGAGCATAAAGGTTCTGACATAAGTGACAGGTTCAAATATGAATCTAATATATATACAATTCAAGCATTAGCAAATATATATAAGAACCTTTTAGCAGAAATGAAAAAATGCTTTTTTTGGTTTCCTTTTGTTCCTACATAGGATAGGGCTATCAAATTCGCAGGGTCCACAATAACATTAGGAAAACAAGTAAATCTAATACTATGTTAGAATTTGAAATTTGAGTCTCAAGTTCTGGGTTTCCCTTAGGGGGAGCAAAAATACTGTATAAAACTATGACCTAATATTTGGAAAACATGCAAATCTAACTGTTACATTACATTTGCCTAAACCATTGTCTTCAACTCATGCACCCAGACAATATAAGTACCTCAAACTCTCTCAGGAGAGGCACACGACCAGTGCACCTACAACCTTTCCTTTTTGGGTAAGGCGATGAGCATAAAAAAGACAGACGCTTTACTGAAGTTCTATTTAATTTCTTTTAGTTTTAAGTTTTTTCCTCATCAGATACCCTTACTGGTAAGAAAGTGATAATATCAAACTCCCTATTTTCTCGATATGTTAGTATTCAACAACAAACATGGAACCCTGATAAAATTATGCATACTGACGAACATAAAAAAAAATGCATATTTTGTAGATAAACTGGCCCACTCTTTAGAGCTATGTTACTCATACTCAAGTATGAGTCTCGGATATGGGTATATGCTTGACATGGTTATAGTCAGAATTTTCTAAGATCCTTGGAGATCATTCCCCCAATCCAAGTGTTTCACACCACTACTTCCAGAAAAAGGAAGAGCTGGAGCAACACAGCCTTAAAAGGGTTTATTATTATATATCTTAAGCTCATATATATGATATAATAAATATATACAAGACATGCATGTAAAATCAAACATATATACACACTTTCCCTTACTTCACTTAGTGCACTTTTTGTGCCTTGCAATTGAGGAGTTTTAGCACCAAGAGTGTGCCTTATGCCCTTGACAACATTGGTCTAAATAATATACAAATCCTACATCTATACAAATTTATGGTTAAACCCATAAAATATAAGAATATAAAATCAACAAAAAAAGTTAAGAAAATTATCCAAGTTTTTAATCAACTCAATGCTGATTATCTGTGATGTGAGAATTACGCAACTTTCTTTTTTATTACTCCACTCAACAACTAATCAATCCACAATACTGAACATTTAGAGGATAAGTAGTATCTTTCAAATAAACAATTAAATACTTTTATATACCTGCACATCTAAGAAGGTCAGTCTTCAAGTACGTTGACAATATTGTCAAAGCGTCACTGTTATGAGACATTTTCACACCAGAAGGACACCGGCTTAGCACAACACATTTATAGGTTTCTAAATCTCAAATCAGATACAAAAACAGCTTTGGTCTTCTATGTATATGAGGAAATATGATTAGCTTATATCTATAGGTCATGACTTTAATATAGGATTCATTTAAACACAAACAACTACATAGAAGAAATAAAATTCATAAAATGAGGTTTCCTCGATAACGTCAATTGCAGAGCAAGCAAGCTAAGACATTTCAAAACCAGAAAGACTAGAAAAAATTAATAAATATCGATACATGCAACAAGACAAACACACAAATAGACATCAAGAGAAAACATGTGAAAGTCAAAATTAAACTGTTAACTGAAAATTTTGGTCAATCAAGACATGAACTTGAATGATGGATTATGTATTAGAAAAGATACAAACATCAAAGAAAGATGTCAGATGCATAGTACTCTAAGGAGAAAAAAAAAACCTCACATAAGCAGAAAGGTAGGTTTTAGTAATACAGATGATTCATAAGCAAAAGCAAAAAGCGTCAACTTCACCAAAGCAAAGGCTGGTATGTAACCATCAACCAGCTTGACTCTTATCCCTTTGGACAACTAAATTTCAGTTCGTCGGCACAAAAACAGTAAATTATTGACCACATTATAATCCATACATGAATTCATTCAACCAAACCAGCTGTTGGCTCATATAGTTCAGACTTCGGTTCCAAATTCTTCCAGAACTCCATCCAGGCATATATGGCTAACAGCTATCGACCAGTATACATATACAGTAGTGATCAATTTGCATTTCAGACCTTAAGAAAAACTAACAAAACAGAAAATAAACCCAAGAAAAAGCAAGTCAACTTTCATCAATATTCTCAGCCGTAACACCCGCCAAAGAAACCCTTACTTTATCAACCAAAAAACTCACAGCTACACCCATTTACTTAATGAAACATATCATCACAAAACCATATTTAATATAATTAAACAGAACCCATTAATCTTAAAGCAAGAAACTATCTTTTACTCAACAATCGACCAATTCCAGAGACACCGAACAGCCAAAAACGATAACCAAACAAGCGCCCCCCCCCAAAAAAAATAAAAATAAAAATAGAAGTTAGTGTTACCAAAGTTAAAAGACCCAAACCTTGGGAGTTTGAAACGACAACTCTTCACAAAATCTGTTGGAATCTCAGTAGACTTATGGAAATGCCAACTAAATCCAAAGCCCCATGCTTTAGCAAGAGAGAAAGTTTGTTGCTTTGATTGAGAAAGCAATTTTGTTTTCGAAGAAAGAGAAAGCAAAATCTTTACTTGCAGAGATTGCCTATGTTTTATTTTATCCCAAGGGTTTGAAGTTTTGGACTTCCAATTCTTTTTTCTTTTAATAATAATTTGGTAAAGCATAGCGTGAAAAGAAAAATGTAAAAAACAATGACTTGTAAAATGTTTACTTAGAGACTCTTGGAAATGACGGAATTGACATTCTGTATTTTCTTCGGGGTAAACAACACAAATGGTACTTAAAACTTTTATTAAAAATACATTTCAATCACTCAACATTCAAAAGTTACATAATTTTCACTAAAATTATCGAAATATAACATTTTGGCCATTTATCCGTTAACTTTCGAGGATGATGAGGCAAGTTAATTTAAAGGGTTAATAACCAATTAAGCCCTTGAACTATAACTAAAATATTAATTTGATACTTTTAAAATTTTCTTAATAATAATTTTAAAAAATTTAAAGAATAAACTACTTAGATAGTCACTCAACTTTTAAAATGTTCCTATTTTGGTTACCGATTTTTTTATTAATTTAGTCACCTAGTTAGATTAATTTTCTTTTTTCGTCACTCCACCATTAAAATGTATTGGTTGTTAAAGTATGCCTAAAGACTAATCATGATATTATCATAATCACATACTCGTTTTACCTTATTTATTAATATAAGGTATTGTTGTAACAACCCGTTTTTAGGATTAATCGGAACAGTGATTTCGGGACCACAAATTTGATGTCAAAAAAATTATTTTATTATTATTTTAATATTCACATCATGATATTAGGATTGTGTGAAAATTTCGTGAAGAAATTTTACTGTTTGAGTGGTTAATTCGGTAAAAAGAACTAAACCGCGTAAAACGCAAAAGTTGAGTTTTATTAGCTAAAGGTGTCTAATAGCTATAGAACATTAAATTAAAGGTCCTTATGTTGATATTAGACCATTGACATGTTAAGTGGACATTAGTGGGCATGAAATGGATGTTTAACATTTTATTAATTAAGGATAATATAGTAATTTAGGAAATAAATAAGTTTAATAATAAAACAAACATTTGTATCATCTTTCTCTTTCAATTCCCCACCGAAAATGAAAAGTTTGAACAGCCATGGAAGCTTGAGTATTCGGCCAAGCTTGGAAGTTAATTCGATGAGTGGTTTTCTCCCAGTTTTTAATAATTTTTACGTTTTTGAGATCGTTGCTTCATAATCTAGCTAGCCCGTACCTCCGATTTCAAAACTATTAAAGTATTTGAATGTTTTCATTGTTGAATGCATGAGTATTTTGATAGTTGATGATGGAAAATAAATTATTGTTGTTGGATATACATGTTTTGTAAAGTGAATTTTGGTAAAAATGTCAATTTTGGACTAAATTGTGAATTATTGAAATTATGTGGTTGAAAGTGTGATTATTTGGAAAATATGGGCTGCTATGGCAATAAGAAGAATTCGACTAAGCATGGGTAGGATGAAATTGCATGAAATTGTGATTTTATGTGATAAGGACTAAATTGCAAAAATGTGAAATAATAGGGGTAAAAGTGTAATTTTGTTAAAATTTGTAAATTGTGTTAAATTGAATGAATTAATGATTAAATAAGTAAATTTTGTTATTATATAGATTGAGAAAAATGAGATTCGAATCTAGAACGGAGGAAAACAAAATATTGAATTAGTCGACCTAATTCGTCGTTATAGCGAACGAGGTAACTTCGTATGCTAATAAACGTATTTAAATTGTGTTATAAATGCTTATTTATCATTGAATTGAATTGAATTATATATGTTTCATTATCATTGAATTGCTACGAATGTTGAACAAGCAAATACGAGCAAGAATCGACGAAGTTACGACATCCGAAAGTCTCGTACGAACCGTAGGAATATTATAGGATACAAATGTCATGACATTAGGATTACCATGTGATTACATGTAAGACCATGTCTGAGACATTGGCATTGTATTGTGATTACGTGTAAGACCATGTCTGGGACATTGGCATCGTTATTTGATTTCGTGTAATACCTTGTCTGGGACAATGACATCGATATGTGATAACATGTAAGACCATATCTGGGATATGGCATTGTATGAGCTTTATGTGATTTTTGAGTATCCTTAACGATTCTGAATGGTTCAATAGGCATAATCAAGACGAGAAGGAAAGTACAATTGAATTAAGTGATACAGCTTCGTACAGAACTTATATGAGAATCAAATGAAGGTAATTTGGTAAGTTTTTAGTGTATCATGTATATAAAATGAGAAAGATTTATGTATAAGTATGTTCCATGCCAAAATGTGTTTATTTGGCTATAATAAGGTATGAATTGAATGATATGTGAGATATGAGTTATAGTTGTTTTAACTAAATATACATATGGCACATAGTGTGCAAAATATCGTCATTTGATGATATTTCACATAATTCACTTGGCTAAAGAAAAGGTGATGGTAATTGAATTGGATAAAGTTTAGATATATAATTGCTTATGCATATGAAGATGTGAATGAATTGATAAGAAGTATTCAAACCATATGTGTTTTGAATGAATAAACTCATGAAAATCTTGATTAACTATGTGCATGAATTTGTGATAAAATGGTGCAATCATATAAATTATATCATGTTTTGAATAATGGTTTTAAATGCAGTTATTTAATAATATAAGTTTATTACCATACGAGCTTACTAAGCTTTATAGCTTACTTTGTGTTATTTTTCTATGTTTTATAGTGATTCAAACGTTCGCTCGGGTTAGAAGTCAAAGGAGATGGCATCACACTATCTAGTTTTTTATTTCGGTATTTATACACTTGTGACTTGGTTATATGGCGTGTATAGGCTTGAGTCTTTTTTATAAAGGTTTTGGTGATCTATTTGGCCATTTTATATGGCTTATTAATGACTTATGTTTGATGTGTAATTTACCTTATGTAATGGCATAATTTGGTATGGTTGATGATGGTTCAAGATGATCATTTGGCAATTTGGTATATGTTGAGTATTTACTTATGAAAAACATGAATTTGGACTTAATAAATGAATGGTTAATAGATGATTTATGAGTCAAGCTTTGTTTGTGATTGATGGTAGTAAAAACACATATTGAAATAGGTTGTATTGATGAGTACGATATGTACTTTGGTATATGATTGAATAGGTAAGTAATGAGGAATGAATCATGCTAGTTAGTATGTGTTTGAATGTACAAATGGTATTGACTTGGTAGTAAAATGGTTTAAGATGAAATGGCATGATTTGTATATGAATTGGCATGTTTTGGTTTCCTATAAGTGCATTGAAATGGTATGAAATGATGTGGTTTAGGTATGCTTGAGAAAGGTGAGAAATGTGGCTTAAACCAAGCCTAATTTCACCCCCTCAAGGTTGAGCACACAGGCGTGTGACTCGACCGTGTGTCTGCTATAACTTAATTAATCAAGTCAGTGAGTTACACGGCTTAGACACACGGGCATCTCTACTGGCCGTGTGTGATACACGGGCTGTCACATGGGCGTGTGACTGGCCGTGTGACCCAAGTCAGTTTACCCTCCAGTTTTCCCACAGCTATGGCACACAGGCGTGTCTTCGGCCGTGTAGTGCAAGTCAGTATGTATGCCCTGTTTTCACACGTCCTGTGACACAGGCGTGTTTGGTTCACACGGCCTGTTCACACGGTACATGTGATCCCTTTATGCATGAAAATTTTCTAAATTTCCCAAAGTTTTCAAATGTTATCAATTTAGTCCTGAACCTCTTCCAAGTAGGTTTTAAGGTCTCGTAGAGCCTTATAAGGGACATTGTGATTATGTTTGATTAATGTTTATGTGATAATGGATTCAAGTATGAGAAATGTTTATTGTATGTTGTATTTGATCAGTAATGCCTCGTAGCCCTATTCCGGTGACGAATACGGGTTAGGGGTGTTATAATTGTCATTGTTATTTCAGTTTATTTTTCTGTGTATAAATAAATTGGTTAATAATGAATTCCTGAGAATAATATGATTATTCTTAAAAGGCCCTTAGTCAAGTATTATTGTGAGCTTGAACAATGATAATGCATTAAGACTAATGTGTAGTTGATTGATGACCAAGTGTTGTCATTGACATAGAGATATCAAAATCGATATATAAGTATGTATTAGAGAACAACATACTGGACTAACCCACTATGAGTATGTTTCTTGAACTATTATGTAATAGTCACAAAATTACTCATAGTGATAACTATGTATATGATTTAGACTTGAGATCATCATTGTCCCAATATAGTAAGTTGTATATTTTGACATAGTCAAACGTCTACCATAACAGATTATACTATAAAGACTGATGTTGAGTATGTCATAATCTATGTAGTGGGATATGATTGATTAAGATAGCATTTTTTCCCTCCTGCATAATGGGAGTAATATCTTAGGCCTCTTGATAGAGTGAGACTAGAAATGCATGACCATGTTCAAATAAGTTGATATGAGATATCACACTAATTTGTTTATTGTAGTCTACTTAGAATATCAAGAAATATGATATTGGGCTATACAAGTGTGACTATTCCATGACTTGTGTCCAATCTAGATATTAAGGATAAAAGGATATAATACATGAAAAAGATTATCACAAAAAGGTTAGGTCGAATCACGACTTCTTGTAACTTGGGTAGCAATGATGCATTGCTAGATGCCACTAATTGCTTGTAATATTAGAAACATTCTAGTATTACTACTAATGTTACAAGAGCCTACAGGGTCATACCCTATACTTGAAGCGAACAGAATCCAAATACTTTTGGTATTGTATTTAGCTACCACATGAATTAAATTAATTATTGAATTAATTTAATTTGATAGTTAAATATTGAACACATTATATGTATAAGCTTGTTGTACTCAAATAGAGAACATAGATAAAATTAATATATGAATTTGATTCATACAAAATATTAATTGAATATAATTTACTGAAAGGCATAATTGCAAAAAAGCTCTCAACCTTTGGTGGCTTTTGAATATATGCCCCTAACCTTTTTTTTTTTAATTTCGGCCCTCAACATAACAGATTGGTATATGGCATTCCAATTGACAGATAACGTGGCAAACATTTAAATAATAACGTTGACGTGGCAAAAAAAATTAAACAAATTTAATAAACAAAAAAAAACCTAAATCTCCCAAATCATCTCAAACCCCCAAATTTGAAACTTTTTTCCAAAATTTTAAAATCCCCAACTCGTCAAATTCCCCAAATAGTGAAATCCCCAAATCCATAACATCTGAAATCTTCGTTGAATCCCTAAAATCTTAAAATCCTCAAATCTTAAAATCCCTAAATCTTTAGCAATCTGAAATATTCTTGAAATCCTTAAAACTTTTACAAACCAAATCGTTGAATTCCTAGAACTTTTAGGAACGAAAAAGCTTTTTGTAACCTAAAATCGAAAGGTAGATGCTTTCTTATTTGGTTTGTTGGGAATATAAATTCCAATTTTGGTTCGATTTGTTGGTTATTTGTGATTTATTATTGCAATTTTTAGTGCCACAATGTAGGGTTTCTTTTGTCGATTTGTGATGCGAAAGTGGTCCTGATGTTGTTGATAAAGCTATTGTTAAAATTGTAGATGGTTATTTGTGATTTATTATTGCAATTTTAATGCCACAATGTAGGGTTTGTTTTGTTGATTTATGATGCGATAATGGTCCCGATGTTGTTGATTTCTATTACCCAAGCAAAAAGATATCGTTAAAATTGTAGATATCTGCTACTATTTTGTATTGTATTCAAATAAGTGGTCTTGATGTAGGTAGTGAGTTTTTTTAATGTTTTTTTCTTAGAAATTTGTTTGTTTATGCTTTGCAGATGTCATTAGATGAGGAATATTATATTATTTTGCACGTGGGTAGGCATTTTGCAAAAGACCATATGTTAGATATGTAGATGGGGAAAGGATTAGGCTTAAAGAGGACTCCGACACAATATCTTATTTTGAATTATGTAAAATAGTGAAAATTAGGATATGGTTTAACACTGTCATGTTAATATATTTTCATGAACCTAGTACAGTAAGGTTACAAAATAATCTAAGGATGATTTATGATGACACTTCAACCATAGCTATGTTAGACTTGTGGGTCAAGTTTAAGGAGATTGGCCTATATCATTAAACTTAACAAAAATTGAATACAACTCATATTGTACTGGATTCAGAGTTACCGGAGTATAAAGAGGGGCATGTATGTGCAATTCAAGGGTACCGAAGTATAATTAGGGGCACGTATGTGTAATTTAAGGGTACCGAAGTACAAACAGAGGCACAAATGTGCAATTTAGGGGTATCGAAGTACAAACAAGGGCACGTATGTGTAATTCAAGGGTACCAAAGTACAATCAAGGATATGTATGTGCAATTCAGGGCACCAAAGTACAAACAGAGGCACATATGTGCAAATCAGGCAATAATTAACTATAAGCATTTTAGTACATAACTATAATGTAAAACTATACAAGTAGAAATTCAATTACACATTGAAATACTATGAAGTTACATTGACAACTACAGCGTAGAAATACGATCGAGCTAATCCCTTATTTTCACCTTTCCTAAATTTAAATTGGTTAAGATTTATCTTAATCTAAATAAATAAGCATATTCAATTAAGTGTTTCAATAAATCTCGAACATTCAATTCAATCCATAAATGAACATTCAATTCAATCCATAAACCACTTTTATCCATAGTTACAATTTTGCCCCTAACATATTAACTTTTCACAATTTAGTCCTTTAAGCTCATAATTTAAAATCTAAGCATTTTCATCCTTATTTCATGCTAGCCGAATTCATTAGGGACCTATATCCACCCATATAAACCATTATTTCACAAATTTATCATAAATTTTACTACTTTTACAAATAAGTCCTTTCTACGTAATTAAGCATACAAACATTAGAATTTCTTAATGAAATTTTAATATGACCTTACTAACGTCTCATAGACAATAAAATAAAAAATAATAATTTTACTAGTCAAATTTGTTGTCTTGAAACCACTGTTCCAATTTCATTGAAAACATGTAACACCCCTTACCTGTATTCGACGTCGGGACAGGGTTCAAGGTGTTATCAGACTTAAACATTCACAATGATGCAAAACTGGGTTACAAAATTTCGTCCAAAATTAAAACTTTTCAAATACATGTATATCGTCCCTTATATGGGTCTTTGATGACTAAAACATACATCGGGGTGGTTCGGGACTAAACCGAGAACTTTAGAAAATTTTGGGAAACTTATAAAAATTTTCATAAAACAGGGTCACACACCCGTGTGGACACAAGGACACGCCCGTGTGTTTCTAACACGCCTGTGTCTCTCTGTTTATGACGTCAGCAAAACAAATTGAACCACTTGGCCAAGCCACATGCTCGTATGCTAGGCCGTGTCCTCTACACGGTTGAGACACTGGCCATGTCTCTGCCCGTGTGGCTAGCACTTAGGCTATTTTCCAAGCCTTTTTGTTACCATTAATACCGCACATACTTAAATACATTATAGACACATACAATGTAGCATCAAGTAAATGATTAAACATCCTCCAATAAGACTCAATTGTAATATTCATATATCATCATACATGTGTTTTGCTTACTCATTTTATACCAAGTCTAAACGCACCAATTCACAATCAATTGAACACTTCATTTTAATTATTACTTGTACATTTCTACCATGCTTGCCTAAGTCATTCCACACCAATTTCATGTTCAAGCATTGTTGACTTATTGCCATATCATACTTTTATTTTCTGGTTATGACCACTTCGTTTGGTCATAAGATATTCATCAAGTATACATACCGTAATACTAACCATTCATGTCAAATAGTTATAATCACATGACCACATCACAAGGAATCAATAAATAGCTTGGATAAATAAGCTTAGAAGCCATAACCCATACAAGCCACATCTCATGGCTAAACACAACGAATCAATTTAAGCCAACATCTTGGCCAAATCAAAATAATACACATCATAATGACTAAGTCCCTATACATGCTGCCTGATAATGTGATGCTGCCTCCAGCAATCTCCAACCCCGAGCCGACCTGATAACACTAAAGAAAGGGAGAGGAGGGAGTAAGCTTAAAGCTTAGTAAGTCCAAATGAAAATAATAAGCAAATTATCAACATGATTCCATGGTAATATAACCATAATTATACTTTTACTTAATATTCTGGTCATGATGTTTTCTTGAGTCAACTTAATATTCTGGTCATGATGTTTTCTTGAGTCATAGTCACTTAATTATTTATATCTGGAGCTACGGAACTCCAAATCAAGATCCGATAATTTTTCCTGAAACTAGACTCACATATCTTCTTATCATAACATTTTCAGAATTTTTGGATTAGCCAATAAGTACAGTTTATTCTTTAAATTCACCCTTGTTCTGCTGTTTGTCAGCTTCGACCCTTCTTTACTAAAAATCAATTATCTCTTAGTACAGGATTCGATTAATGTTCCTGTATATTTATCTTGAAAATAGACTCATTAAGGATTTATTCATATAAATTCTAACCCACAATAATTTTTTTAAAATTTTTAGTGATTTTCCAAATTTGAGACAAGGGTGCCCGAAATCACTCTGACTCTGTCTCACAAAAGTTCAAATATCTCATAATATGAAACTCTTTTTCTTACACCATTTCTTCTATGTGAAACTAGATTCAGTAAGATTTAATCTCATATCTTATTTAGTCTCTAATTCAATTTCTATAATTTTTGGTGGATTTTCGAAATCACACAACTGCTGATGTCCAAAACTGTTTTAGTGCAATATCATTATAACTATCATATGATGACATAATAACATAATCATCAAGATTATTCATCATTCAAGCATTCTAGCTTATTAATCAAATTTTCATATACATATACATGAATATACCTTTTCGTCATATATCATCCTGTAACAAAGCATTACTCATGAGTATAACATACGTACCTGTACGTATCTTTAGCATATCGAATAACTTTACCTTCATTACCATGTCAATCTCGGGACTTTCATTGTATCATTCATTATAATACCCCTTAAACACTTGGAATACTATTGGATACAAAGAAACTTGCACATAAGTGCCACATAAACATACGTAGCCAAAGCTACCTTATAACATGTAACACATCCATAATAAACTCGGACCTCTCAACGAGCTCGGATGTTACATGTATCGCATCCATTATGAACTCGGACCACTCAATGAGCTCGGATGCTCACATCCATAATGAACTCGGACCACTCAACAAGCTTATATGTCACATATATCACGAACTTGGACCACTCAACAAGTTCGGATTCTCACATATATCACGAACTCAGACAGCTTAACGAGCTCGGATTTCTTAATTCCTAGTGACATGTCACTTGTATCCTAAACTATTCCTAAGGTTTAAACGGGATTTTCCACACTTGCACATAGCATCCTTATCGCACTTGCTTGTCATGTCGTGAACAACGACCATAATATCATTCATGCTTACCAATTCACCATTCTCATATTCATGAAATAAACATTGCATTGCCCATTAATAACATTTAGACATTTGTCACATAATACAATCATCATATCAACTATATAAATATTCATCACATAATGTTAACACATCAATTTAAGTTCAATCATAAACAATGATATAATTGCATTATTATTGACATACGAACTTACCTCGAATGCGAGCACGGCTATTTATTCCGATTTAGTCCATAATCTCATTCATTTCCAATCTATACTCGAATCTCATTTTCTTTAATCTATAATATCAAATTTAGCTTAATAATTAGTCACATTATTCATATGGGTCCAAAAATCATACTTTTACAAATTTGCATTTTGACCCCTAAACTTTCACATATTTGCACTTTTGCCCCAATGCTTGTAAAATGATTTTTATTCAATTTCCTTGCTTTTTAAGCCTATCCGAATCATTTTCATAACTATAGCAGCCCCTAATTTCCACTCAATCTCACTTTTTGACAAATTTTGTAACTTTTGCAAAACGGTCCTTTTTGACAATTTCACCGAGAATCACTTAGTAAAAGTCATTTATTACACACCGAGCATTCATATTCTACCATTAAACATCAAAACACATGCATGTCATCCATGGGTAAATTTTTAAACACAAACCCTAGCTTAAAATAATGGTGGAAATAGCTAAATCGAGCTACTAGGACTTCAAAAATGTAAAGAACATTAAAAACAAGACTCGGGATCACTTACAAATGAGCTTGGAAGCTTGAACCAAACCTAGCCATGGTTTCCATGAAATTTTCGGCTGAATGGGGAAGAATATGGACAATTTTGTCTTATTTTCCCTTTTTAATTCTTTTAATTATTAGATTACCAAAATGCCCCTAACTTAAAAATATTCTATTTCACCCATTTCATGTCTATTTTTGTCCAACAATTAACCAATGATCTAATACCATCTAAGGACCTCAAATTTAAATTTTCAAATCAATTTTCCACCTCTAACATGTAGAACTCAACTTTTTCACTTTTTACAATTTAGTCCTTTTAACTAAATTGAGTGCCCAAACGTCAAAATTTTCGAACGAAATTTTCACGAAATCATCCCGTGAAATTTTATACCACAAAAATATAATAAAAATAAGTTTTCTTACGTCAAATTTATGGTCCCAAAACCATTGTTCTGACTAGGCCCTAATTTGGGATGTTACAAAACGGGCTATTACAACTCTCCCTATAAAGAAATTTTCATCCCCGAAAATCTTACAAGAAAAGAGGTTCGGGTACTGCACTTTCATAACTTCTTCCAGTTCCCAGGTAGCTTCTTCTATACCGTGACACTAGCAGAGAACTTTCACCAAAGCTATGCTTTTATTTCTTAATTCTTTAACCTCTCGAGTTAGAATTCTAATCGATTCTTCACTATAAGTGTAATATCCTAATTTTGGTTCTAGTCAGAATAGGTTTCGTAACCACAAAATCCGAGATAGAAATAATTATTTTATGACTATTTTGAGGTCTATGATTTGATTGCATGATTGTGTGAAAATTTTGTGAAGAAATTTTATGCATAAAGTGCTTAAAGTGAAATTAGGGACTAAATCGAATAATTTGCAAAACTTGCATTCTAGAAGTTTCTAGTATGAAATTGTTTTGAAATATTAATTAGGAGGTCTTAAATAGAATTTTACCAATTTCTAAGTCTATGGACAAAAATTGGACATGGATGGAATTTTTGGAAAGTTTAGTAGTAAGGGCATTTTGGTCATTTAGGGGTAAAATGAATTAAAATACAAAATTAAAAGCCAATTTTGCTCATCTTCAACCCCATGGCCGAATATAGCAAGGAGAAACCATGGCTAGGGTTTTTCAAGCTTCCAAGCTCGATTGTAAGTCCGTCCTAGCCTCGTTTTTAATGATTTTTACGTTTTTGGAGTCCTGGTAGCTCGATTTAGCTTATGCTAGTAATAATTTAACCTAGGGTTTATATTTGGAAAAATACCCATAGGTGAAATTTGTGTATTTTGGTGTTTTATGATAGAATATGAGGTTTTAAATTATGTTAGACAACTTGTGCTACTCGGTTTTAAGTGAAAACGAGCAAAAGGGCTTAATCGATAAAAATACCTAATAGTCATAAGTACATGATAGAGTGAGAATTTGATGTTGCCATAGAAGGGAAAAATGATCAGCATGTCATAAAACATAAGAAAATAGGCTGAACTTTAATTTACGAGCTTTGGGGAAAAAGTGTAAATATGCAAAAGTTTAGGGGCAAAATTATAATTTTTCCAAAATATGATTTTGGGTCAATTTGAATAATGTGAGTCCTAATTAGACTATATTTTAAATGATAGATCAAGGAAAACTGAAATTCGGGCTAAAATAGGGAAAATACCAAGTTGTGGACGAAATGGTAAAAGTAGCCATTTTCGCATACGAGGTAAGTTCATATGTAAATGTTGGTAACATGAATGAATGACATGATTTTGATGATGTTACTATGATGATGGAAGTTGTGTCATATGTGTATGTATAAGAAAGTCGAGTCAGAGGTCCTACAACCCCTCCCCCTTACCGAAGTGGTACTTATAATGGAATTTCATGAGATTTGTGTTGAATAAGTTTCCGGTTGAGAACCCAAAGAGTTCAGTGATAGAATAATTATAAGTATGATCAGAGATTGAAAATGAGCTGATAAGTAAAGTCAGAGCCAGAAAGTATCGGATTGATATAAAGATTATTGGAATTATGCACTGTCCCAGTTAGAGAAGGAATTCTCTTTGGTAAATCGAATTACTCAGGTGCAAGGTCGAGAAAAGTGTAAATCGAAATTTATTCAGAACTGACATTCTTTAGTGAATGATTTAATATGAAATTTGTGACGGCAGAACTAGTTGGGGAAATGATATTTGAAATGTGAATTATCTGAGTGTGACAGTTATGACGGGACAGATTTAACAGTCTCTTTTGAGATGTTCTATGTGTTCACCCGTTCTCAGAAATATTTCTATGGCTATTAATCTTCTGAAGAAATTCTTGTTATATGGGAATGTCTTCTAATTCTGGTGTTGGATGAAAGCATTGGTAGTCTGACTGGTTTATAATTTATATTGCTCTATTTCATTGGGTATTCTATTTCATTTCGTCTAATAAGAATTGATGAGAGAATATGTATGATATTATGATTCTGTTTCTTCTACTTGATGCTTCATCTGATATATATGTATGGGAAAATATATTGATCCTGTTATATTTGATTTCAGTGGGATTAAATGATGTTTTCTTTTGGACTTTCTTTCTTTGAAGAATTATCAGGGTATTTTGTATTTTCTCTATGAATTTGGTTTTCGATTCTCCAGCATAGTATCGTATCTTGGGTTTCTTTATCCTGGATCTCTTTATTCTGGATTTCTTTATTCTGGGTTTCTCTATCTTGGATTTCTTTATTCGGTTTTCTTGTTATCTTTGTTCCATAATTTGTCAATTATGACTCATGTTCGAAGTACGTTCTTCAGCTCGTGATAATCATGTCAAATATGACTATACTTCTAATTTGATCTTGGTAATGTGGTGATTTTAGTATTGGGATTTTTTCTAATTTCTGTGTAAGGATTTGACATCTGTAAAGGCATAGGTGATAAAAGCGCGAGTTTCAGTCGGTATGGTAAATTATTTATTTGAAAGATTTCATGTGACAATTATGTCAGGATTATTTTTCCCAAGTCTGATAATAGAATTTCATTTTGTACGGATAAAAGAGTAAATAGTTTGAACGAGAAGTGTATATTTATTAGAAAGAGTTGAATATTAGTTTAAGTCATTACGAATGATAAGGTTTCCATCTTGTGAAAGCTGAAAAGTTTATTACATGTTGACAGAGTTCGGATAGATGAGAATATTGGTAACCGAAGCGTCTGAACTAGACTAGTCTACATTGAGCAAAGACTTCCTGACTTTCAGTAATGTATTGTTGTATGAATTATGATGTGTTTCAAGACAGTGAGGTAATGTGATAGTTTAGAGCATCCGATGTTACATAAAATCGGAGTTGTTAAAGGGGTTAAAGCCGAGCATTGGGATCTATCAAAATTATCCTTGTCAATGTTGATATTGGGATGGAAATGAGAAGGATTATTCTTGAGGCCATATCAGAATTATTTCTATGGCAGAAAGAGGAAAATGTGATGTATCCTATTGTTAAATGTTTGGCGAGATCTATAAATCATATCTGTATTGAATGAATTCCTACTCATCAGATTCATGGAATTTCAGGTCTCTTTGATTGTTGGATTTCTTGGAATTCCGGTCTCCATTAAATCAAGTTGAGATCCGGGTTCTATGTCATGATATCATGGGAAACTGAGAAGGGTTGAAAATTTAAGAATAGTTGAGAGTTGAGACTGTAAGCTTTTAGATCATATGAGAAATTGAAGAGATGTATTGGAGGTACAGTCTAAGTGCAAGTTCTTCGGCACCGAATATGAGATTAAAAGTGAAGACCACTTTTCTGGTAAGATTTTCGGGGACGAAAATCCCTGAAGGGGGGAGAGTTGTAATATCCTGATTTTGGGCCTAGTCTGAATAGTGGTTTTGTGACCACAAAATCCGAGATAGAAATAATTATTTTATGATTATTTTGAGGTCTATGGTATGATTGCATGATTGTGTGAAAATTTCGTGAAGAAATTTTATGCATAAAGTGCTTAAATTGAAATTAGGGACTAAATCGAATAATTTCAAAACTTGCATTCTAGAAGTTTCTAGTATGAAATTGTTTTGAAATATTAATTAGGGGTCTTAAATATAATTTTACCAATTTCTAAGTCTATGGACAAAAATTGGACATGGATGGAATTTTTAGAAAGTTTAGTAGTAAGGGCATTTTGGTCATTTAGGGGTAAAATGAATTAAAATACAAAATTAAAAGCCAATTTTGCTCATCTTCAACCCCATGGCCGAATATAGCAAGGAGAAACCATGGATAGGGTTTTTCAGGCTTCCAAGCTCGATTGTAAGTCCGTTCTAGCCTCGTTTTTAATGATTTTTACGTTTTTGGAGTCCCGGTAGCTCGATTTAGCTTATGCTAGTAATAATTTAACCTAGGGTTTATATTTGGAAAAATACCCATAGGTGAAATTTGTGTATTTTGGTGTTTTATGATAGAATATGAGGTTTTAAATTATGTTAGACAACTTGTGCTACTCGGTTTTAAGTGAAAACGAGCAAAAGGGCTTAATCGGTAAAAATACCTAATAGTCATAAGTACATGTTAGAGTGAGAATTTGATGTTGCCATAGAAGGGAAAAATGATAAGCATGTCATAAAACATAAGAAAATAGGCTGAAGTTTAATTTACGAGCTTTGGGGAAAAAGTGTAAATATGCAAAAGTTTAGGGGCAAAATTGTAAATTTTCCAAAATATGATTTTGGTTCAATTTGAATAATGTGAGTCCTAATTAGACTATATTTTAAATGATAGAGCAAGGAAAACTGAAATTCAGGCTAAAATGGGGAAAATACCAAGTTGTGGACGAAATGGTAAAAATAGCCATTTTCGCATACGAGGTAAGTTCATATGTAAATGTTGGTAACATAGTTATTGTTTTAAATGTTTTAATGTTATTTAAATGATATGATAATTATTATGAAATATCATACTTGTGACAATTGTTTGATAATATGTCAAATTATGTGATATACTTGGAAAATGTGAAATACTACCGAGTATCGGTATCGACATTCCATAGAAGATGGTTGAGACATATGATTGGGAAAAATGTCCCGTTGAGCCTTAAGAATGGATTAGGATACGAGTGACATGTCACTGGGATATTTGGGCATCCGAACTCGTTGAGTTGAGTCCAAGTTCACTTATCGATGCAAATGTCCGAACTCGTTGAGTTGAGTACGAGTTCGTGAGATGTAACTAGGCATCCGAACTCGTTGAGTTGAGTCCGAGTTCACTCATGGATGCGAACGCCCGAGCTCGTTGAGTTGAGTCCGAGTTCACTTATGGGTGGGTTACATGGTAGCTTGGCTACATATGTGGCATTTATGTGCAAACTTTCCATGTATCCGAATTATATTCCGATGTGTTCAACGGGTAAAGTTCTACTGAAATGGAGGAATACTCAAGATGAAAGAGACGTATTGGTAATTGTTGTGAAATGGGTACTTTGAATAGGTATGTACTTAACCCTCGGGTTGAAAAATCGATATAACAACAATATGGTAAGATGATAAATGAAAATGTGATATGAATGTCTTAGTGATGATTATGCAAATGATGTTTTATGTTTGCTTATATGGTTATGTTACTTGCTATTTGCAGGTGAACTTATTAAGCATTTATGCTTACTCCCTCCTTTTCATTCCTTGTAGTTTTGACAAGCCAGCTCGGAAATCGGGAACGGTCGGAGGCTCGCTCACACTATCCGTATACCATCTTGGCATAATGGCTTGTATATTTTGAGTATGGCATGTATAACATTATAATCATTTTGTATATATGGTCTTATGATATGGTTATTGAGTGGTATGGAAATGCTTGGTAATGATTAGCCATTGGAATGGCTAATCATGATCATATTTGGTGTTATGTATATCAAATTGCTAGCTAATCCATGGAAACCATGAAATAGGTAAAATTTACCATAAAATAGATTCAGACAGCAGTAGTGACGTGAATTTGAAAAATCACTAAAAATAGTAGAAATTAAATTAAATAATGAATAAGTTATGGAATCTAATCTTGATGAGTCTATTTTCATATGGAAGAAGCGAAACAGGTATATGAGCTATATTTTATGAGATGTTTAAATTTTTGTGAAATAGGGCCAGAGCGATTTCTGGATCCCCTGTTCTGGCTTTGGAAATTCACCATAAATTTTACAAAGATAATTAGAAGTCATGATTTATATGTACAGATTTCTTATTGAGTCTAGTTTTATTAAAGACAAACAGCATAGTCATTGAAGCTCTGTACAGGGAGATATCTGATTCGTAATACACAGAGGTCAGAGTAGTTGAACCCTAAAACAGGGGAGACTTTAACTAATAAACTGTACTAATTGGCCCAACCAAAAATTCTAGAAAAAAATTAGTAGATAGATATATGAGTCTAGTTTTAGGAAAAATTTACGGAATTGGATTTCGAGTTTTATAACTCGAGATATGATTTTTAAAGCAACTGTGATGCAGTTAGCCAGCTTGTCTGGAAATTTTAAAATGAATTGTATGAGCTGTTTAATTAATGAATTAAGTCCGTTAACACCTCGTGTTCGACTCCGGCAACGGTCTCGGGTACGGGGCATTACAATAAGTCATATCTAGTTGAATCTTAATGTCAGCAGGTGAAATCACTTGTGAAGGGTTTGATCAATACCATCGTAACATAGATACATGAAATACATTGTGAATCTTTTCTAACTCTGACAACAGAGCTAATCTGTAAGCTACTGGCCCGATTCTCTCGATGATCTCATACGACCTTGTAACACCCCTAACCCATATCCGATGCCGGAACAGGGTTATGGACATTACCGAACTTATAACTCATACAATCATACAATTCATGTTCATTTCTCAATGCAAACAAAAACCATTAAAATTTAATCATATAGTCCCTAAAACGAGCCCTCTCGGCCAAAAATAGACATTTAGAGTGGTTTGGGAATAAATCGAGTACTTAATAATTTTTTTTCAAAAACATGGAAAATTTTCAAAGTGCAGGGGACACACACCCGTATAGCCAGGCCGTGTGTCTCACACGGCTAAGTGACACACCTGTGTCTTAGGTCGTGTAGACATTCAAAATGAGGGTGTACCAGGCTGTGTGAAAACTAAAGGGTATACTGACTTGTGCCACACGCCCTTGTGCTAGGCCTTGTGAAGCTACTGACTTGAATTCTATAAAAGTATCAGGGGACACACGGCCGTATCACTTGGTCGTATGTTACACAAGGCTGAGACACACGCCCGTGTCTCTGCCCGTGTGGACAAAAATAGGCCATTTTCCAAGCCATATTCCTCACCCACATTGGTACCAACCTATACACATCAATTTGCATATAACCATGGCATAAATAGGCACTCAAAACCAACCAATATCAAGTTTATAACATGTACTTCCATACATATAACATGATATCCATAAACACAATCAAATGATCACTTCAAAAGTTACCAAATATACTTCTAAAGTATACCTAAATGGTTAACCTTACCTATGAGATATTGTGCCTAAATTCACCATGCATATCACATTTCAAATTCAACTATTTGGCACCCTAATACCAATTCACAAACAAGGCATTACATGACAACCATACATCAAATACAATAAGTCCATTTACATATTTATATAACCAAATATACTAAAATCAAGCCAAATCAATCGGCTAAATATACAAAAGAACATAAAGGCTACCATTACCCAAAAAGACTTATACATGCCATTTAACCTGAAATAAAAAGTCATAAGTACCAAAATAACGTTTGATAGTGTGATGCGATCTCTGACAACTTCCAACCCAAGCAAGCTTCCGAAACACTGCCATACACAGAAAAAAATAAATAGAGTAAGCAATTAAGCTTAGTAAGTCCGTGTGATACGAAATTAGACTTACCATTTGACTAAAATTTAATTAAGCAACTCAAAGTAAGGCACAATTCAATTTGGCCAAAGTCTATCATAATCCATATCATGTCAGTCATATATTCACAAAAAACCAAGAATCATATATGAAATCATCAATTAATTGAATTCCATGTACTTGTAACATCTAAGCCATGTAAACATATATCAAATATCAACCATTTTCATGCAAATAACTGTACTTGTTCATATCAAATTGGTATAATCTCATAATAACACTATGCCTATTGAACCACTTAGAATATCGTTAGATATGCGGGTGGTACACACGAGGTGTACTGAACTGTAATCTGTCATTCTTGTACATGTATGCTCCTACGAGCGATAATCAGTAATCTCTTCTGAGCTAAATATCTATAAGCTCTCACGAGCTACAAATCAGTAAGCTCATACGGCTGTGGTGAGTCCGCAACAAATGCAAGACATCAACCAAAATGGTAACCCTAATGACATGTCATTTGTATCCTACGAATTCCTAAGGTTCAAACGGGGCTCGGTATTCTTCGTACGTCATCAATTATGCTCTTGATAATTATACATAATAATTAAATCATTCACATACATATATTTCCATTTAAAGCATATAAATATTCAATTTAATTACACAAACTTACCTTGAACTCGTATAACGAAAAATGATCATTTACTCGATAACTTTGTCCTTTCCTCGATCTAATTCCGTTTGTTTCTTTTCTTGATCTAATAATCAAATTTAACTACTTTAATCACAATTCTATTCAATTCAATCCAAATTTCACGCTATGGAAAAATTGCCATTTTACCCCTAAACATTTGACTTCTTTACAATTTAGTCCCTAGGCTCGTAAAAATGAAATTTATGTAATTTCATCCCTATATAAGCCTAGCCGAATTTCATATGTGCATATAGCAGCTCATACATTTCACAATTTCACATATTTAACACATAATTTTCATATTTCTCAATTTAATCCCTATTTGACAATTTACTAAAAATAACTTAACAAAAGTTGTTTATTTAACAATAAGGATTCATATTCTTCCATTAAACTTCAAGAACAACTAGAATGTTCACATGGAAAAACCGTAGACTTTCAATAATATTGCGAATTAGTCCCTTATTTAGCTAGCTTAAGCTACAATAATCCCGAAAACTTAAAAACCATTAAAAACGGACCAAAACTTCACTTACATGGAATGGATTTAGCCTAGCTGAATTTCAAGCTTCAAATCTCCCCTTTTCTTTGTGTTTTCAGTCGAAAAAGAAAGAAATAGGAAAAGATGATATCTAGCTTTTGTTCTGTTTATTTTTATTATTTAATTGCCTAATTACCATATTACCCTTACCCAACTTTCAAAATTACTCAATTACCAAGCCATGCACATCCATTAACTCATTTAATGGTCTAATTACCACATAAGGACTTTAAGGTTCTATAGCTATATAACACCTTTAGCTAATAGAACTCAACATTTTGCACTTTACACGATTTAGTCCTTTTTCATAAATTAAGCATACAAACGGTTAAATTTCTAAACGAAATTTTTATACTATCATATTATCATGCTATAGACCTCAAAATAATATTAAAATAAATTTTACGACTTTAGGTTTATGGTCCCGAAACCACTATTCTGATTTCATTGAAAACATCTATTACACACCCGATAAACTGCGGACTAAGCTTTTCTTTACAACCAAACCAAAAGACTTTCTTTCAAGGCTATACTTTCAAAAACACTTTTTCACCAGTTTGAAATTCAATGTATTTTCTTTTCAAATCTACGTAAGATTTGCTATCGATCTAAAGTCGCTTTCAGACTATCACGTATCACTTTAACTTTTTCTTCGGTTTCCCGTATCAAATCAACATCAAATAACTTATTCTCACCAAGTTCAGTCTAGTATAATAGAGTTTGACACTTTCGACCATACGAAGTCTCATACAGTGCCATTTTAATGCTTGATTGATAACTGTTGTATGCAAATCCAACCAATGGTAGAAATCTCTCCAATTACCTTCGAACTCTAGAACACAACATTGAAGCATATCCTCGAGTATCTGAATTACTCGCTCAGACTGACCATTGGTTTGTGGATGGAACATTGTGCTAAAATGCAATCGAGTACTTAGAGCTTCATGTAATTTGTTTTAGAATTGAGACTTAAATTATGGATTTCTATATGAAATAATAGAAAGAGGCACATCATGTAATCTAACAATCTCAACAACATACAAGTCTTCCAATCTCTCGAGTGAAAAATCTATACACACTGGAATAAAATGTGCGAATGTCGTCAAACAATCAACAATGACTCACACAGTATCTTTCTTTCTCAAAGATAGAGGCAATCCTGACACGAAATCCATTGTTCTACTCTAGAATTTATAATAAACATGAAGGTACCTGATATTAAACTTTAAGTCGTTGACAGACCAAACATCTTGATATGAACTCTAAAATTTCTTGTTTCATACCTAGCCACCAGTGCATCTCTTTCAAATCACTATACATTTTATTGCTACTAGGATGAATAGACAAGCTACTATTGCAAGCTTCCTGTAAAATCTTCTGAACAAGATTAAAATTTCTCGATACACAAATTCTGTCTTTACAAACTATCATCGGAACCAACACGAAAATCTAAACCAGGAGTCGTTTCAATCTATTTTCGTTTGGCTATCAACACATCATCACATTTCTAAGCTTCAAAAATCTGTTGCAAAAACATCGGTCTAGCTTTCAATTAGACTAAAATCGAAGCATCATCAAACAACGTCAATCGCGTTCAATGCTCGCAAAGAAAATATAAATTTTCTACTCAATGCATCAGCAATAATATTAGTTTTTTCCAGGATGATAGTCAATGATCAAATCGTAGTCTTTCAATAACTCGAGCCATTTACCCTGTCTCAAATTCAAATCTTTTTGTGACATCAAATACTTCAGACTTTTATGATCCATGAAGATATGACATTTTTCTCCGTATAAATGGTGTCGCCAAATCTTCAAAGCAAACACAATCACTGCAAGCTCTAAATCATGAGTCGAATAATTTTTTCATGCAGTTTCAACTATCTAGAAGCATACGATATCACTTTGCCCTATTGCATTAAAACACAACTCAAACCATTCAACGGCGCATCACTATAAATCACAAATTATTTACCGGACTCTGGCTGAACTAACACTGGTTCCTCAGTTAACATTGCTTTCAACTGATTAAAGCTTTGTTGACATTTCTCAGGCCAATCGAATTTAACATCTTTTTGTAACAATCTCGTCAATGGTGTAGCAATCATCGGGAATCCCTTGACGAATATTCTGTAATATCCAACCAAACCCAGAAAACTTCTGACCTTAGAGACACTTCTCGGAAGCAATCTACGACAGCTGAAATCTTGCTCAAATCAACTCTAATATCGTCAGTCGATACAACATGTCCCAAAAATCTGACTTTTTGAAACTCGAACTCACATTTGCTAAACTTAGTGAATAATTATTTTTCGTATAAATTTTGGAAAACAATTCTCAAATGTTGGGCATGCTCTGTCTCATCCTGTGAATAGATTAGAATATCATTAATAAATACAACAACAAATAAGTCTAAATATGGTCTGAAGATTCATCAAATCCATAAATACCACAGGTGTATTAGTCAAACCAAATGGCATCACAAGAAACTCATAATGTTCGTACCTGGTTTTGAATACGGTTTTTGGTATATTCGAATCATTTACTCGCAATTGATAATAACCAGAACGAAGATCGATCTTTGAGAATACCATTACAACTTTCAACTGGGCAAATAGATCATCAATATATGGCAATGGATACTTGTTCTTGATCGTCACCTTGTTGAGTTGTCGATAATCGATACATAATCACATAGATTCGTCATTTTTCTTAACAAATAACATAGGAGCACCCCAAGGTAAAAAATTGGGCCGAGCAAAGCCCTTATCTGTTAACTCTTGCAACTGGATTTTCAACTCCTTCAACTCTATAGGTGCAATTCTGTATGAAGCTATTGATATCAGATATGTTCCCGGTACCAATTCAATAGCAAACTCAATCTCTTGGGTCAATGATAACCTTGGTAATTCCTATGGAAACACATCTGAGAACTCACATACAATCAGAACCGACTCTAATTTCAACTTTGAGACCCTAGAATCAACTATGTAAGCGAGATATGCTTCACAACCCTTATTAACGTACTTCTGTGCCATTATTGCTGAGATTATATTAGATGTACCATCTAATTTGTCTAACTCATTTCGGATTCGTTTACCATACTAACATTTAAGTACAATATGTTATCTTCTACAATTCACAATAGCATCATGCAGAGTCAACCAGTTCATACCCAGTATCACATCAAACTTATCAAAGGGTAACAACATCAAACTAGTAGGGAAATTGTAACCCCTAATTTTCAGTGGACATGATCTACATAATTGATTAATTAACTAGAACACATCGACCTAGGGGATTTTTAACTCTAACAATATATTCAATGAATTCTACAGGTATTTTTTTTTCTACTAATGTAGTGCATATATACAAATGGGTTGATCCAGGACCAATCAATGCATATACATTAATATCAAAGAGAGAAAAAGATCTGAAGTAGCAGCTTCCTCACGAGCTCGGATTGCATAGGCTTTAGTTGGTGTTCTCGTTTCAAACCATTCATTCATTTCGCTATTCTTTCCTCGACTGAGAGTAGTATTTCTACTGTTTCCAGTTCGTCTACCCCTCTGAGAAGTTTCTTCCGACTTAATTAATTGATTTCCAAAATCATTTTGCTTCTTCGGACAGTTACAAAGAAAATGGTTAGTAGACCCACAATGAAAACAAGCTCCAGATTTTGATCGACACTCTCCGAAATGTCTTTTATTGCATTTATCACACACATGATCGGTTCTCTCCACATTTATTACAGTTCCAACACTCACCTCTGAAGAATTGACTGACTGGAAATTGCTTTGCCTCTGTTTCTCTTTACTAACGAACTTTGAAGGAGTAGTTGATCGACTGATGTTGTAACATCATGAATTAGGGTTTAGTCAGAACAGTGGTCTTGAGACCACAAATTTGAAGTAAAAATAATTATTTTATGATTATTTGATGATCCATGAAATGATTTCATGTTTGTGTGAAATTTTCATGAAGAAATTTTATGCCTAAAGTGTCCAATTTGAAGTTAGGGACTAAATTGAATAAGTTGCAAAACCTGAGTTTTAGAAGCTTTTAGCATGAATTTGGTATGGATTATAAATTAGAAGGTCTTAAATAACAATTTAACCAAGTTCTAAAATTTTGGACAAAAATGGGCATGAATAGGAAAAATTTGAAAGAAAAGCCTTAAGGGCATTTTGGTCATTTAGTAATTAAAAGAATAAAAAGGGAAAAAGAAGCAAAATTCATGTCCGTCTTCTTCCCTAAGTGCCAAAATTTAGGTGGTCTCCATAGCTAGGGTTTTTCAACTTTTCAAGCTTGATTGTAAGTACCTCCAAGCCCGTTTTTAATGTTCTGTACATTTTTGAGATCCTTGAAGCATGATCTATCCATTTCTACCCTTATTTTGAAGTAGGGTTTATGTTCAAAATTTTAACCTTGTATGACATGCATTTATTTTGATGTTTAGTGGAAGAATATGAAAGTTTGATGTGTGATAAACATCTTTTACAAAGTGATTTTTCATGAAAACACCTAAAAAGAGACTATTTGTAAAAATTGTAAAATGGGTAGTAATATGTGAAATAAAGAAAAATGTGGGCTGCTAGGAGTAGGAATATGAATAGGCTTGGCTTGGGTAACAAAGAAAATGCATGCATTTCATTTTACGAGCCTAAAGACCAATTTGTAAATAAGTGAAAAGCTAGGGGTAAAAAGGTAATTTTACCAAAGTATGTGTTATGGGTCGATTCGAACAATTATTGTAATAAACAAGTTAAATTTGACATTATAGATCAAGAAAAACATGATTCGGGTCTTGACGAGGTAAAAATAAGGTTTACGAAGAATAGACTCATTTTCATCATTTTGTACAGAGGTAAGTTCATATACAAATAATGTGATGTTATGTTATATTCTCAATACTTGAGTATTATGTGAATTTAAATTCTTTAATGCTATTATGAGTTATGCTTTGATTGCTCCATGAGTAAGTGATTGGTATTATGGACATTGAGATTGATATTACGAGCAAGCTTGAAAGAGATGTGATATCGAAGAATCCCGTTTGAACCTTAGGAATAGTTTAGGATACAAGTGACATGTCACTAGGAACCATGTGATTTATGAGCTTATGAGATATGTGGTATATGTTTATGTGGTTTCGGGTACTGGTCTTGTACTTCCTACCTGTGGCTGGGTAGTCCGGCATGTGTTGCGGATACTTGACAGCTTGCGTGAGTAGCCCATGTAGCTACGTCCTGTCCGACAGCTTGTGTGAGCAGACTCGTGAGTAGCTCGAGAATGAGCTTTTATGTGTTATTTGATATGAGGTAGCTTTAGCTACGTATATGGCACTTATGTGTGAGCCTTCTGTGTATCCAATAGTATTCCAAGTGTTCAAAGGGTAAATTATCGAGTAACTTGACAGAAGACCCAAGGGGTAAGTCAATGAGAAGAATGAGTAAGAGATTATGTTATGAGTTGATACAGGTATGTATACAGAACTCATGAGTAATGACCTGGTATGTGATGAACTTATGACAAGGTTGTTTATGTGATGAGTAAGTTTAAGTGATTTAATGAAATACAAATTTATGTTCATTATGTTAAATGTATGTTAAATACTTGTTTAGATAGCATGTTATTTGCATATGGACTTACTAAGCTTTAATGCTTACCCCCTTCCTTTCCATCTTTTTAGTGTCGCCAAGCTAGCTTGGGGATCGAAGGACGTCAGAGACTCGATCACACTATCAATTGGACATTTGGATATAGTTAGTCTTAACATTTTGAGTATGGCATGTATAGGGGACTTGGTCATTTTGTTATGTGTCATATTGATTAGCCAATTGAGTTGGCTAATGATGGTATTATGATTCATTTTGTATAAGGCCATGAGATGTGGCTTATATTTGCTTCTTAGGTTGTAACCCTAATTATTTATGCATGCATACAATGTGTTTATGCTTTGTGATGGGGTTGGTGGTTGCTTGTTGGAAATGGACGTGATAAATGGTACATATGCTTAATGAATGAATTGGGACTACTAGGTATGACCATAGCTATGGTATAATTGAGTAGATTAAGGTAGGTTTATAAGGTTGAATAAATATGAAATCTGTGTGGAATGCCATAAGAAAGCATGATGGTTTGAGCATGTGATATGTTGACATTACAAAGTCATGGATTAATCATGATTGAGAGTAATTAAGTGACTAAATATGCTATGTTGCATGCTATCGAAAATGTATAAGTGAGTGAGCATTTAAGGGTGGCAAATGGCTTTGAAAATAGCCTCAAAGTTGTCCACATAGGTAGACACACGGGCATATGTCTAGGCCGTGTGTGACACACGGTCTGGCCCATGGGCTTGTGATCCGGTCGTGTGTCCCCTGCACCCTAATTAGGCAAAACAGAATGCCTAGTATAAACACACGGGCTAAGACATGGGCTTGTGTCTTAGCCGTCTGAGGGACACGGCTAGGAGACATGGGCATGTGCCCAGGCCTTGTGAAGTTTGCACCATTTTATGAAAAATTATGAAATTTTAATCAACCACACGGGCATGTGACACGACCATGTGACTATATTTTGGTGCTGACGTCATAAACAGAGAGTTACACGGCCTGAAGACACGAGCGCGTCGAGTGAACACGGGCATGTCTCCTATCTCCACACAGGCATGTGCCTCTGTTTCATGAAAATTTTTCTAAGTTTTCCCAAAGTTTTCTAAAGTTCTCGTTTTAGTCTTGAACTACTCCTGATGTATGTTTTGGGCCTCGTAGGCCTATACCAAGGACAATTTGCATATGTATGAATGAATTTGACTTGAATGAAATTTAATGGCTGGGTTTTGTACATTTGCTTGTGTTTAAGTCTGATAATGCCTCGTATCCTGTCCCAGTGTCAGACACGGGTAAGGGGTGTTACAGATGTCATTTCTAAATTCTTCGATGGAGATGTTTGAGCAGGCTTGAATGACCCTATCTTGTTATAATCTCGAATCTTGAATGTGACTGTCATTTGCTTTTACAAATCTCTTCAACTTTCTGAGCCCGCTTTGAAAGTTTTACAAATCCCCATAACTTTAATGCCTCTACAACCATATGGATCTCATCATTCAGCCATATTCAAATCTGATACACATTTCCTCCTCATTTGATACGATGTTATAGGCATACTTGCTTAACTAAACAAATTCACTTTCATACTTAGCTACAGTCCAGTTTCCTTGTTTTAACTCGAGAAATTCTTTCTTTTTCTAGTTGATGAATAGTCGACTAACATACTTTTTCTTGAATTCATTCTGAAAGAAATCCCAATTAACCTGATCATCCAATATCATCGTGCTCAAAGTATCCCACCATAGATACGCCTCATCTTTTAGTAAGGACCGCACACCTCAAGCAATCTTCAGGGATGCATAATAACTCCGCAAAAACTCTCTTTGTGTTCAATAGCCAATACTTAGATTTTGAAGGATCATCAACTACCATACTTCTAAACTCTTTTGCTCTACATTTTTGAATTTTGTCTATAGATACTCGGGTAACCATCGCAAGTACATGGTTTGGTGTATTCAGAGGTGTTGGAAGAGGCACAACAGGGGGTAGAGATGGATGAGTTGCAAGATTTTCTTTTAAACTCGTTGAACCATTGGTTCATCATTCCAAAAAATACATTTTTCATCTCATCACCAAAGGATTTTGCAATAGACGCACTATTACTTGCCTCAGGATTCGAAGTTTGAACATTACTTTCAGTTTCATTAACTATAACTTGATTCAATTCAACTAACATCTTGAATCTATAAGAAATAAAATGTTAGAATGAATCAAAAGCATCACACTATCACAGGGTATATGTGGCAAGAATATACTAAACCTTACATTGCTATATTTGTCCTAGAATTAACTAAACCGTAGTGCTGATACAACTAAATGTAACATCCCTAACCCGTATATGTCACCAAAATAGGGTTACAGAGCATTCAGTAAAATCATAACTTTAAAACATACGTTTAGTACCTCTACATAAACATGGCATAATTCATACATATATATGCATAACGTCCCTTAATTGAGCCTCGAGGTCTTAGAAACACTTTAGAAATGATCCAGGACTAAATTAGAAACATTTGGAACATTTAAAAAATTAAAAAAATTAAGTTGTAGGGGTCGCACAACTATGTGATTCACACGGTTGAGACACACGCCCGTGTCTCAGGCCGTGTAATAATTGAAATAGGGACACATGGCCGTGTCCCAGCCCATGTCTATGCCCGTGTAACTCTCTGAGTTGGGTCACACGGCCAAGCCACATACCCGTGTGCCAGGCTGTGTAACACTCAAAATGGCCTCACACACCCATGTAGCAGGCCGTGTGCTAGGCCGTGTAATTGCTTGACTTGAATGCCTTTAAAACCTATAGGGGACACATTCCCGTGTTGCCTGGCTATGTGACACACACTATTGAGACACACACCCATGTCTTAGGCCGCGTGGACATGAAATTGGCCAAAATCAAGCCATTCCTATCACTAAGCCAAATGTGTACATACAAGCAATTTACCCCCATGACCAAGGCATCAAAAACATACCAGAACATGCTTAAATTGACCAATTCAAATCACCAAATCCATTAAAAATATATGTCATATAAGGAACCTCAATCTTAAAATCAAACAAACTTACCTAAACATATGCATTACCACAATTGAGACCACAAGTAACTCAACATAACATACCATTTTAATGTCTTAAAAACAACAAACAAATGTGCCCATCATAGACACCGCAATTATCCAACATCAACAACTAAAACATGTAAACATTAATCCATTTCTAGCATAGCATTTAATTCACTCACAAGCTAAAACAAATCACAAGTGTTCAATTTCATACCATTCTAATTGTACCAATAAGATACCTATTTACAATCTTAATAAAGTACCTAACAATTTAGTTTAGTATATTGTCATATTGTAACTAAAGAACCTATATAGCCACATATACATGCCACTACCCTAAGGGACACAAGAACTACCAACATCGATGGATAGTGTGAGTCGAAAGTTTGATCCATCCAAAAGTTAGCTACAATGGTCTACAAAACAATCCACAAAATTGAATAAGCTTATAGATCTTAGTAAGAACATATTATATCATTAAACTTAACAAAAATTAAGTACAACTCTTATTGTACTCAACTCAAAACTCTTATTGTACACGACTCAAAGTTACCGGAGTATAAACAGGGGCACATATGTGTATTACAGGGGTACTGAAGTATAAAAATAGGCACGTATGTGTAATTCAAGGGTACTAAAGTATAATTAGGGGCACGTATGTGTAATTCAGGGTACCAAAGTACAAATAGGGGCACATATGTGCAATTCAAGGGTATTAAAGTACAAACAGGGGCACGTATGTGCAATTCAGGGTACCAAAGTATATATAGGGGCAAGTATGTACAATTCAGGAAATAATTAACTATAAGCATTTAAGTACATTACTATAATGTAAAACTATACAAGTAGAAACTCAATTACACATTGAAATGATATGAAGTTACATTGACAATTAGAGTATAGAAATACGATCGAGCTAATATGTGGTTTTTGCCTTTCCCCGATTTAAATCCAATTGGGATTTATCTTGATCTAAATAAATAAGTATATTCAATTAAGTATTTCAATCAATCTCGAACATTCAATCCAATCCATAATCCACTTTTATGCATAATTACAATTTTACCCTTAAAATTTTAACTTTTCACAATTTAGTTCTTTAAACTCATAATTTAAAATCTAAACATTTTCATCCTTATTTCATGCTATCCAAAATCATTAGGGACCTATATCCACCCATATAATCCATTATTTCATAAATTTACCATGAATTTTACTACTTTTACAAATAAGTCCTTTTTACGTAATTAAGCATGCAAACATTAAAATTTCTTAACGAAATTTTAATACAACCTTACTAACGTATTATAGACAATAAAATAAGAATAAAATAATAATTTTACTAGTTGGATTTGTGGCCCCGAAATCACTATTCTGATTTTACTAAAAACGGGCTGTTATAGTTAGGGAGGGTGATGTTGAAGGAGTAGAATCTAATGGTGAAGTTGATTTTGAAAGGGTAGAATCTATTGTGCAGGATGATGTAGAAGGGGTACAATCTGATGGGGAGGATGTGTGCTATTGCTATTGAGGTAGATGAGTAGGGTGGTGTGGAAAGTGGTGGACAGAATAGTTTAGGGTCTATTGTTGGAGAGGAAAATGATAGTGAAGTTACTGCTGATGAATATGCTGGTGATTTTACAACATCAGATGGAGTGTATAATGTTGCTGATGAATATGCTAGTGTTTTTCAACATCAAATGGATTGGATAATGTTACTACTGCAAGTAGTGCAAAAGAGGAGGATGGGAATGAGATTGAGGTATTGGACTTAGATGAACATGAAAGCTTGGTTGGGTCCGATGAAGATGAAGAACATGAAAATGGTGAGAGAAGGAGGAGCAAGTTTACCTTATACAGTGATAAGTTAAAATTTATTTTAAGAATGTTATTTAAGGATGGCAAACAATTTAAGAGTGCAATTTGAAAGTACTCTAAATAATGTAAAAGACAACTAAAGTTTATTAAGAGTGAACTGAAAAGGGTTGTTGTAAGGTGCATTGCTTCCCCTAACTATCCATGGAGAATTAGGGCTAGCTACAGTCTTGTGGTGAAATGCTTACAAATAAAGACGTTTCAGGATGAGCACCATTTTTTGGTTAGTTTTAAGAACAAAATGGTGACTGTTGCTATGGTTGCCCAACATTTTGAAGCAACTATCAAGGATCACCCTAAGATGAAGTTGAGGAAATTCAAAGAAGATGTACTTCTGAGATGCATGTAAATGTGACCATTAACTGTTGTTATAAAGCGAGAAAATAGTGAAGGAGAAAATGGTTGGGAATCATAAGGAGGAATTTGGCTTGCTGTGGGACTATGCTCATGAGTTAAAGTCAAAGATGCCAGGAAGCACAAAAAAATGGCTATTTAAAGGGTGACAACAGACTTCCTTCCTCCTTTTAAGAGGTATTATGTATGCTTTGATGCATTAAAGAGAGGTTAGAAAGCAAGGTATAGGCCACTCATTAGGCTAGATGGTTGCTTCTTAAGAGGGCTTGGAAGATGGGTATGGATACACAATTATCAATGACCATCAAAAGGTTAGTGAATATGCAAATTTAAGCTTGGTAAGTGAATATGCAAATTTAAGCTTGGTATTTTTTTTATTCTGTTATTTGTATTTAACTAAACTTTTCTAACAATCTATCTGGTTTATTATTTTTAATTAGGGCCTTGAGATTGCAATTTCCGACATACTACCAAGGGTGGAACATAGGAATTGTGTGAGGCATGTGTTTGCAATTTGGTCAGGGAGGAAGTTAGGGAAAGCTTATGAGTGTGATTTCTAGCTGATTGTGAATTGCATCACTGAGAAGGAGTGAGAGGATCTATGTTCAGCACTTAAGAAGAAAGATAAGGATGCTTACAATAATTCGATGAAAAAGTCTCTAAAGATGTAGACTAAGCCATTTTTGGGGACTACTTGTAAATCAGATATAGTTGACAACAATTTGTGTGAAACATTCTATTCAAGCATTGTTGAAGCTAGGTTTAAAAGCATTATCAAATTGCTTGAGGATATTAGGACCAAGATAATGACTAGAATAGTACAAAAAAGGAAGTTATGTAATAGATGGAAGTAAAATTATGGTTCATTGGTGAAAGCTAAGTTTGATGCCAACAAGAAAGACTGTGTAAAGTGGTAACTGATATGGAATGGTGAAAATGGATGTGAGTTGAGGAAAGGAAGTTATCAATATATAGTGGACCTAAGTTAAAGGATATATAGTTGTAGAAGTTGACAAATTAGTAGGATTCCATGTTCCGATGCATGTGCTACCATGTATCACTTAGGGCTTCAACCAGATGAATATCTACATGAATATTATCACATTGACACCTACAAGAAAGCTTACTCTTTTCCAATGCTGCCCATAAATGGGCTACATGATTGGGAAAAAACTAGTAATAATTAGTGCTACCTCCTATTAAAAGGAAGATGCCTGGGAGGCCCAAAAAGAATAGAAGGATGGCCAAAGATTAACAAAAAAAATTAAAGCCTGGCCACTTAAGTAGGAAAGATCTACTCATGGCATGTACTCAATGTGGCCAACATGGCCATAATAAGTGGCCTTGCACAAATTCAAAACAGGTACAATGTTGTCCTTCAGTTATATACATTAAGTAAATTTTTTATTTTATTTTGTCTAACCAATGATTATGGTCCATTTTTTGCAGCAAGATGCACAACCACCCAAACAAAAGGGGAAATCTTCCATTAAAAGGTCAACTACCTTAGATAAATCTAAGGGAAAACAAACATTTTATGTGAGTTTCTTCATTTTACTGTTGATCAGACATTGTATATTATTTTAATATTAATATAAAATACTCTTGTAGCCTGGTAAAACCACAAGGAGCATGATGATAGCTTCATGCCAAGATGGTAGTGGACAAACTTCTTCAACACCGAAGTCGCAAAATAACAAGCGAAAGGCTCCTTTTAACCATCTGAGAACACAAGAATCAATTGTAGGAAACATGAGTAAATCATTATTTTTTTATTTTGAATGACTTCTGCTGTTTGTCTTGTGATTCATAGTAATAACTTGCTATTGAACTTGTGCAATCATACATGGAAAAAATACAGCTTCATTATATATATCTGCTGTGTTTTCTCTGGAACTGGGGATGATATCCATTTCTTTATGTTGTATGCCAAATCATGCCATAATTCACTTCATGACTATGCATATAACCTTCTACAAATAGGTTGTACAACATAAGTCTCTTATTGCAACAATTTTTTACTTGTGAAGTTCCTTTGTCAAGCAAATCATTTTATCCAGGGTGCCATATTTTCATTTATCTATTTGCATCTCATGTACTGGTTATACATGCCAAAACTAGCTTCGCCTACAACATTTATCTTGTATCTATTTTCTATTTTAGAGGACGGTGTAAGGTATTCTTGGCTTACAGCTTATGATCCAAAAAGGACGGTGTAAGGTTTTCTTCATACAACATTTTGAGCCTACAACATTTTGGTTTTGGAACAAAAGATGGTAGTCACATTTTGAGCCGACAACATTCTGGTTTTGGAATACACCAATGTTGAATGTTATTTTGTTGTATTGAAAACCAATATGTTGGTTTTTTTGGTTCATGTATAGCTCCCTCACATTTTGGTTTTTGACTGGTATAGCGTGGATGGTGTATAGTGTAATGGTGTATAGGCTAAGCATATGCTTTTGTAAAGTACATTTATCCAAATTGGAACGGGGAAATCATATGCTTAAATGATCAAATTTGTCCTTTCAGTCTTATGTTTATTGTCACTACATTATTTATTAAGCTAAATTAAATTAGGCATAAACAACCAATATTGGTCATTACTTCCAAGTATAATGTTAAATTACATAAAAAACAACCAATATTGGTTAATCAACAGTTGCAACTACTAGCTGCATATGTCTCTTATTACTGCCAAAAAAGAAACGTATGGGGATGCATACAGTTCATAACATAGTGCAAAATAATAATATATTATACATTGACTTCTCTTTCTTGATAACTTTAATTAATTGCTTCATGGTCAACATTTTCTACCTTAATTCTACTTCTCATTGAACACCATAAACTGATCTACCTCCTTTGTGACACCCCTTACCCGTATTCGACGCCGGAATAAGGTATGAGGCATTACTAGATAAATTCACAAACATTCATGCAAATTCGGGCAATGAGATTTCATTCAATTCAAAATCATCGACATTCAATCATAGTGTCCCTATTATAGGCCTACGAGACCCAAAACATACATTAAGAGAGGTTAAGGACTAAATTGAGAACTTTGAGAAATTTTGGGAAAACTTAGAAAATTTTTCATGGAACAGGGTCACACGCCAATGTGGACATAGGGACATGCTCGTGTGCCTTAGACACACCCGTGTCCTCAGGCCGTGTAACTCTTAGTTTATGACGTCAGCAAACAAAATGAACCACACGGCCAAGCCACACGCCCGTGTGCTAGGCTGTGTGACGAACTAAATTCTCGCGAATTAAGTGCAGACTTCACACACCTCGGGACACACACCCATGCCTCCAGGCCGTATCCTTTACATGGCTGAGACACACGATCATGTCTCTGCCCGTGTGGCCAATACTTAGGCTATTTTCCAGGCCCTTTGTTACCCTTAATCCCAACCTTAGGCACATCAAAGACACATAACATAGCATCAATTTAATGATTAAACATCCTCAATTAAGGCACAATTATATCATTTACATGCCATCATCCATGTGTTTCACATACTCATATTATACCACATCTAAACACACCAATTCATATTCATTTAGCTTTGTCATTTTGATGACTACTTTTACTTTTATACTATGATTATCAACTTATCAATTAATCTCAACTTAATCATCAAGCATTCTTATTCAAGGCACTATTATCTTATTACCATATCACACATTAATTCCATGGCTATGACCACTTTTATTGATCATAATGCATTCATCAAGCACATATGTATATATGCCATGACACTATCCAATCATAGCAAACACGCATGACCATATCACATGAAATCTTAGCACATGCATACGTATAACCACATCTCAAGGCATTAGCATAGATAAATAGGTTTACAAATCTATAGCCAATATAAGCCACATCTCATGGCTATCTACAATGAATCAATATAAGCCCACATCTTTGGCCAAATCATAAAAAAACATATCATAATAGCTAAGCCTTTATACATGCCACTCACTCAAAAAATTTAAGACTTTTAATACCCCAATTTGATAATTTGATAGTGTGATGCTGTCTCCGACAATCTCCAACCCCGAGCCAATCCTAACAATACTAAAAGAAATGGAAAGGAGGGAGTAAGCTTTAAGGCTTAATAAGCCCATATGTAAGCATTTCATGCCATTTCTTTGCTTAGATCAATATTGTAAAGACAACATAACATAAATCATAATATGTCATGGATATATCTACATACTTTCCATTCATAGCTCTTACCACACATTTACCTTTCCATGTTGCAGCTTATGAACACATAATTTACATTATACCTTATACTCATCACTCCTTCAAACATAATTCACCACGGAGTCATCAAGTATCTTGAACATATTGTAAATCATATCATTAGCATAGTGTACGATAAAGTCTTATAATCATGATTCATTCTTTTACATCTCATCAAGATTTTATAATCATAACCTTCTCATGTACAACATTACCACTTGTTCATCACATATTAAGATCATTACTCATGAGTCTCGAATACGTACCTGTACTATCTCATATCATAATCACTTACTTTCTCATCTTTGATATACTTAATGAATTACGCTTTGAACTTCTCTTTGAATTACCCATTGAACACTTCGAATACCGTTGGATACATCAGAATCTCACGCCTAAGTGCCCCATATGTAGCCAACGCTACTTTGATCACATATCACATGTTGCTCGCTTTCGAGCTACTCACAGGTCTGCTCTCACAAGCTGATGATTAGGATGTAGCTACACGGCCTGCTCACACAAGCTGTCAAGTATCCGTAACACATGCCAGACTACCCAGCCATTGGTAGAACATACAAGACTAGTACCCGAAACGCCAAAACATGTGTCACATATATCATGAACTCAGACCAGTACTCATGAGTTTAGATCACATAGTTCCTAGTGACATGTCACTTGTATCCTAAACTATTCCTAAGGTTCAAGCGAGATTCTTCGATACCACATTTCTATAAAACTTGCTCGTAACGTCGATTTCAATGCTTATAGCACCAATCACATATTCATGGAATAATCAAAGCATAATTCATGATAAAATTTAGGAAATAAACACATGATACAACATCATATTAAATATGTATGTACTTACCATACATGCAATATTAAAGCATTTAAATTATGGTACATGTTGCATTATTTGCAAGTGAACTTACTCGAAAAGTCATTTTTACAACTCATAGAACCCATCATAGCATAAGCTTTTCATAAGCTTTCATTTCATTTCATTTCATTTTCTTCACAATCTATTCAATTTAATCAAATATCATGTTCCATCAAATTTCCAATATATTCAACCATCATTTAGCACGTTATTGACACTTGAACTATCGAAGATTTCATGGGGTACGTCACTATCACATACATATTATCATAAACATATAATTCATCACAACCAAATTAACATACCAATTTGGGTTTCAAATATAAACAATAATAACATTAACAACATGCTTATTTTATCATACTAACTTACCTCGAATGCAAAAATGACTATTTATTTCAATTTAGTCCATAACCTCATTCTTCTTGATCTAACATGTCAAATATAACTTATTTAACACTCACATTATTCAAATTGGTCCAAAAATCATAACCTCATTCTTCTTGATCTAACATTTTAAATATAACTTATTTAACACTCAAATTATTCAAATTGGTCTAATAATCATACTTTGGCAAATTTATAATTTTTCCCGTAAACTTTCTCATATTTACACTTTAGTCCTTAGGCTCTTAAAGTGGAATGCATGCATTTTCTTGATTACTCAAACCTAGTGATAAACCACAATGTATAAATATTTTTATCCCATGCTTGGCATATTTTTGGATGATTTATCATAAGATTTAGTGAATTTGATGCTCCTAATCCTTTAAATTCATGTTTTATACTTAGGTGAGCATAGGAAGGTGAAAAAAGCAAGAAACGGGCAAAAAACAGACAAAATGGGCTTATCTCAATATTTCACACGACCTAGGCACTTCCACACGGGTAAACCGCACGCCTGTGTGAGGCACACGGGCAGGCCAATGCTTGTGTGTCATGGCCATGTCAACTAAAAAACCAACTTAGAATTACACACGGTTTGAGCACCTTCACACGGGCATGGCACATGGCCGTGTCTCTGCCGAGCCCAAGTCTAATTCTATTCAGAAAAGGCTAATTTAGAGGGTTTTGAAATATTCCAAAGTCTATATAAACACCCTAGAAGAGGATTAAAAGGGATAGGGAGAGTAGAAGGAAAAAAATACTCAAGGATAGCCATTGAAAGTAGCTGGGAAGCACGATCTACTTCAAAATTGAAGATCTCCATTCAATTTCCTTAGAAGTTCTTTGGGTTTCTTTATGTTTTGTTGTTTTCCCAATTTTGAGATGTTTTCCCTTATTATGGACTAAACTCCCTAAATACCTAGGGAAGTTGAAACCTAAGACGGATCTTATTACTATTTGAATTATATGATAAATACTTATTCTTATTCTTAATTGTGAGATTTAATCCTTGTTTTAATATTTCAGGATATTAATTCAGGTTTAATGTGCTTATTCAGTGGAGCAAAAGTCCCTATTTAAGAGTAGATCCTCTATAATTAAGCGTAGCTGCATGCAATCCTAGAGATAGGACGACATAAATCTGTCGGATTAGAGTCAAATCTAATAAGGGAATCCATAGGTCGAGTTAATGCGACAATAGGGGTTTAATTAGAAAGAGATTTCAATTAATCAACCTAGAGTCAGTTGTTTTTAGTCTTGAGAGAGATAATAACATAAATTAGAATTTCAACAGATTAAGTCAAGTGAATAAATCGTCTAATTCAGAAGTAATAAGGGAAGCTTAGGTGGATTCTTCCCTGGGTATTGTCTTCTCCATCAGTTTTCCAAAAGTATTCTTCAACCTTCATCTCTAACGTGTTCTTAGTTAATTAGATAATTAAGTTTAGTTTAGAAAACATCCTTTCAATTCTTAGGTTAGATAATAAAAAAATAGTAATTACTAGTTCTTCTAGTCCTTATGGATACGATATTTCTGGTCTTACCTTAACTATACTACTGTTCGATAGGTGCGCTTGCCTTAATTAACTTTTTAGTTAGTGTAGCGACTATCAAGTTTTTGGCGCTATTGTCGGGGACTAAGATATTAGGAACGCTTGATTTTTATTACTTTAGCCATTTTTACTTTTATTGCAATTTACTTTTTGTTTTTAGTTTAATTTTTGTTTTCTAAATTTTTCTTTTTAACTGCTTCTGGCAGGTGTCTCTAGTTTATGACTAGGAGGAACCCGTCAGGGCCTTTACTTTTTGACAGTGAGATTGAGAGCACTGCTCGCAGAAACTGAAGAGAAATAAGGCAAAGTCTACTATACATAGAGTAAGAGCGAGAGGACGATATCTATACTACAACCGAGGAGATGGCTGATAATCAGAATAATCTGCTACCTCCTGTGGTTGCTGCAAATCCAGTAAATCAAAATCCTGCTCCTCATACAATGTATGATTATGCTAAACCTACTTTAACAGGAACTGAATTGAGTATAGTTAGACCTACTGTTGCTGCAAATAATTTTGAACTGAAACCTAACACTATTCAAATGATACAATAGTCTGTTCAGTTTGATGGTTTGTAGGACGAGGATCCAAACACTCATTTAGCAAATTTTCTGGAATTCTGCAACACCTTTAAGATCAATGACGTCTCTGACGATGCCATTCACCTTCGGTTGTTTCCTTTTTCATTAAGGAATAAGGCTAAATAGTAGTTGAACTCGTTACCACGGGGATCAATCACTACTTGGGAGCAAATGACTAAAAAATTTTTACTCAAATATTTTTCGCCGGCTAAAACGGCTAAATTGAGGAATGATATCTCTTCTTTTGTGCAGATGGATTTAGAAACACTATATGATGCATGTGAGAGATACAAGGATTTATTGAGAAGGTGCCCTCACCATTGATTACCTTTATGGCTACAGGTTCGAACTTTCCATAATGGTTTGAACCCCTCAATGAGACAGATGGTTGATGCAGCGGCCGGTGGAACCTTAAATAATAAAACACCTGAGGAGGCTTATGAGTTCATTGAAGAGATGTCACTGAATAATTATCAGTGGCAAGTCATGAGGACAAAGCTTAATAAAGAAGCCGGTGTTTTCAACCTCGATGCGGTCACCATGTTATCAAACCAGGTAGAGCTCTTAAATAAAAAGATTGATGGCTTATGTGTTTCTACCCAGGTGCATCCGGTGATGCAGTGTGATACAAATGGAGGAGGGATAAATAATCCAGAATGCCTAGCCTACGACCATAGTACTACGAACGAACAAGTCAACTATATGGGTAACAATTCTAGACTATAGAATAATCCATATAGTAATACTTACAATGCAGGTTGGAGGAACCATCCCAACTTCTGTTGGGGTGGTCAAGGAAATCAGAGACCACCACCACCTCTAGGATTCCAACAACAACCTTACCAGCAAGAGAAAAAGTCGAACCTTGAAGAGATGATGACAAAGTTTATTTCAATGGCGGAAACCCATTTTCAAAACACTGAAACTGCAATTAAAAATCAACAGTCATTGATTGAAGGACTCGAGAATCAAATAGGACAGCTAGCTAAGTTGATCTCTGAAAGACTACAAGGTAGTTTGCCTAGTAACACAGAAACTAACCCAAGGGAGCAACTTTATGCCATCATTGTGCGCGACGAAGAAGGGTTAGTTGAATCTAAATCTGAAACAAGGCACGAAGCTGTGGTAAGTAACGGTAAGGATGGGATGAATCATGGTACACAGAAGCTGGTAAGCAAGAATATAAACCTCGTATACCATATCCTAATGCAAAAATGAAAGACCGCATAGACGAATAATTCGGTAAATTCTTTAAACTACTTAAAAAGTTACATATTAAGTTACCATTTATTGAAGGTCTTTTACAGATGCCCAACTCGGTTAAATTTTTAAAGGAGCTCTTATCAAACAAACAGAAGTTAGATGGGTCATCACATGTGGAGTTAAATGCAATCTGCTTAGCTATTCTACAAAACAAGCTACCCAACAAACTGAAAGATCTAAGGAGTTTTACAATTCCTTGTTTAATTGGAAGTTTGAATGTTAACAATGCTTTAGCTGATTTAGGGGTAAGTATTAATGTTATGCCTTATAAAATGTTTAAACAACTAGGTCTTGGGAAACCCAAACAAACTAGGATGAGCTTTCAATTGGCTGATAAAACCATTAGATTTCCTAGGGGTATAATTGAGGATGTGCTCGTTAAAATCGACAAATTTATATTTCCAGTAGACTTTGTTGTTTTAGACATGGATGAGGAGAGTGACATTCCTTTAATTTTAGGACGACCCTTTTTAGCAACTGCTAGGACTATTATTGATGTTGGTATAGGTGAGTTAATACTTCAGGTAGGCGATGACATGATTAAACTCCAAGCTCGTGATTCTGTCAAAAAGACTAGTAATCGAGATAATTACACAAGTTCTTTTAATGTGAGTAACCTTCTTGTTCAACCCTCTCTATAGGAAAAACTTTCGAGAAGTACATATGAGCCACGTTCTAGTCCATGTAATGACAAGACTATCCATGAAGAGCGAAGGCTACAGATCGAGGAACTAGATGAATGGCAAATACAGGTTAAGGAGAAACTGAGAATACACGATGAATTAAAGCAGTGCCATGACAAACTTAATGGTGAACTGGATCAACTTAAGGTTGGAGACAAAGTACTGTTAGATAAAGTAGGCCCTCGTGTTGCCACTTCTGAACCTAATGGAGAAATCCCTTTTACGGTACTTAACGTTTTCCCATATGGTATAGTCGAGGTAACTCATTCTAAATTCGACACTTTTAAGGTAAATAGTACTCGTCTAAAACCTTATTTTGATAAAATTGATAGCAGGGATGAGGAGTTTCAACTCCTCGAACCACCATGATCGTGCAAATATGATGTGAGCCGAGCTTAGACTATAAATAAACGCTTCTCGTGAAGCAACTCAAGCATTAACACCACTAACCTATTTATTTTATCTATTTTTCGTGTTTTTTATACAGGTACAGTGACCCAAACGACTTGGGTACACGGGAGTGTCCTTGGCCGTGTGGAAACAGGGCTTAAAATTACCCAAAATTGACAGGCACGGGCTAAAATAGGAGACACGGGCCTGCGACATGCCCGTGTAGACTACACGGCCTAGACACACGGGCTTGTTCTAGGCCATGTGAAAACTGGAGCTAAATTTTCAAATTTTAAACAAGTCAGCGAGATAGACGGGCGAACCACACTACTGTGTGTTCGGACACACGGGCGTATGGGAGACCACAGAGTGTGGGAGAAGCGAACAACGTAGCACAAGGCCGTGTGAACCACAAGGCCTGGACACATGGGCGTGTCCCAGGCTGTGTGACGAAGGGGACTTCAATATTCATGATTAACACGGGCTAAACTCGAGCCACACGGGCATATGACACGACCGTGTAGCCCAACATGGGGCCTTAACATGACCGTGCCCCTATTTAACCCCCCAAAACATAATTTTTATTTGTCTTCTTCTTCCTCAAACCCTTCCAACTAGCCGCTGCCGCAGCCCCCTTTTCCCCTCACTACCGACCACCTCCTTCCTCCCTCTCCCCGACCATCGATCGGCCACCACCTCCCCTTTCCCTTTTTCTTTCTTTCTTTTCCCTTTCTTCCCTTCTTCCTCTCTTTTCTTCCTTTCAACCTACTTTCTTTTCTTTCCCCCTTACCTACACGGCCACCAGCCGCTTCCCTCACCATCCACCCCTCGCGCCAACCACCACGCACCGCCACAAGCCTCCTTGACCCACCGTCATCCGCACCTCTGCCCATGGTTCCTCCTTTTACCCCCACTTTTATGTTATTTTAGTTTTATTTATTTATTATTTATTATTTATTATTTTTCTATTTTAGTTTTAGAGGACATTAATTTGGTACAACTAGATTAGTTAGTGTTTATTTTTAGATGTATTCACATAGCTTATTATTTTATATATTAAGATTTTGATGCTATTGAATATTTCTTGATAGTGGTTCCATTATGTGCATTATTATGCATCACTTGCTTTTTAGATTCTTTTACAGGTCAATGTCATTAATATTTCTCTTGTTTAGTTTAATTAAGATTTTAATTCCTTATGGGCTCATATATATTTTAATTTTGTCAATTGCTTTCTTGTAGATTTGTTATGACAAACACTCGTGGTCCAAAGTCGCTGTTCCCACTTCGAAAAAATGGAAGGTTCCTGGTACAACCTCATTGAGCACTTCGATCGAAGCTCGTCACCCTCTACTTCAATTTTCATCAGGCCCACAGGACGACTTGTTTCAGCTTTTATGCATGCGACCGCTAGGTTTGGGCCGATATATTGACTGGGCCGCATTGGAGCAGGTCGGACTAGTTGATGAGGTTCATGCTTTCATTTCCACTCCCCGTGGAATCGGTTCTGTGCGATTATCGAGCCAACCTATTTAGAGCTTACCTTGGAGTTTTTCACTACTTTCCATCTACAGCATGTGATGAATACCCATGACGAGGCTGGTACTATCACTTTTCGACTTGGTGGCTTAGTGCTACATATGAGTGTCCCTGAGTTTAGCACAGCTTTGGGCATCTACATCGACGAGTTTATAGGTGCTGATAACTTTCTTCACCTCTGTCGTCACATCCATTACTCACCTTCGTGCTGTTGGACCGATCTCACAACTAGTCAGATCCGTTATGACGTGAGTCGCTCGAAGGTGACATCTCTTTCTCTGGCTCTACGATACATCCACGCCTTATTAGCTCACACATTGACTGGTAGGAGAGAGAGCACAGGAGTTGTAAGCACTACTGATGCATACTATCTTTGATTTGGCATACTTCATAGCGTAGGCTTTTCGCCATCAGATAGACCGCCATAGGAGGGGTCCCATATGTTTGGTCCCTACGTGACTCATCACACTCAACACTTTGGCCTCTTCGACACTCCAGAGATGTCATCGACACTCACACTAGTAGGTAGATGGCTCATCAGAGAATTTCTAGTATGATCCACATGAGGATAATAGAGTGACGTTGTGGATTTGACCCCCTCACTACAGACTCATTCACTCTGATGACCAAAATGAGCCAGAGGACATTACTGATGATGTCCCTCCCCCTCACGAGGACCCACACCCACACCCACTGACACCATCAAGTCACCGACCTCCTGTTGTCACCGTGACTGATATATTCGAGTGACTCACTCGCTTCAAGCAACAGTGTTTTGCGAGATTCAACAGCATCGAGGCAACTCTGCAGTAGATCTGCCAGCACTTCCACATCTCGCCTCTACCCCCATCACCTTGTGACGCTGACGCATCTGATGATGAGGACCTCTGAGTCCATTTATTTTATTATTTTATTTTTGTTTTATTTATTTTTTGAAGACTTCTGTTTTATATTTTGAATTATGTTTATCTTTATGGTTATTATCAAGTAATCCCTTAATTCTCTTCTACAGTGGTGTTTATTTTCTTATTAGTAACTTAGAATCATGCCTTTCATTAGCCTTATCTACAACTGTAGCTATCACTATTCCAAGGATTTCATCAAAAAAATTCAGGGTAGTTTCCCTTCTCTCCCTCTCTTCTGATTTTATGCTTATAATATTATTATCTATCTTCGTACATTGAGGACAATGTACATCTTAAGTGTGGGGAGGTTATTTATATGTTTATTAGGAAATCCCTAAATTTTTATCTCGTTCTCAAATAATTTTCTCATATTATTATTAGAGTGAATTCTGATTGATTTATAATTTTTGTTGATATGTTTTGAATTAGATCATAGGTAATTGTACATTGATTGTTTAACCTTAAGCTAGTAGAGAATCAAGCATGATAAGTTGACTTTTGAGAATTAAAATTGCTAGGTTGTTTCCCTCAATTGAAGTATTATCTTGAAGTTCTGAATTCACAGGATTGACATCAAAAGCCATAATTTTTGTGAGATCTTGAGCCATTAGAGCATATATCCTTTCTTGCTCACTTTTGTTGTTGCTTATGAGTGTGTCAATACTAATTTGTTATTCTAGAACTTGCTTCGATTATACATGTCGAGACCACACCATTGATTTGATATACCGAGATGATAAATTCACTTAGGTTTTAACCCACTTACCCCATAAAAAGCATACCCACATAATTGACCCTTAGTGAACCTCTTTGAGCCTTAACCATTGTTTCTTGATTTTCCCCTTAATGTTAACCCACAACTTAACCTTTTTTGATTCATTAAGAATTTCTCCCTCTTCATTGACTCCTTTTTATCGAGATTTGATTTGATTAGTTACCTAACTAATGTTCGTTGATTCCAGTTGCTGAATTATTTCTTATTATGTACTTTCCATTATTGTACTTTTTCTTATTAAAAAAAAAGAAATCGAATATTTATATAAGAAAGCGTATATTTATATTCATATAATTACATATTGTTATAAAGAGCTTGGATAAGTTAAAGTTATTATTTCGAGAAAAGAAAGCTCATTTCATTAGTTTTGGATAGTCTTAATTCTGGAAATTGTTTGTAATTCAGTAATTAGCTTTATTATTCTAAGTTTGGTAACATATTAAATTAATCTCGATTCTAACCCTCTTTTTCAGCTTTTATCCACACCTTTAATTCAAGCCCCATTACAACCCTGCTAAAGACCTTTTGATTTGTGTATCATTTCATTTATAGTGGTGGAGATTTGATTTTTGTGCAAGCTTATGGTAATAACTTTTCATGTTTGACTATTAATTGCTTAATTATTGAACCTTAAACACTTTGAGTAATTTGAGTGAATCTTTGGCGAGGATACCAACTCTTGTCAATTTGGAATTAAAGGTAATTATTTAGATAAGTGGAGATACCTATGATTTTTATGATTAAAACGCTCAACTTGGATTGTTTGAAACTTTGATGTTCTTTTAGTTGAATTCTCAATGTATGATTATTTTCGGATCATTTTGAATCATTATTTATGAGAATTATAAGTTGAGAAGAATTTATTTTGATTATGAGTTAAGGATTTTGCTTGAGGACAAGCAAATGCTTAAGTGTGGGGATATTTGATAAACCATAATATATACATATTTTTATCCCATGCTTGTCATATTTTTGGATGATTTATCATAAGATTTAGTGAATTTGATGCTCTTAATCCTTTAAATTCATGTTTTATACTTAGGTGAGCATAGAAAGGTGAAAAGAGCAAGAAACAGACCAAAAACAGACAAAATGGGCTTATCTCAGTATTTCACACGGCCTAGGCACTTCCACACAGGTAAACCATACGCCCGTGTAAGGCATACGGGCAGGCCGCATGCCCGTGTGTCATGGCCGTGTCAACTAAAAAACTAACTCAGAATTACACATGGTTTGAGCACCTTCACACGGGCTTGGCACATAGCTGTGTCCCTGTCGAGCCCAATTCTAATTCTACTTGGAAAAGGCTAACTTGAAGGGTTTTGAAGCATTCCAAAGTCTATATAAACACCCTAGAAGAAGATTAAAAGGGAGACAGAGAGTAGAAGGCAGAAAATACTCAAGGATAGCCATTGGAAGTAGCTCAGAAGTAGGATCTACTTTAAGACTGAAGATCTCCATTCAATTTTCTTAGAAGTTCTTTGGGTTTCTTTATGTTTTGTTGTTTTCCCAATTTTGAGATGTTCTCCTTTATTATGAACTAAACTCCCCAAATACCTAGGGAAGTTGAAACCTAAGATGGATCTTATTACTATTTGAATTACATGATAGATACTTGTTCTTATTCTTAATTGTGAGATTTAATCCTTGTTTTAATATTTCAGGATATTAATTCAGGTTTTGATATGCTTATTCAGTGGAGAAAAAGTCCCTGTTTAGGAGTAGATCATCCATAATTAAGCGGAGTTGCATGCAATGCTAGAGATAGGACGGCATAAATCTGTCGGATTAGAGTCAAATTTAATAAAGGAATCCATAGGTCGAGTTAATGCGACAATAGGGGTTTTAATTAGAAAGAGATTTCAATTAATCAACCTAGAATCAATTGTTTTTAAACTCGAGAGAGATAATAACATAAATAAGAGATTTCTACGGATTGAGTCAAGTGAATAAATTGTCTAATTTAGAAGTAATAAGGGAAGTCTGGGTGGATTCTTCCTTAGGTATTGTCTTCTCCATCAGTTTTCCAAAAGTATTCTTCAACCTTCATCTTTGACGCATTCTTAGTTAATTAGATAATTAAGTTTAGTTTAGAAAACATCCTTTTAATTCTTAGGTTAGATAATAAAAAAGATAGTAATTACTAGTACTTCTAGTCCTTGTGGATACGATATTTTCGGTCTTACCTTAACTATACTACTATTCGATAGGTGCGCTTGCCTTAGTCGAATTTTTAGTTAGTTTAGCGACCATCACCTAGTCGATTCATATTCCTTCTCATAGCAGCCCACATTTTTCTTTATTTCACATTTTTACTACCCACTTTTACATCTTTTACAATTTGGTCCTTTTTAGGTGTTTTCATGCAAAATCACTTAGTAAAAGATGTTAAACACACATCAAACTTTCATATTCTTCCATTAAACATCAAAACACAAGCATGTCATACATGGGTCAAATTTTAAACATGTACCCTACTTCAAAATATGGGTAGAAATGGGTAGATCATGCTATGAGGACTTCAAAAATGCAAAGAACATCCAAAACGGGGCTTAGATGCACTTACTATTGAGCTTGGAAGCTTAAAAACCCTAGCCATGGTGTCCTCCTTGGTTCACACAGCCATGGGGAAGAAAGATGAACAATTTTGGCTTTTTATTTTGTCTTTTAGTTCATTTAATTACCAATTTACTAAAATACCCTTAATGCCTTTCTTTGAAATTTCACCTATCCAAGCCCATTTTTGTCCATAATTTTAGAACTTGGTTAAATTACTATTTAAGTACCTCTAATTAATAATCCAATGCAATTTCATGCTTGAAGCTTCTAGAACACAAGTTTTGCAATTTATTTAATTTAGTCCCTAAAGTCAAATTGGACACTTTTCACATAAGATCTCTTCTTGAAATTTTCACACAAGCATGCAATCATATCATAACCCTTATAATAATCATAAAACAACTATTTCTATTTCAGATTTTTGGTCTAAAAACCATTATTCTGACTAGGCCTTAATTCGGGATATTACATCCTTCAACCTCACTGTCAACAGCACTACTGCCACTATTATGGTTACCATCAAATGCAACCAAATCCATAACATTCTTTCTAAGTGCTAAATTATCCTTCAAAATATTCCGTTCATGTCACGCAATTGATGTAGTAACTCAGCCACATGGTCACACATTTTCCCATCGTACCACTTGAAGAAATCATAACCACCGTCCTACAAGCTAACCCCAATTCAACCAAAACGAAATAATCCAAATTGAAAACAAAACAAATTATGAGATTTATGAAATCATAAAAGTTGAGCTCAAGCTCAATTTGCAAATAAAAAATCTTCATTTACTCAAAAATCTAAACAACCATAAAATCTCCTCCCCATATTTAAATCGCTCCATTAAGTGTCTTTTGGAGTTAACCTATTGCAGTGACATTTTACTGCTGGTCCATCGTAGACATACTCCTTTCGTGATGAAGTAACAATATTTGCATATGACGATTTTTTCTTTGAACCATTCAAACCATGCATTACCCAACCTCTAGACTGACTATTAGAACTATGTGAATCCATGATTTTAGACGACAAGGAAGAAAAATAAATTTTTTTGGAAAGATTAGGGATTTCATGATTTGGTTCTAAGGGATTTCACAATTTGGTTCTAAGGGATTTCACGATTTGGTTGTAAGGATTAAGGATGTAGAAAAATTCCTCAATCAATTATTCAAAAGGAGATTGCTGAAAATTTTTGTAACATCCCGAATTAGGGCCTAGTCGAAATAGTGGTTTTGGGACCACAAATCTGACGTAAGAAAACTTATTTTCATTATATTATATGTTTATGGTCTACAATTTCATGGGATGGTTTCGTGAAAATTTCATTCGAAAATTTTGACGTTTGGGCACTCAATTTAGTCAAAAGGACTAAATTGTAAAAAGTGAAAAAGTTGAGTTCTTCATGTTAGAGGTGTCAAATTGTTTTGAAATTTTAAATTTGAGGTCTTTAAATGGTAATTAGACCATTTTTTAATTGTTCGACAAAAATAGACATGAAATGGGTGAAATAAAATATTTTTAAGTTAGGGGCATTTTGGTAATATAATAATTAAAAGAATTAAAAAGCCAAAATAAGCCAAATTTGTCCATCTTCTTCATGTACCAGCCGAATCTACCATGTAATCCATGGCTAGGGTTTGGTTCAAGCTTCCAAGCTCATTTGTAAGTGATCATGAACCCTGTTTTTAATGTTCTTTATATTTTTGAAGTCTCTGTAACTCGATTTACCTATTTCTACCATTATTTTGAGGTAGGGTTCATGTTTAAAAATTTATCCATGAGTTATATGCATGTGTTTTGATGTCTAGTGGTAGAAAATGAATGTTGGGTGTTAAATAAATGACTTTTGCTAAGTGATTTTCGGTGAAAATGCTTAAAAGGACTAAATCATAAAAGTTATAAAATTTGTCATAAAAGTGTGTTTTAGTGGAAATTGTGGGCTGCTATAGTTATGAAAATGATTCGTCTAGGCTTAAAGTACAAATAAATTGAATGAAAATCATTTTACGAGCCTTGGGAAAAAAGTGAAAATATGACAAATTTAGAGGCAAAAATGTAATTTTGCCATAATATGATTTTTGAGTCTATATGAATAATGTGAGTCCTAGATAAGTTATATTTGAAATGTTAGATCAAGAAAACCAAGATTCAGGCTTAAATTGGGAAAGAACGAGATTGTGGACTAAAATGAAATAATTAGCCGTGCTTAGATTTGAGGTTAGTTCGTATGGTAATAATAATGCAATGTTATGTTTGAACTATAATTCTTTACTATTATTGCATAAATTTTATGATTGAATACATTGGAAAAGTTGATGGAATGGTGTGCATGATGTGGAAATATGACTTGGAAGAATATTACATGAAATGCAGGAAAATGATGATATATGACAAGTGATATATGAAATAGGTGATATTGTTATGTAAATTTATAAAAGCTTATTTACTATTTGAGTTATGCCTTATTATGCTATGAATGGGCAATTGGTACTGTAACAGCCCAAAATTGACCCTAGTCGGGAAGTGGTTTCGGGACCACAAAACCGAGTCATAAAAATAATTAATTTCCATATTCTATGCTTATTATGTGTGTACATGAGTATGTGGAAGTTTCATTCTCCAATTTTGCCAATTGCATGAGAAATTATTAAATAGGGATCGATATGAGACATGGTGAAAATATGATAGGCTAATTTAAAATGGTCTATTAATGCATGTTGTGAAAATGATGGGTTTGCATGTCAAATTACCCAAAATTTGAGCTAGTGGTTGGCCATGCTATGGGTGGAAACATGTTGGGAACATGTTGGCCTAGTGAGGTATGTAGGAAAAAAATAAAATAAGGAATATGGGTAATAAAGAAAGGAAAAACAAAAAAAATGAGTGGTTGTTTCCCCCCCATTGCCGTGAGCTAAAAAAGAAAAATTTTGTTCATCCTTTTTCATCCTCTTTTGACCGAAAATTCTAAGGGAGGAGGAAGGAGTTCTTGCTTCATGTTTGGTTTGGAAGAGAATTAGGAGGAAGTTTGGCCATGCATGTAACTAGACTGAGGTATGTTTGATATTATTCTTGAGATTCATGTATATTTTAAGTTGTAAGTTTGAAATCTACCTAGCCATGGTTCAAACTTTGTTAAATGATGGAGATGATATTCGGCCATGCATGTTACATTCTTGGTTGGTATTTTGATGTTTGATGTTGTGGTGATGAGGCATGAAGATGAGTTAAGATTCGGCCTAGGTGGAGTTTGTGTTAATGCCATTGCATGCTAAATATGAAGCTTGTTAATGATGCATGTGATGGTGGATTGATGATTCTTGAATCTCTTTTTTTTTAGCATTTTTGAGTGAGCACATATGTGCATTGGTTGCTAGATGGGGAAGAATCGGCTAGCAAGTTGTGTGCTAAGGTCGAATATAATTTTTGTAGGTTAATGAGTAATGCATGTGCTAAATTGATGGAAAGGGAGAGGATGCTTTACTAGTGTATAAATGATATAAAGATTTTAGAAATTATTTTTTCGTTAGGTGTATGTATAATTAGGTATATTTGGCCATATGAGTAAATATATAGATGATGTTAAAATTGATTATGTATAATGGGCCATATAGGGTACACATTGTGATATTAACTTTGATTCTCTATAATTGATCAAGTGGGTGATTAGTAAGGGTGATTGCCGAATATACTAACATACATATGCATGTGTAATTGGATTGTAAATATTTAGCAAGGCGGTTAAACTAGTTGATTTATTGATTAAGCTCAAGGAGTTAAAGGAGGAGAATCGAGCAAACGCAAAGAAAAGATCATCGAGTAGCCAAGTTGGAACCATCTTACCCAACACAAGTAAGTCATTAAGCATATCTTTGGTATTGATTAAAGGATCGTAATACCTACACCATTGTGTTTAATGAGATGAAATGTATACAAATGAATATGTAAGTAGAGATGAAATTTGTCGAATGTAAAAAGGAAGTGAAGCCTATTGAGTGGCTGGTTTTCGGCACTAAGTGTGCGGGCAATAAGTGTTCACGGTCATGAGATTGGCACTAAGTGTGCGGGTTTAAATTGTACAGCACTAAGTGTGCGAGTTTAAAGTACATGGCACTAAGTGTGCGCGGTTGATTATTAAGCACTATGTGTGCGAACCCAATATATATTTTCTATAAATTATTTACATTAAGGGTGCGACTTTACCGAGTCGATTTTGGACAGCGGAAAAGGTAAGTGTGCGAACTTGAAATGCATGGCACTAAGTGTGTGAGTTTAAAGTGCATGGCACTAAGTGTGCGCGGTTGATTATTGAGCACTATGTGTGCGAACCCAACATATATTTTCTATAAATTATTTACATTAAGGGTGCGACTTTACCGAGTCGATTTTGGACAGCGGAAAAGGTAAGTACCTTGAGTTCATGGCTAATAGGCGCTATGTTTATATTTGGAGTTGAGCTTGGTAAGTTTTGAACCTATGTGACGATTATAGTTGAAGTCACGTACATAAGGTTCATTGTGGAATAGGTGAAAGTTCGTTTAATTGTATGATTATAACGAAAATAAAATGATGTATGAAAGGCCAATGTAGGACTTGGTATGAGATTGAACCATAGGGTTTAAGGAACTATGGTATAGTTTGGTATGGATGGAGTACTTAACCTCATTTCATTGTTTCCTGTTGTGATAATTTTATTAATGGATGGTTGTGGAATGCTTATGGCTTACTGAGTTATATACTCATTCGGTGTTTGCTTGTCACCTATTCTAGGTTTCTTGGACTCGTCTCTTTTTGCGTGATCGTGCCGTCGTCGAAGTCATCACACCGGCTAGCAACCTTTGGTATTTTCTTCTTAGTTGGTCTAAGAGAACATTTCGGCATGTATAGGCTAATATGTTTTGTTGAAATTTGGTATGTAAACTTTTAGCCATGCGAAAATGGCATAATGTTCGGTTGAATTTGGTTCTAATGTTGGGTCGTAAGTCTTGGTAATACGATTTTTATGCCATATGTCATGGTTGATTATTTTGGTGTTAAAATTCATGATATGGCAATAGTGTAGTAGGGGGATGTTTGACAATGATTAGCCTTTGGCATGACTAGTCATGATCATAATTTGTGATATGTATGACGAATCACTAGTTAGATCAAGGAGAAATCACGAAATGGGCATAGTTGCTTTCATAACAGATGCTGGCAGCAGCAGTGACGTGAGATTGAAAAATCACTAAAAATAGTAGGAGTGGGATTAATTGATGAATAAATTATGTATTCGAAGCTCGATGAGTCTATTTTCATATAGAAGCAACGAAAAGATCATATGGACAGTATGTTAAGAGATATTCAGGTTCTCGTGAGACAGGGCCAGAACGGTTTCTGGATTCCTTGTTCCGACTTTGGAAATTCATTATAAATTAACCAGAGACAATTAGGAGTTATACTATATATGGATAGATTCCTCTCTGAGTCTAGTTTCTATAGAAACAAACGGCATCAGTATTGAAGCTTTGTGCAGGGAGATATCCAGGTCGTAATGCGCAAAGGTCAGTGTAGTCGATCCCTGTAACATGGGAGACTTTGACTAATAAACTGTACTAATTGGGCCGACCAAAAATTCTAGAAAAATATATGTAGATGGGCATATGAGTCTAGTTTCAGGGAAAAATCACGAAACTGATTTTCGAGTTGTGAAACTCAAGATATGATTTTTAAAGCGACTAGTACGCAGATTGGTAGTGTCTGAGAAATATTTTTATAAAGGGTTTAAAGTCTGTTAACACCTCGTGTTCGACTCCGGTGTCGGTCTCGGGTTCGGGGTGTTACATTTGATTGGTATCAGAGCTATGGTTTAGTCGGTTCTAGGACTACCATAGCACGTATGAGTCTAGCTATACATGCCGAATGTTAATGTTTAACTGTGTGATGACTTCTGACGGTTAAAATTTATGTTTTGATTAGTAAATGGATCCCGGTGTAGAGAGAACCTTGGCGGATGACATTGAAAGTGTAGCGGCTGCTCCTGCACAAGGGACACCGCCTGTTGAACCTCAGTCATCTGCGAATAATCAAGGTGAGGGGGCTAAACAAGCCTTCTTTACCATGATGAATGAGTGGGTCGCGCAGTATGCCCGAACCAATCCGGCTGTCCAACAATTCCCGAATTTGAATAATCCACCCCCGGAGCCAGTAATGCCATCAGTTACTGATCCTGTGAGGCTGAGTAAGCCACCTGTAGACTTGATTAGGAAGCGCGGGGCTGAGGAGTTCCGGGCCATAGTTACTGATGATGCTGAAAGGGCCGAGTTCTGGCTTGATAACACCATTCGGGTGTTTGATGAACTGTCATGCACACCCGATGAATGTCTAAAGTGTGCTATATCCTTGTTGCGGGACTCAGCTTACTATTGGTGGAGGACCCTGATTTCCATAGTCCTAAACGAACGAGTAACTTGGGACTTCTTTCAGACGGAATTTCGAAAGAAATATATTAGTCAACGGTTCATTGATCAAAAGCGTAAGGAATTCTTGGAACTCAAGCAAGGCCGTATGACAGTATCTGAATACGAACATGAATTCGTAAGACTCAGTAGGTATGCCCGGGAGTGTGTAGCTGATGAGGTTGCTATGTGCAAAAGATTCGAAGAAGGATTGAATGAAGATTTAAAGCTACTAATGGGTATTTTGGAAATAAAAGAATTCGTAACACTAGTCGAGCGAGCCTGCAAGGCGGAAGAACTTGGAAAGGAGAAGAAGAAGGCTGAATTTGAAGCTAGAGACTATCGTAAAAGATCGACGGGTAAAGCTCCGTTCTCAGCCGTAAAGAAGTTCAGGGAGGACACTAATAAGTCGAGGATGACTGCGGGAATTTCCATCAGAGCAAGACCATCGACGGACTCTCGAGCTACTTCGGTAGCTAGTGTGGGCAATAATCGTCTAGAGAAACCTGAATGTCCCTAATGTGGAAGACGACACATAGGTGAATGTTGGGGTAAGTCTATTAACAAGGCCTGTTACGGATGCAGTTCGAAGGACCACTTCATTAGAGATTGCATGGAGCTTGATGAGAAGAATAAGATTCAAGGTGCAAGACCTAGTGGAGTGACAACTAGAGGTAGACCACCGAGAATTTTAGGAGGTAGGGGTGGTAGTCAGAGAGGGGCCTCTGATACGGCTGTTCGAGCCGAGAACCGCACTCCTGCTAGAGCATATGCCATCCGCGCACGAGAGGAGGCATCCTCCCCTGACGTCATCACTGGTACCTTCACTCTCTTTGATACTAATGTGATTGCATTGATTGACCCTGGCTCTACTCATTCATATGTATGTGAAACCTTAGCATCCAGTAAGACTCTACCTGTTGAGTCTACTGAGTTCGTAATTCGGGTGTCAAATCCCTTGGGTCGTTACGTGCTTGTCGACAAAGTGTGTAAGAGATGTCCCCTAGTAATTCGAGGTTCTTGTTTTCCGGCGGACTTGATGCTTTTGCCGTTTGATGAATTTGATGTTATTCTTGGTTTGGATTGGCTGACCGCGCATGATGCGGTTGTGAATTGCAAAAGCAAGACTATTGATTTGAGGTGCGCAAATAACGAGGTAATCCGAGTTGAGTCTACAGATTTGAAGGGGTTGCTAGCTGTAATATCAGCAATGTTGGCCCAGAAATATGTAAGAAAAGGGTGCGAAGCATACCTTGCGTATGTACTTGATGATAAAGAATTAGAAAAGAAACCCGAATCTGTGCGGGTGGTTTGTGAATACCCGGATGTTTTTCCTGAAGAATTACCGGGTTTACCACCTGTTCGGGAGGTAGAGTTTGGTATTGAGCTTGTACCTGGGACTACGCCGATTTCGATAGCTCCGTATCGTATGGCACCAACCGAGTTAAAAGAGTTAAAATCTCAGTTGCAAGAATTGACGGATAGAGGTTTTGCTCGACCAAGTTTCTCACCTTGGGGTGCACAGTATTGTTCGTGAAAAAGAAGGACGGAACCATGAGGTTGTGCATTGACTATCGTCAACTGAATAAAGTGACGATAAAGAACAAATATCCGTTGCCGCGCATCGATGATTTGTTCGACCAACTGAAGGGAGCCACAGTGTTCTCAAAAATAGATTTGAGATCGGGCTATTATCAGTTGCGAATTCGAGAATCGGACATACCCAAAACTGCCTTCAGGACGAGATATGGTCACTACGAGTTCTTAGTGATGCCGTTTGGGCTCACTAATGCCCCTGCGGTATTTATGGATTTGATGAATCGGATCTTCAGACCATATTTGGATCGGTTCGTAGTTGTGTTCATTGATGACATCTTGGTCTATTCAAGAGATGAGACCGAACATGCTGGGCACCTGAGACTGGTGTTGCAAATTTTGCGGGATAAGCAGTTATATGCTAAGTTCAGTAAGTGTGAGTTCTGGTTAAGAGAGGTTAGCTTCTTGGGTCATGTGGTATCCGCATCGGGTATTCGAGTTGACCCGAACAAAATTTCAGCCATACTTAACTGGAAGCCTCCAAGAAATATTACTGAGGTTCGGAGCTTTTTGGGACTCGCCGGCTATTACCGACGATTTGTCAAAGGTTTCTTGATGATAGCCACACCAATGACGAAGCTACTTCAAAAGGATGCTAAGTTCGAATGGACGGAGAAATGTCAGAAAGGCTTCGATCAACTGAAAACTCATTTGACTGAAGCTCCAATTTTAGTGCAACCCGAATCAGGCAAAGAGTTTGTCATTTATAGTGACGCATCCCTACTCGGGTTGGGTTGCGTATTGATGCAAGAAGGTCGAGTTGTGGCCTATGCGTCGAGACAATTGAAGCCACACGAGAGAAATTATCCAACCCATGATCTCGAGCTAGCCGCCATCGTATTTGCTTTGAAAATATGGCGACATTATTTGTTTGGCGAAAAGTGCCATGTATTTTCGGATCACAAAAGTCTCAAATATTTGATGACTCAAAGAGACTTAAATCTGCGACAAAGACGTTGGCTTGAGTTGTTGAAAGATTACGAGCTTGTCATTGATTACCACCCGGGAAAGGCTAATGTGGTTGCGGACGCCTTAAGCCGGAAATCGCTGTTTGCTTTACGAGCGATGAATGTGCACTTGTCTGTTCTACCCGACAATGTGTTAGTAGCTGAATTAAAGGCCAAACCATCATTGATTCATCAAATTCGTGAAGCTCAGAAAGTCGACGATGAATTGGTTGCAAAACGGGCTGAATGTATTCCGAATATGGAATCCGAATTTCAAATTGATGAGGACGATTGTTTGAGGTTCAGAAGTCATTTGTGTGTTCCACGAAATTCGGAACTCATTTCGATGATTCTGAACGAAGCCCATTGTAGCCGAATGTCAATTCACCCGGGGAGTACGAAAATGTACAACGATTTGAAACGTCAATTTTGGTGGCATGGTATGAAACGGGACATCTCCGACTTTGTTTCGAGATGTTTAATATGTCAACAAGTGAAAGCGGAACATCAAGTGCCTTCAGGATTACTTCAGCCGATCATGATACCCGAGTGGAAATGGGATCGAGTCACAATGGACTTTGTGTCTGGACTACCATTGTCAACAAGTAAGAAGGATACGATTTGGGTTGTTGTTGATAGACTGACTAAGTCGGCTCACTTTATCCCCGTGCGTACGGATTTTTCATTGGATAAACTAGCCGAATTGTATGTTTCTCAGATTGTGAGATTACATGGAGTACCTATTTCTATCGTGTCGGATAGAGATTCGAGATTCACCTCGCGATTTTGGAAGAAATTGCAAGAAGCTTTGGGTACCAAGCTGCATTTTAGCACCGCTTTTCATCCCCAAACCGATGGTCAATCCGAGCGGATAATTCAGATACTCGAGGATATGCTGAGATGCTGCATCCTTGAGTTTAGTGGTTCATGGGAACGGTATGTACCTTTGATTGAATTCGCTTACAACAATAGTTTTCAATCAAGTATTAAGATGGCACCTTACGAGGCTTTGTACGGTCGTAAATGCCGTACACCATTGTTTTGGACCGAGCTCGGTGAAAGTAAAATTTTCGGAGTTGATTTGATTAAAGATGCCGAACAGAAAGTAAAGGTAATCCGTGAAAGTCTGAAGGCAGCCACAGATCGTCAGAAATCGTATGCGGACTTGAAACGAAAGGACATTGAATATCAGGTGGGAGATAAAGTGTTCTTTAAAGTTTCGCCTTGGAAAAAGGTACTCAGGTTTGGCCGTAAGGGCAAGTTGAGCCCGAGATTCATTGGGCCGTACGAGATCTCCGAACGAGTTGGTCCGGTTGCGTATAGATTGATTTTGCCCCCTGAGCTTGAAAAGATTCACGACGTCTTTCATGTTTCGATGCTTCGACGCTATCGATCTGATCCATCGCATATAATTAGCCCATCAGAGGTTGAAATTCAAGCCGATATGAGTTATGAAGAAGAACCGATACGTATCCTAGCTCGTGAAGTGAAGGAGTTGCGAAACAAAAGGGTTCCGTTAGTGAAGGTGTTATGGCTCAAACATGGGATCGAGGAAGCTACTTGGGAAACCGAGAGCTCGATGAAAGAACGATACCCAAACCTATTTACCGGTAAGATTTTCGGGGACGAAAATTTCTTAAGTGGGGGAGAGTTGTAACAGCCCAAAATTGACCCTAGTCGGGAAGTGGTTTCGGGACCACAAAACCGAGTCATAAAAATAATTAATTTCCATATTCTATGCTTATTATGTGTGTACATGAGTATGTGGAAGTTTCATTCTCCAATTTTGCCAATTGCATGAGAAATTATTAAATAGGGATCGATATGAGACATGGTGAAAATATGATAGGCTAATTTAAAATGGTCTATTAATGCATGTTGTGAAAATGATGGGTTTGCATGTCAAATTACCCAAAATTTGAGCTAGTGGTTGGCCATGCTATGGGTGGAAACATGTTGGGAACATGTTGGCCTAGTGAGGTATGTAGGAAAAAAATAAAATAAGGAATATGGGTAATGAAGAAAGGAAAAACAAAAAAAATGAGTGGTTGTTTCCCCCCCCATTGCCGTGAGCTAAAGAAAGGAAAAGAAAAATTTTGTTCATCCTTTTTCATCCTCTTTTGACCGAAAATTCTAAGGGAGGAGGAAGGAGTTCTTGCTTCATGTTTGGTTTGGAAGAGAATTAGGAGGAAGTTTGGCCATGCATGTAACTAGACTGAGGTATGTTTGATACTATTCTTGAGATTCATGTATATTTTAAGTTGTAAGTTTGAAATCTACCTAGCCATGGTTCAAACTTTGTTAAATGATGGAGATGATATTCGGCCATGCATGTTACATTCTTGGTTGGTATTTTGATGTTTGATGTTGTGGTGATGAGGCATGAAGATGAGTTAAGATTCGGCCTAGGTGGAGTTTGTGTTAATGCCATTGCATGCTAAATATGAAGCTTGTTAATGATGCATGTGATGGTGGATTGATGATTCTTGAATCTCTTTTTTTTTAGCATTTTTGAGTGAGCACATATGTGCATTGGTTGCTAGATGGGGAAGAATCGGCTAGCAAGTTGTGTGCTAAGGCCGAATATAATTTTTGTAGGTTAATGAGTAATGCATGTGCTAAATTGATAGAAAGGGAGAGGATGCTTTACTAGTGTATAAATGATATAAAGATTTTAGAAATTATTTTTTGGTTAGGTGTATGTATGATTAGGTATATTCGGCCATATGAGTAAATATATAGATGATGTTAAAATTGATTATGTATAATGGGCCATATAGGGTACACATTGTGATATTAACTTTGATTCTCTATAATTGATCAAGTGGGTGATTAGTAAGGGTGATTGCCGAATATACTAACATACATATGCATGTGTAATTGGATTGTAAATATTTAGCAAGGCGGTTAAACTAGTTGATTTATTGATTAAGCTCAAGGAGTTAAAGGAGGAGAATCGAGCAAAGGCAAAGAAAAGATCATCGAGTAGCCGAGTTGGAACCATCTTACCCAACACAAGTAAGTCATTAAGCATATCTTTGGTATTGATTAAAGGATCGTAATACCTACACCATTGTGTTTAATGAGATGAAATGTATACAAATGAATATGTAAGTAGAGATGAAATTTGTCGAATGTAAAAAGGAAGTGAAGCCTATTGAGTGGCTGGTTTTCGGCACTAAGTGTGCGGGCAATAAGTGTTCACGGTCATGAGATTGGCACTAAGTGTGCGGGTTTAAATTGTACAGCACTAAGTGTGCGAGTTTAAAGTACATGGCACTAAGTGTGCGCGGTTGATTATTAAGCACTATGTGTGCGAACCCAATATATATTTTCTATAAATTATTTACATTAAGGGTGCGACTTTACCGAGTCGATTTTGGACAGCGGAAAAGGTAAGTGTGCAAACTTGAAATGCATGGCACTAAGTGTGTGAGTTTAAAGTGCATGGCACTAAGTGTGCGCGGTTGATTATTGAGCACTATGTGTGCGAACCCAATATATATTTTCTATAAATTATTTACATTAAGGGTGCGACTTTACCGAGTCGATTTTGGACAGCGGAAAAGGTAAGTACCTTGAGTTCATGGCTAATAGGCGCTATGTTTATATTTGGAGTTGAGCTTGGTAAGTTTTGAACCTATGTGACGATTATAATTGAAGTCACGTACATAAGGTTCATTGTGGAATAGGTGAAAGTTCGTTTAATTGTATGATTATAACGAAAATAAAATGATGTATGAAAGGCCAATGTAGGACTTGGTATGAGATTGAACCATAGGGTTTAAGGAACTATGGTATAGTTTGGTATGGATGGAGTACTTAACCTCATTTCATTGTTTCCTGTTGTGATAATTTTATTAATGGATGGTTGTGGAATGCTTATGGCTTACTGAGTTATATACTCATTCGGTGTTTGCTTGTCACCTATTCTAGGTTTCTTGGACTCGTCTCTTTTTGCGTGATCGTGCCGTCGTCGAAGTCATCACACCGGCTAGCAACCTTTGGTATTTTCTTCTTAGTTGGTCTAAGAGAACATTTCGGCATGTATAGGCTAATATGTTTTGTTGAAATTTGGTATGTAAACTTTTAGCCATGCGAAAATGGCATAATGTTCGGTTGAATTTGGTTCTAATGTTGGGTCGTAAGTCTTGGTAATACGATTTTTATGCCATATGTCATGGTTGATTATTTTGGTGTTAAAATTCATGATATGGCAATAGTGTAGTAGGGGTATGTTTGACAATGATTAGCCTTTGGCATGGCTAGTCATGATCATAATTTGTGATATGTATGACGAATCACTAGTTAGATCAAGGAGAAATCACGAAATGGGCATAGTTGCTTTCATAACAGATGCTGGCAGCAGCAGTGACGTGAGATTGAAAAATCACTAAAAATAGTAGGAGTGGGATTAATTGATGAATAAATTATGTATTCGAAGCTCGATGAGTCTATTTTCATATAGAAGCAACGAAAAGATCATATGGACAGTATGTTAAGAGATATTCAGGTTCTCGTGAGACAGGGCCAGAACTGTTTCTGGATTCCCTGTTCCGACTTTTGAAATTCATTATAAATTAACCAGAGACAATTAGGAGACATACCATATATGGATAGATTCCTCTCTGAGTCTAGTTTCTATAGAAACAAACGGCATCAGTATTGAAGCTCTGTGCAGGGAGATATCCAGGTCGTAATGCGCAAAGGCAGTGTAGTCGATCCCTGTAACATGGGAGACTTTGACTAATAAACTGTACTAATTGGGCCGACCAAAAATTCTAGAAAAATATATGTAGATGGGCATATGAGTCTAGTTTCAGGGAAAAATCACGAAACTGATTTTCAAGTTATGAAACTCAAGATATGATTTTTAAAGCGACTAGTACGCAGATTGGTAGTGTCTGAGAAATATTTTTATAAAGGGTTTAAAGTCTGTTAACACCTCGTGTTCGACTCCGGTGTCGGTCTCGGGTTCGGGGTGTTACAGGTACTATTATAAGCATGAATGATATATGGCCGTTACATACGACATCACGAGCAAGTATGACAAAGTATGCCATGTACAAGTGAGGAAAATCTCGTTTGAACCTTAGGAATAGTTTAGGATACAAGTGACATGTCACTAGGAATTAAGAAGTCTGAACTCGTTGAGTGGTCCAAGTTTGTGATATATGTGGCATTCGAGCTCGTTGAGTGGTCCGGGTTCATTATGGATGCGAGCATTCAAGCTCGTTGAGTGGTCTGAGTTCATAATGGGTGCGATACTGGTGATTAAGTTTCGAGTAATGGTCTTGTGTATCCTACCCGTGGCTAGGTAATCCTTGAGTGGTCGGATACCTGACAGCTTTTGTGAGTAGCTCGTATAGTTATACCTTGATCGATAGCTTATATGAGCAAGCCCGTGAGTATCTCCATTGCAAGCGTTGCATGATATGAGGTAGCTTCAGCTACGTATGTTTATGTAGCACTTAGGTGCAAGTTTCTGCATATCCAATAGTATTCTGAGTGTTCAACGGGCATTATAATGAATGATGCAATGAAAGTCCTAAGATGGGCATGGCAATGAAGGTAAAGTTATTTGATATGCTATGGATATGTACAAGTACGTACGCTATACTCATGAGTGATGCCTTATTAAAGGATGATATGTGACGAGAAAGTTTATGTATATGTATATATATGAACATATGATAAGTGTGCAAAAAGACTTGAATGATGAATAATCTTTATGGTTATGTTATTATGTCTTTATGCAATTGAACATGGAATCCATGAAATGGTGAGTTCATGATTAGTTGAAAATGAACTTATGATAGTTATCATCATATTGCACTAAAACAGTTTTGGACAGCAACAGTAGTCCGAGTTTGAAAATCCACCAAAAATTTTGGAAATTGAATTAGAGACTGAATAAGAAATTATATTAAAGCTTATTGAGTCTAGTTTCACATAGACGAAACGGTGTAAGGAAAAGAATCTCATATTATGAGCTATTTGAATTTTTGTTAGACAAAGTCAGAGTGATTTTAGGCTCCCCTATCTTAACTTTGGAAAATCACTAAAAATTGTAAAAAATGATTATGAGTTAGAATTTATATGAATAAATTCTCAATGAGTCTATTTTCAAAAGAAATAGACGAGAACATTATCTGAATCCCGTACTAAGAGATAATCAATTTTTAGTAAAAAAAGGTCGAAGCTGTCAAATAAAAGAGTAGGAGAGATTTTAAAGAATAAAATGTACTTATTGGATTGGCAAAAAATAGTGAAAATTTTATGATAAGAAGACATGCGAGTCTAGTTTCAGGGAAAATTAGAAGATTGTGATTTGGAGTTCCGTAGCTCAAGTTATAAGTAATTAAATGACTATGACTTGAGTAAACAGCTTGACTTGAACATAACTAAAAGTGAAATTGTGATTGTACTACCTTGGGAAACATGTTGATTAAATTGCTTATTATTTTAATATGGAATTACTAATCTATAAAGCTTACTACCTCATTTCCATTTCTTTAGTGTTGACAGGTTAGCTCAGGGTTGGAGATCGTCGGAGGTAGTATCACACTATCAAGTCATCACCTTTGGAGTATTGACATATATGTATTAAGCACCTTCAAGTGAGTGGCATGTATAGAGACTTAGTTTTTATGATAGGTGTTGTTATGAATAGCCAAATGTATTGGATTATATTGATTCATTGTATATAGCCATGAGATGTGGCTTATAATGATTGTGACTTGTAAGCCTAGTTATCCATGCTAAGTTTTAATGCTTGTGTTGTGATGATGTGATTTGCTTGTGGGACATGCATGATTGGTGTTAAGACATATGTGTATTGATACGATTGCGACCTGGAGTGCATCAAGTTCAAGCAAGAATTCAATGGTACTGCCTCAAGGACCAATTACGCGAGCTCGAGCTAAGCAATTCAAGGAGGCCGTTTCGGCCTTAGTTAATCAAGTGTGGGGTGAGGCTTTGGTTGGAGAAATAGATCGAGTTGGGACCAGCTTAATAAAGTGTCCTTGCAACATTTTGCAAACTAATTTCAGCTCAATTTCTGCTCCTTGAACCCGTTCCAACTAAATTGAACTTTTATTTATTTCTTTTAGCTTTGCATTTAGTTTGCATTTTAATACTTGCATTTAAGCCTCTTAGTTTAATAAATGAGTTACTGGTCATTAATACAACTCATCTTAGTTTAATTAAATGAGTTTATTTGAACCCATCTTTGAATCCTTTTACATAGCTTCCGCCATTATTTACGTTAAAACATCCTTTTGAACAAATCGAACGCTACTTCTTCGTAGACGATCGGGCAAACTCACATACGACTCGACTCACCCCGAGGCGGATCGTATCATGTATGATAAATGATTCATGACCAATCTAAATGGTCATAGCCATGAAGTAATTGTATGATATGGAAATAAGACGATGATGATTGGAATGAATGCTTGATGTTTGAATAAGGTCACTTAATAAGTCGATGAACACGAAAATTTGGTATAAACGGTCATCATATGATAGGGTCAATGAATATGGATTGTTGTGTCTAGATTTGGCATTATACAAGCATATGTAACTCGTGAACAATAGCATGTTAATGTTAAGAATATACCTTAGTTAAGTATGCTAAATCATTAAAATGATGCCATGTTGAATATATTTGATGTGTGTAAAAATGTGAGGGATTAATGGTAATAAAAGGCTTGGAAAATAGCCTAAGTGCTAGCCACACGGGCAGAGACATAACCATGTGTCTCAGTCGTGTGGAGGACACGGCCTAGCACATGGGCGTGTGGCCTGGTCGTATGGTTCAATTTGTTTTGCTAACATCATAAACAGATAGTTACATGGCCTAACGACACGGGCGTGTTGAAGTCACACGGGCGTGTCCCTAGGTCTACACGGGTGTGTAACCCTGTTTCATGAAAAGTTTTATAAGTTTTCCCAAAACTTTCCAAAGTTCTCGGTTTAGTCCCAAACCACCTTTAATGCATGTTTAGAGCCTCGGTAGCTCGTGTAAGGGACATTATGCATGTGATTGAATGTTTTTAATTTAAATGAAATTTTATGGCTCGATTTTACAGAATTATGTACTTTTAAGTTTGGTAATGCCTTGAACCCTCTCCCGGCGTCAGATACATGTAAGGGGTGTTATTATTTTAAGGATTCAATGAATATTTTAGATGTTATGGATTTGGGGATTTCACGATTTGGGGAATTTGACGAGTTGGGGATTTTAGAATTTGGGGAAAAAAGTTTCGAATTTGAGAGCTTGAGATGATTTAGGGGATTTAGGGTTTTTTCTTGTTTTATGTTTTCTAAATTTGTTTAATTTTTTTCCATGTCAGCATTATTATTTAAATGTCTTCCACATTGACCAATTTTTTGACTGACTGTTGACTAACGGTCAATTGACGATTATCGTTTCAATTGGGTTGATGTCTAAAAAACCCGCTACATTGAGGACCAAAATCAGAAAAAAGGTTAGGGGCATATATCCAAAAGCCCTCAAAGGTTGAGAGCTTTTCTTTTGCAATTATGCCTTACTACAATTAGTAATATAAATAATTATAATAATTTCAGTCAACATATGAAAGGACGTGGAAATTTATATTCTTTTGGAAAGAATATTTTTTTTTCTGACTTTTCATTTGTTTCTCTAAAAATAAGGGAATAATCTCGTTTGTTCTTGATATGTGATATTAAAGAAAAAAATAAAAGGAATATGAATCCCTGATGCGTTAGGGTTATCAAAACACAAATAAAAAAAGGGTCTAGTAGCCGTTCTTGAAAGTTCTCTCTAAAAAGTACAAGAGAACTTTGTTGTTCGTTCTTTGATTATGTGGATTACATAAAGGCTAAGACGTTATTGTTATGACTTGGAATCGGCATCTCCAAAAGGGATCCTATCAACAATGTTGTTCGTCACTTATTTAGTTTCGAAAAGGTATATTTTTGAACTTGTTTCAACCCGATTCGTTCCTCATACATGGATTGGTATGAACTCGATTATTGTTGCTTCAAGTTGTATTAGTTTGCCCGATCGAGAAATTGAGTAAGACTTGATTCGTTTCAAAGAAGGTTGAAAAAATAGAAAATAGGCTCAACAAAGGGTTCAAAGATGGTTTGGGATGAATGATGGATAAGGTTCGACTAAGGGCTAAGATAGAACCAACAATATAGGAAATTGTTGACCCGTGTCTTAAACAGCTCTTAGGTGAATTCGGTTTAAGGAATTAGCAAGGAATCCTTGACCTGCTATCTAGAAAGATTGGAACCAAAGGAATGTTCGAACGCCACACTTGGAACTGATAAGTTCAGATTAATCAAGAAAGGAATGACGCCACAAGCTAAACTAGATAAGTCAGTTCAGTTCTAGAGAGAACAAGGAGAGTTGAATTTTCACAACAACAAAATAGTTCATAAATCGATCAAAAAGTCTGGCCACTTCCTCTCCCTATGTCTGGTTAATGTAACCTGCAAGGGCTTCTTGGAACTTCTTAGAACATGACCAAGTAATAGGTCCTTGGGGTAGCTCTATGGGGTTAGCAGTAGCTTCCGTAGCTAGGACCGCATCATCCCTCCCTCTTCGAGGCGATTTGTCCCCAATGCATCACCTACATCACAAGGGGATAAATCAGTAACGTTAAATGTAGCACTTATACTATACTCACCTGGTAAGTCCAACTTGTAAGCATTTTCATTGATCCTTTCCAAGACTTGAAAAGGACTGTCACCCCTTGGCAAAATTTTGGACATCCTTTGAGTGGGGAACCTTTTTTTGCGCATGTGGATCCAAACCCAGTCACCGGGTTTGAATAGCATTCGTTTGTGTCCTTTGTTCATCTTATGAGAATATTACTCGATTCTCTTTTCAATGTTTCCCCAAACTCTTTAATGCAATTGTTTCACAAATTCTGCCTTTTTCTTTCCATCTACATGCATTAATTGGTTAGAAGGCAAAGACAATAAATCCAAAGGAGTTAAGGGATTGAAACCATATACCACTTAAAAAGGTGAATGCTTGGTAGATTCGTGCACCGAACAGTTGTAAGCGAATTCAATGTGTGGTAGACACTCCTCCCAAGTCTTCAAATCCTTTCTAATGATGGCCAGTAGTAAGGTTGACAAGACCCGATTAATGACCTTCGTTTGGCCGTTTGTTTGGGGATGGCACGCTGTTGATAATAAAAGCTTGGTGCCAAGCTTACCCTAAAAAGTCCTCCAAAAGTGGCTAAGGAACTTAGCATCACGATCGGAAACGGTGGTCCTCGGGACTCCATGCAACTGCACGATTTCCCTAAAAAAAGGTTAGCAATGTTTAGGGCATTTTCAGTTTTGTTACATGCAATAAAATAGGCCATTTTGGAAAACCTATCTATTACAACAAAGACAGAATCTTTGCCATTCTTTGTTCTAGGAAGCCCTAGAATGAAATCCATGGAGATGTCCACCCATGGTGCTTCCGGAATCGACAATAGGGTGTGGGACCGTGTGGCTTGATCCTTGACTTTGCCTTAAGCTATTCTATCCTCGCACACTCTAGCCACATCTCGCTTCATCTTCGGCCAATAAAAGTGCTCTTGAAGTGTATCCAAGGTTTTGGCTATACCGAAGTGGCCCATTAGACCCTCTCTATGATACGGCCATGCCCTGGGAACGCCCTTGGACTAGCTCACCAAATGTGGCTTGCAAACTTTTGCAAGTTGACTTAGCTCTTTTCCAGCTCAATAGAGCTCGATTCAACTTGATTATAGCTCATTGAACTCGTTTCTATCTTTTTAACTTATGCGATTTACTTTGCTGGAATAAATTAAATTGTTTACTTTAACTAGTTAATTTAGTTTCAGCTTATAAATGTGTTTTAATTTGAACATATTAATTATGTGTTAAATGTGTTTTATTTTTATGAATGTTTTTAATATGTCATAGTTAGTACATGTTTTTAATATGTTATAGCTATAGCCAAATTTAATATATACGTTAAGGTGTCTTAGCTAATATTTGTTTTAAATTTGTCTTAGCTTAGACAAATTAATTACATGTTCCAAATTAATTTGTCTAGTTGCTACCGTATTTATCATGTCCTAAGCTAATTAATTTGCTGAATTTAATTGTTTCATGACATGCATGGATGGCAATGATGATGCTTCAATGAAGGTGCATTGTGACCAATCACATGGAAGTTCAAATTCATTTTATTCCTTAAAGATGAAGGATGTGGCTGTTCATTCAGTTCATAAATGCATCGAAAGTAGGGGCTGAATCAGTTAAATGCAAACTGCCCATTTATTAAATCAAAATGCCATGCATCAAAAGTAGTGACTAAATCAGTTAAATGCAAACTGCCCATTTATGTAATCAAAATGCCATAAAGAATCAATTAAGGACATGCATTGTAACACCCCTTACCCGTGCTCGAGATCGGGACCAGGTACGAGGCATTACCAGACACATACTCAGAAATTTTTGAAAAATACAAGTTATAAAATTCGTTCCAAATTAAAATCAATGAAACAACATCTTAGTATCCCTATTATGGGCCTACGAGACCCAAAACATACATAGAGAATGGTCTGGGACTAAACCGAGAACCTAAGAAAATTTTCTAGGTTAAGACTCACACGCCTGTGTAGAGACAATGCACATGCCCATGTGCTTTGGGACTCGTCCGTGTCCCTAACCCGTGTGGAATTAATTGAATTTATTTTCTATTTCAAACCTACCTTTTACAAGACCATGCACATGCTCGTGTCCCTGGCCGGTGTCTTTCACACGGCCTAGACACGCCCGTGTGATCACCCGTGTCCAAAAACCTACAATTTCAAGCCGATGGTCACCATCATCATTTCCACACATATAATAACCCCAATTGCATTTAACATGACCCAAATATACTCAGGGACTATCATCAATGAATCCATTGTATGTCAACCTCATCTCATCGGTTAAATACATACTCAAATATTTCCCTTTTTGTAATAAGGATTCCATCTCATCGAAACATATTTAGGCTTGGCTCATTATTACAATTCATTGCCAATTATGGCCTAATCATTTCCAAATGTCTTAGCCACATTATGAATGCCTATTTATAATATACCATATTTAATCATCACAAAAACATTTTTAACATAAACATGCATGGTTGGTAGGTCATAACCTATGTAACGCCCCAAAAATCCCAAAACCCAAAAATCTTGAAATCGCAAACTTTCTTTGTTTTCGGTTTTGATAAAAATTGTGTTTTATGTTCCTAGCCATGTGATAATTATAGTAGGTCTTAATTAAGGTTTGAGTTCAAACCTAGGAATAAATGAAATTATAGTTTAATTATTAAAAGAATCAGGGTTGGCAAGTAGGTGGGCTTTTAAATAAAAATAGGGGAAAAATAACATCAAAAAGCCTTATGGAAGAGTGGCTAAGTGACGCAACTTAGAGTGCAGGGAGGTGGCGTTAGTAGATAGAAAGGAGGTCCAAGGTTCGAATCCTAGTTTTGTGTTCTAGAAGTTTAATTTTGGCCTTCTAGAAGGATGGAAGTGGCGTGAACATGGACTCTAAGGGGAGTGTTCAAAAGAGAAAATTAAGGAAAGGGTCAACGGTTTATCAGGGAGAAAAACGAGGAGATGACAAGGGAGAAGTGATGGAGCCGAATTGGGAATTGGGTATAGAAAATTTAGCTATAAATACTATAAATAGGGGCCGAATATAGGGTTTCCAAGCTACTTCCAAAATTCTTCTTTACCTTGTTGCCAAAAACCCCTTTCTCCAAAAGCCGAAAACACTTTTCCTTTCAAGATCCAAAAAGCCGAAAACCCTTTTGTTTTTCTTTCTTTTCTTCTCACCGATTTCTAATATTCTCTACACAATTTTCTTTGTTTCACTTAGCCGATTTCTTCTTTTACTCTTCTTCTTTAATCTGTACCAAATAAACCTTATTCACCATACTAAGTTTAAAAAGTCGAAAAGCCGAATCTCACAAGGGCTGAATACTCTTTGACCGAATCAAGTGGAATTAGTATTGAATCTTGGATCTTAGCTCTCTGTCGAATTGCTCTTTAGGTGTTTGCGATTTTAATCTAGGAGTTGATCGTGGTTAGTGATTTAAGAAAGGGCTGATTGCGCAATGTAAGGTTAATGTGAGGTTTCGATTTTAGTAAGGATATGTATTAAGCATGCGATTAATGGAAGGGTGGTATTGTTTGTAGGTTTGGACTAAGGGAATCGCAGCACGCTTGCTTACCAGGTGTGTACATACACTGTACACACATTATGTATCGGCAAAAGCCGAAATGCTGAAAAGACGAAAGTTTGGTTAAGGTAGCCTTGCGCATGCGTGAACACTCGTAAGGGGGAGACCGATAGGTTTCTTGAGGGCACGGGCGATTCTGTGGACTTGGGTTGTGATTTGGCCATACGGGTCAGACTAGGCTAAATGGGCCCGATGCGCTATTGGGCCCGTAATAGGCAAAAACTGAATATTGATGCTATGTGATAGAAATTTGTTTGTGAGCATGAATATGAATGTAAGTAGGCCTAACAGGCCATATAAATGTGATTTGGGCCTAATGGGCCAGATACAGGTATGTGAATTTGTTTGGGATTTTTAAGGGGTTTTGGGACTAGTATATGATAACTACATAAGACTTAATTAATATTTTGTGACTGTGGACAGGTGAAAGGGTTAAGGTGTGGCAACGGGTATATGCATGTCTAGGATTAGATCTAGGGAGAGCTTAGTACTTAAGCGGTCTTAAGACTCACCTCCTATTCTCTGGAATCCTACCTGATGCATAGTATTTGTTCATCTTAGCTCTCGGGGTTTGTTTACGGGCCAAGGTAAGTGAAATCCATATCTAGGGAAAATTACTGAAATGCCCCTAAGGGCGAAAATGACCAAATTACCCCTAGGTGTTAAATGTAAGTTTTATTAATGTGACATGCATGTTTGCTGTATACATATGATATTCTACTTAGGTTGCATAAGGGTTGGGGATTATGGAACGGAGGAAGTATATGAGGATTGTATGGTTGCTTGACAATCATGGATCCACCGACAGCTTTTAAAGCCCAATATGTAAATGAAAGTAGTTCCGCAACCGGGCTTCCATTGGTGTGTGGGCTGGGTGGGTCAATAATATATCCCCACATGGTGTGACGACGGACGGAGCTGGTGTGTAGTGGATGGATAATTTGGATGGGATTGCATTGCATGTTTGATGATTTTTCTTTGAATGCTTGTTTTTCATCGAGGGTTGTACACACTGAGTTTGCGAAAACTCACCCCCTCTTTTATTTTATTTTCAGGTGATTCTCAGTAGATGGTTCGATGTTCGTAGAAACTCTAGGTGACCCGCTAGCAAGATAATTTGGACTTGTTTTCTTTCTAAAGCATATAAGTTTCTATGTTATTAAGTACTTTTCAAATTAGATTGTAATAGGGCTTCCATTTTATTATTACTTGAATTATTATTATTTTCATTGTAATTATAAGTAGTGGAACATGGTTTCTTAAACTATAGTATGTCTTTTCTACGTTTCTGCAACTAAACTTTTAAGTGACATGTTTTCATCAAATCTTATGTTTCAAACAAGTGATTGAAGGGAGTTTATTTTTACGATTTTCTTTTATTTTAAGAAGGGTTTTCAATAAAAATACGGTTTTCGTTAAAACACTTCCATGTGACACGTCGAGTTCGGCCATAACGTCTGGGCCAGGTTTAGGGTGTTACATTTAGTGGTATCAGAGGCCAGGTTGCAAAACTCGAGCTGTGAATTGGGCTTATTACTTGGTTTTTTTGTGTCTTAAAAAAATATTTTGAATCACAATGTTTTGGAAAAAGGGATGTCTTGCTGAGCGGCACACCGAGTCTCCAACGTTGAACCAAGTAAGTACTTTTACTCTTAAATTTGTTTAAATTGTTATACAGTAGATAGTTAGAGGGCTACATTAGATATTTTGTTAGAATGGAACTGAAGCCCGTAGGATCTTGAAACTGTAGAGGATTTTTGAAAACAATCTTCTCTTTAATTACTTCCAAAAAACATCGGGTTAATTATTGATACTAACTAAGACTTCATAAAATTTCTAATTCAGAAATACGTGAATCGACGATGAATGCTAGAAGAGGTGCAACAGGCCATGGCCAAGGTCACGGAAGTTTTAGGGTTGAATCATCGGCATCGGGCCATGTGCCCAATGTTGGAGTTGATGAGGCTCCGGCCTCACCTTTGGCTGGGAATGGACCGTATGATTGGGCCGCAGGAGAAGATGCATTGTCGCAGGTAATGCTGAGGATTTTGGAAAGGTTCGCTGGGCCCAACAATAGCACTGGAAATCGGGGGTCCATTCCGGACCAACTTCGATCGAACAGGGCTGAGATCTTTAAGGGCTTGGCTGGCGTGGCTCCTAATGTGGTAAAATATTGGTTGGAGGCCACTGAAAGAATAATGGAGGACCTGGATTGTTCACCAGAACAAAAGTTAAAAAGAGCAGTGTCACTGCTTAGGGAAGAAGCCTATCAGTGGTGGTTGACAGTAAAAGAGGGCACCCAACCGAAGCGGGTCACTTGGGAGTTTTTCAAAGCTGCATTCCAAGGGAAGTATATGAGTACAAGCTATGTGGATGCTAGAAGGAAGGAGTTCCTGAACTTGACCCAAGGAAACAAATTGGTGGTGGAGTATGAGACGGAGTTTCTACTTCTTAGTAGGTATGCAAAAGTAATGGTGGCAACAGCCTATGAGCGTTGCGCTAGGTTTGAGGATGGACTGAGAGATAGCCTTAGGGTACTGGTAGCTCCACCAAGGGAGTGAGTTTTCTCGGAGTTGGTAGAGAAGGAAAAGATAGTGGAGGAGGTAAAGCGTACTGAGCGCTTAAATCGAGAAAAAGAAAGGGGTAAGAGTAAAAGGAAGGCTGAGACTCCTCGTGTTGGATAGATGCCTAGGGCTAGGGCCAGAGTTAATGGGCCAGATAGAGCAGGGAACCCTGCTGTTAATCCAGGGGTGCCACTTTGTGTTGATTGTGGGAAAGGTCATGTAGGCGAGTGTTGGAGGAGGACGGAAGCTTGTCTAGCTTGTGGATCTATGGAGCATAGGGTCAGAAATTGCCCTAGAATGTCAGCTCAGGTGCCAGTCATGGACCGAGGTGGTGTACAGCCACCGAGGGTGGTCAGCTACTGCCGAGAGGCCATGATTAGGCCAGGAGTGGAAACAGTTTGGGTCATGGAGCACCAGGCAGAGGTGCTAATCATGCTGAGGTGAGGCAGCCAGCTTTGGTCTAGCAGCACGTCGTCAAGAGGATGGAGACGCTCCAGAGGCGAATAATGGTACGTACTTACCCATTGTGTGCCATTTACCTAAGTTGGAATTAGAGTGCGCAGCGAAAGTGTGGTGTGGTAGTCTGTGTTAGTGGTTGGAAATTTTGAGGATGAAATTCTTTTACGGGGTAGAGTTGTAATGCCCCAAAAATCTCAAAACCCAAAAATCTCGAAATCACAAAATTTCTTTATTTTCGATTTTGATAAAAATTGTGTTTTATGTTCCTAGCCATGTGATAATTATAGTAGGTCTTAATTAAGGTTTGAGTTCAAACCTAGGAATAAATGAAATTATAGTTTAATTATTAAAAGAATCAGGGTTTGCAAGTAGGTGGGCTTTTAAATAAAAATAGGGGAAAATAGCATCAAAAAGCATTGTGGAAGAGTGGCTAAGTGACGCAACTTAGAGTGCAGGGAGGTGGCGTTAGTAGCTAGCAAAGAGATCCAAGGTTCAAATCTTAGTTTTGTGTTTTAGAAGTTTAATTTTGGCCTTTTGGAAGGATGAAAGTGGCGTGAAGATGGACTCTGAGGGGAGTGTTCAGAAGAGAAAATTAAGGAAATGACAAAGGGGTTATCAGGGAGAAAAACGAGGAGATGAGAAGGGAGAAGTGATGGAGCCGAATTGGGAATTGGGCACGGAAAATTTAGCTATAAGGGCTATAAATAGGGGCCGAATATAGGGTTGCCAGGCTACTAACGAAATTCTTTTTCACCTTGTTGCCAGAAACCCCTTTCTCCAAAAGTCGAAAACCCTTTTCTTTTCAAGATCCAAAAAGCCGAAAACATTTTTGTTTTTCTTTCTTTTCTTCCTGCCGATTTCTAATCTTCTCTACACAATTTTCTTTGTTTCACTTAGCTGATTTCTTCTTCTACTCTTCTTCTTTAATTTGTACCAAATAAACCTTATTTACCATACTAAGTTTGAAAAGCCGAAAAGCCGAATCTCCCAAGGGCTGAATACTCTTTGATCGAATCTAGTGGAATTAGTATTGGATCTCGAATTTTAGCTCTCTGCCGAATTGCTCTTTAGGTGTTTGCGGTTTTGATCTAGGAGTTGATCGTGGTTAGTGATTTAAGAAAAGGCTGATCACGCAAGGTAAGGTTAATGTGAGGTTTTGGTTTTAGTAAGGATATGTATTAAGCATGCGATTAATGGAAGGGTGATATCGTTTGTAGGTTTGGACTAAGGGAATCGCAGCACGCTTGCTTACCAGGTGTGTACATACACTGCACACACATTATGTATCGACAAAAGCTGAAATGCCGAAAAGTCGAAACTTTGGCTATGGTAGTCTTGCGAGTGCGTGAATACTTGTAAGGGGGAGGTCGATGGGTTGCTTGAGGCCCACGGTGTAACGCCCTAATTTTTGGGTTTTCTGTGTTTCTGTGATTTTTAAAATTTGTGTGTGTTCTGGTTGGTTAAAATATATATTTTAGTAGGTTAGTGGGCCTTTGGAAGGCCCAAAATTAAGTTAAATTCGTGGTAGTCTTCGGAATTTTAATTTTATGAACAGGTGATGCAATTGGCGTTTGGGCTTTTAAGAGTAAAGGGGTAAAAGATGACACAAAAAGGAGTGTGGTGTAGTGGCAAGGTGGCGCCACTTAGGGGACAAGGAAGTGACGCCATAGAGGAAGTAAGGGATCCAAGGTTCAAGTCTTGGCTTTTACAATATATTTTGGTTTTTCTTTTCAATAAATCTGGAAGCAAGTAGGTGCGCTTTAAATTTTAATGTGTTGGATTTATGACACAAATGAGTTGATGGCCTAGTGGTGGTGGCGTGAGTTGGCATGTGAGAGGACTTTGGTTCGAATCCCTTGGCACGCAAAGGTTGATTATTTTGCTATGTTGGGACGGCAAGAGTTGGTGTTGGTTTTAAACTCTGGTGATGGAGGGATCCCACATCGGGAAGCTAACATAAGAGTAGATGGAGAGCTGGCTTTAAATAGAGCAAACCATGAGGAGAGTAGGCATACCCTTCTTGGCTGATCCCTTTAACTTTGTGACGTGTTCGTTTGGGTTGGGCGTCAGCTAAGAGTGTTTGGAGCACGGATTAACTGCAGTCTCCTAACAGGTGTGTATCTCTCATTACTCTAGCAGTAGGACAGCTATTTTGGGCCGCGATGGGCTAAAATGGGCCATGTGGTCCCAATGGGTCCGTAGGCCCAAGTGGATAAGTTGTAGAATTATCGAAATACCCTTGTAGGGTAGAATTACCGAAATACCCCTATAGGATAGAATTACCGAAATACCCTTGTAGGGTAGAAATACTGAAATACCCCTGTAAGGTAGAATTATCGAGATACCCTTGTGGGGTAAAATTACCATTTTGCCCCTAGGGTGTTAAATGACTATTTTTCCCCTCGTGCGTAAATGACTAACTTGTGTGATGATTGGGTTAGTTGACGTGGATTTATGTTATTTATCGTTAATTCGTAAGTCAATACTCCCTTTAATATTGGTTCTTCCTTGGCCTTAAGCCCATTCCATCTATTCGAACTTTCCCATTTCCAAGTTATCTTATTTTCTTTGTTAGCCAAATCCTTAACATCATTCACTTAATCATTTCCCCTCATCATTTTACTTAATCGGACCATCCTCAACACATTCCTAAACTTTGAACCATCCTGTCAACCCTTGTTTTTCCTTCACTTAGTCGAATTACCAACTACTTCAAGTAAGAACGATACTCCTTAGATTTAATGATCGGGCAACTACATGACTCGAGCATCTCATGATGCCGAGATTGTATCACATTATGTGCTTCATTAACTAGCACATCTCTAATCAATCCTTGGGGTATACATAGCTTGTTGTCTTGAAAAAGAAACCTATCTTGCCGAAAGTACCTATCATGAGAACCTTGCACACACAACTTGTATACTTCACCAAAGTCAAGATTATTTTCATATAAAATTTTCAAATAAGCAAATCCAAGCAGCTTAGCATCCAAATGGTTAATTAAAGCATACCTACGTGATAGTGCATCCACAACAATATTTTCTTTGCCTTGTTTATACTTAATCATGTAAGGGAAAGGCTCTAGGAACTCCACACACTTAGCATGGCATTTATTCAACTTGGTTTGCCCCGTTAAGTGCTTTAGGGCTTTATAGTCCATGTGTATGACAAATTCTTTTGGCCAAAGGTAGTGCTACCATGTATCTAACTCAAGTATCAAGGCATACATCTCTTTGTCATAAGTAGGATAGTTGAGTGTAGCCCTAATGAGTTTCTCACTGAAATAGGCAACTGGACGACCATCTTGTGTCAAGACCGCTCCGATTCCTATCCCTGAAGCATCACATTCCACTTCGAAAGTCTTGTTAAAATCAGGTAAACATAAAAAAGGAGGGTTAGTCAAACATTCCTTAATTTTATTAAACGCAATTTCTTGTTCATCAGTCGAAAGAAAAAGAGATTTATTTTATAATACATGTCAAGTGAGCAGCTAGGGTGCTAAAGTTCGACACAAACCTCCTATAGAAGCTTGCAAGTCCGTGAAAGCTTCTAACTTGATTGATATTAGTAGGATGCGGCTATTCTTGAATCACCTTAATCTTGTCTTGATCCACCTTAAGGCCATCCGCGCTCACAATGAACCTTAAAAAAACAACATTATCAGTAAAAAAAGAGCATTTCTTAAGGTTAGCATAAAGTACTTCCTTTCGTAAAATCTCCAAAACAACACGTAAATGTTCAATATGATCAGCCAAAGATTTGCTATTTATCAAAATTTCATCGAAGTATACTAAAAAAACTTGCCAATGAAAGAATGCAATACGTGATTCATCAAATGTATAAATGTACTCGGGACATTTGTGAGGCTGAATGGCATCACCAACCACTCATACAACCTGTATTTCTTTTTGAATGCTGTCTTCCACTCGTCCCTTCTCGCATGTGTATTTGGTGATATCCACTCTTCAAGTCTATCTTGGAGAAGAGTTTGGCACCACTAAGTTCATCTAACATGTCATCGAGCCTAGGTATAAGGTGCCTATACTTGACGATGATTTTGTTAATGGCTTGGCAATCCACACACATTCTCCACTAGCCATCCTTTTTGGGCCCTAATAGAACGAGCACTTCACATAGGCTTAGACTTTCCCGTATATAGCCCTTCTCCATCAAATCAGCCACTTGACATTACAACTTTTTAGTCTCCTCAGGGTTGCTTTGATAGGCTGGACGATTCGAAATCACAGCTCCGGGCATAAAATCTGTTTGGTGTTTTATACCTTGAAAGGGAGGCAATCCGCTCGACACTTCCTCCGGAAATATGTCCTCGAATTCCTGAAGTAAAGAAACAACAGAAGAAGGCAAAGTTTTGTCAATCTCATTAGATTCAAAAAGACATTCTTTGTACATAAGTACAAGAATGGGCTGGCGCATCAACAATAACTTCCTCACTTCTCTTTTTCTTGTAAAAACATTCATTTTACCACTCTCATTTTCTTTTTGCTTTTCTTTTTCAACTCGTGTTTTTTCCTCACTTTTCTCACTCTTTTCTTTCTTTTTCTTGTCTTTTTTTTCTTTTTCTTTTTCTACAGACTCTTTCAATATGAGTTGGTCTTGGTACACTTGTTTCGGGTGAGGAGTGCTAAGTTACATTTTTGCCTAAGTGTTTGAATGTGTAATGATTTTAATATCTGTCGTAGATTATAGATCTATCAAACTGCCATGGATGCCCCAAAAGGAGATGTCCCACGTGTATTGGCACCACATCACACACCATCTCGTCTTAGTACTTCCCGATGGAAAATGCTACAATGGCTTGTTTTGTCACTTTAAGCTCGCCTCCGTCATTTAGCCATTGTAACTTGTATGGATTTGGATGCTTGATCGTGGCTAAACCAAGCTTTTCCACTAGCATGCTACTTGTGACGTTGGTACAACTCCCTCTATCGATGATCATGCTAGACACCTTGCCTTGGATGTGGCATCAGGTGTGAAAAATGTTCTCCTTTTGTTGCTCAATTTTAGAACTTTGGATGTTGAGTCTTCTTTTCACCACAAGGATTTCTCCTTCAACCAGGTACTCCAAATCTTCTTCTTCATCGGTGGGAATTTCAGGCTCGTTTTCATTTTCCTCCTCGGATTCGATCTCGCCATTGTCCCTTACCACCATGACTCATCGGTTGGGACATTGGCTGGTTATGTGTCCTTGTCCTTGACACTTGAAACATTTGATATCTCTTGTATGATTTGGAACAGGTTCATTTTTGTTCTTACTCATCTCACCAATGGTTTGATTGGACTTGGCCGATACAGCAGGCTCCTTAGTTTGAATAGGGGGTTTGTTGGCTTATTGGCTCCATTTGGTGGTTGAGGGATTACAGTAGGATCAGCTAACTCCCTTCTGTTTTAGTTGCTTTTCTACTTTGATGGCCATGTGAACCATGTCCATCACTTCGACATAGTGTTGCAATTCCACTATGTTAGCGATGTCACGGTTTAAACCCGCAAGAAACCTGACCATTTTTGCCTCACGATCCTCCTCGATATTAGCTCAGATCATCGCTATTTCCATCTCCTTGTCATAATCTTCAACACTTCTATTACCTTGGGTAAGGCTTTGCAAACGTTGATAAAGATCTCAGTGGTAGTAGGAAGGAATGAATCTGTAACAGCTCAGTTTAGACCCTAGTCGAAACAGTAGTTTTGGGACCATAAATTCGAGGTCAAAAAACTATTTTGATATTATTTTTGGTGTTTACTATATGTGATAATGTATGTGTGAAAGTTTCGTGTGATAATTTTATCGTTTGGATATCTAAATTAAAAAAGGACTTAATCGCGTAAAATGCAAAAGATGTGTTCTATTTGTTAAAGTGCTTAATTGCTATGTCTCTTTAAATGAGAGGTCCTATGATGCAAATAGACCATGGTTATAATTAAATGACATTGATGGACATAATTTAGTGGAATTATAATGATTTTATAAAGGTTAAATTGGTAAATGGTTTATTAAATGATAATTAATAAAACAAAACATGAAATGAGTTTATATTATCATCTTGTTGCCTAAAATACAAAAGAAAAGGAAAGGTTGAAGCTCAACTAGGGTTCGACCATATTTAAGATCAATTAGGTAAGCATTCGAGCTTGGTTTTTGATGATTTCTACATTTTTGTGATCGTTGTTAAGTGTTCTAGCTAGCCCATGCTTAAATTCATGAAATTGTTGATAATTTGATGAGATGCCATTAATGAATTCATAAGTTTTGTGATGTTAAATGATGAAATATGAAAGCTTAGTGCTTGATATACATGTTTAGCAAAGTGATTTTGAGTAAAAATGCATATTATGGACTAAATTGTGAAAATGTGTAAATTGAGGGATTGAAATGTGAAATAAATGATAAATATGGGCTGATAAGTACTATAGGAAAATTCAGCTAAGGCATGGTTTTGATGAATTTTGTATATTTGGTGTTTTGTGTAATTAGGACTAAAATGTCAAAATGTGTAATTTTAGGGGCTAAAGTGCAAAAATGCCCAAAGATGTGCTTGTGTATTAAATTGAATGTGTTAGTGATTAAATGAGTTAAATTTGAATTTATATAGATCAAGGAAAGAGGAATTCAGACCTAGATCGAGGCAAAAACAAAGTGCTCAATTGATCGACTATGATCGTCATTTTTGCGTCGAAGGTAAGTTCGTGTATAATACATATTGTTTAAACAATGTTTATATGAGTTGAAATAAATAGAAATGTGATTGTGAAGTTTGAGTATGTGAATTGAGGATTGAATATATGAGGCACTAAGTCTGCGAATAAAGAAATAGCTACGGCTACTAAATTAAACTAAGTGCGCGAGATTGAAACATCGTTGGCTGAATAAATGGCACTAAGTGTGCGATATCGATATGAATTGGATTTATTGTAATGGCACTAAGTGTGTGATACTATTATAACCTTGGCTATTTAATTGGCACTAAGTGTGCGAGTTCATTGAATGTTTAAGGATGATCAAAGGAATTAGTGCATCGAGTATTGAAGTGATAAATGTGATAGATATGAACGTGATGGTACAGGTATGTACGAAACCTATGTGGTTTATGATATAGAGTATGAAGTAGATGAAATATTTTGTAAATGAATGATGAAATGAGTAATATGATGAGTTGTATTAAGTGTTAGTTAATTGATTGAATTATATTTAATTGATGAGTTAAATGTGTTATATCATGAGCTTACTAAGCTTTAAAGCTTACTATGTGAAATGTTCTCTGTTTTACAGTGTTGTAAAGCTAGCTCGGATCTGGGAGTCGTCAGCGACTCAATCACACAATCGAACATATATTTTGGTACCATTTTGAAAGTTGTATATATGGTATATGGCATGTATAGGCTAGAGTTATTTTGGTATATTTTGTGATATGAATACTTAGGCATATGATATGGCTTGGTTTTGGTTGTGTATAAGAATGAAGTATGGTTATAATATATGTGATGTAATATTGCCTATAGGCTATATTTTGATGTGTATAAAAGGGCTTGTGAGAAATGGTTGATTTAGTAAGGTAGAAATGTGAATTTGCTATGGAAATGGTATAATGATGCTATGAGAATGAGTGAAGTGTATTGAAATTATGGAACTTATGTCTTGGTAAATTATAGCTTATGATTTGGCATGATTTTGGTATGGATTACAAGCATGAAATTTATTAATGATCGTATGGCATGAATGGTGTATGTTTTGGTTGTGAATTGGTTGAGAATTTGGTATAAATTGGTTTGATTTTGGTGCTTGTAGGGAGGACTCAAAGTGGGTGGCAAATTGGCCTTGTAAATGGCCTATTTTTGTCCGCACGGGCAGGGACACAGGTGTGTGTCTCAGTCGTGTTGCTCGAGGGCCATTTTGAAATGAGCCTGAGCAGACCACACGATCGTACACACATGGGTGTGTGCTAGGCCGTGTGGCCAAGTCAGTTTCAAGCATGGGCTAAACACACAGGCACGTGACTGGCCGTGTGACCCAAGTCAGTAGCCTCCCTAATTTTCACATGGCCTGGCACATGGGCATGTCTTGTGGCCGTGTGGATAAGTCAGTATGTATGCCCTTTTTTGATTCGGCCTAGACATACGTGTAACACCCCTTACCCGTGTTTGACACCGGGACATGATACGAGGCATTATTGGAATTAAACATACACATACATGTAAAATCGGGCCATAAAATTTCAACCAATTCAAAAACATTCAAACACATGCATATCATCCTTTATACGGGCCTACGAGGCCCAAAACACACATCGGGGGTAGTTCGAGACTAAACCGAGAACTTTCAGAAATTTTAGAACACTTAAGGAATTTTCCATGTTTAGAGAGCCACACGCCCATGTGGATTAGACCGTGTGGCTTGGGATATGCCCGTGTCCTCAGCCCGTGTAACTCTCTGTTTATGACGTTAGTAATGAAATGGGGTCACACAGCCAAGTCACACGCTCGTGTGCTAAGGCCGTGTTCCCCACACGGCTGAGACACATAGTCGTGTCTCTGCCCGTGTGGCCAACACTTAGGCTATTTTCCAAGCCTTGGTCAACCATAGACCCTCACACATTTATACAACATCAAGGGCATATAACATGGCCTCCATTTAACCATTAAACATCTTTATTTAGGCTGCAAACATAGCATTTGCATGTCATGATTCATGTGTTTTACACACTCATTTGACCTTGTCTATTATGATATCACTTATACTTTTATATCATGGTTACCATCATACGAAAAAATTTCAACTTAATCATAAAACATTCATATTCAAGGCTAATTCATAACTTTATAACATACCAACATATTTCACATGCGTAGAATAACATGCTTGTCTAAGACATTGTACACCACATCAAGTCACATACTCACATCACATGAAACTTTTAAGCTTGTGCATGCATATATAATAGGGTTACAACTCAATAATCAATATAAGCCATATCTCATGGCTATATACAATTGAATCATTATAAGCCAATACATTTGGCCAAATCATGAAACACATATATCAAAAGGCTAAGTCTCTATACATGCCACTCACTTGAAAACGCTTAAGGTTTATTAACACCCCAAATTGATAATTTGATAGTGTGATGCTGCCTCCGACGATCTCCAACCCCAAGCTTACCTGACAACACTAAATAAATGGAAAGGAGGGAGTAAGCATTATAGCTTAGTAAGTGCATATGTAAATAATAAGCAATATGTCAACATGCTTCTCAAGGTAATACAAGCATAATTACAGATTTACTTTTGTTCTTGTCAAGTTGTTTTCTCGAGTCATAGTTACTAAATTATTTATATTTGGACCTACAAAACTGTAAATTAATATCCACTAATTTTCCCTGAAACTAGACTCACGTATCTTCTTACAATAAAATTTTATAAATTTTGGTCTAGCCAATAAGTATAGTTTATTCTTTAAAGTTACCCTAGTTCTGCTGTTTGACAGCTTCGACCTTTATTTACTAAAAAATAATTATCTCATAGTACGGGATTTGGATAATGTTACCGTCTATTTCTATTGAAATTAGATTCATTAAATATTTATCCATATGAATTCTAATCCACAATTATTCTTGTAAAATTTTTAGTGATCTTCCAAAGTTAAGACAAGGGAGCCCGAAATCACTTCGACCCTATCTCACAAAAATTCAAAAATCTCATAATATGAAATTCTTTTGCTTACACCGTTTCCTCTATGTGAAACTAGACTCAATAAGATTTAATTTTATATTTTATTCAGTCTCTAATTCTAGTTTCACAATTTTTGGTAGATTTTCAAAGTTGGACTATTGTTGCTGTCCAAAACTGTTTTAGTGCAATATGGTGATAACTATCATAAGTTCATTTTCAACTAATCATGAACTCACCATTTCATGGATTCCATGTTCAATTACACAAAGACATAACAACATAACCATAAATATTATTCATCATTCAAGCCTTTTTGCATACTTATCATATGTTCATATATATACATATACATAAACTTTCTCACATAAAGTCATTCTTCATCAAGGCATTTCTCATGAGTTTAGCGTACATACCTGTACTCACTCGTAGTATATCACATAACCATACCTTCTTTAACATGCCCTCATTGGGTCTTTCATCACATTATCCATTGCATTACCCATTGAAAACTTAGAATACTATTGGATACACAGAAAAACTAGCACATAAGGGCCACATATACACACGTAGCCTAAGCTACCTCATAACATGTAACGCTCGCAATGGAGCTACTCACTAGCCTGCTCATATAAGCTATCGGTAACTACACAGGCTGCTCACACAAGCTGTCAGGTATTCGACCCACTCAAGGATTACCTAGCCACTAGTAGGATACTCAAGACCATTGCCCGGAACCCAATTACATGTATCGCATCCATTATGAACTCAGACCAACTCAATGAGCTCGGATGCCACATGCATATCATGAACCCAGGCCAACTCAATGAGTTCAGCTTTCTTAATTCCTAGTGACATGTCACTTGTATCCTAAACTATTCCTAAGATTCAAATGGGATTTTCCTCACATGTACATAACATCTCCATCGTACTTGCTCGTAACATCGTGGATAACGACCAATATCATTCATACTTACAAAGTTACCATTGACATAGCATACATAGTAATGATGAAACATTTATCACATAATGTCAACACATCAAAATATATTACATTGTCACATTATTTACACATGTAATTAAAATTCATGTAATATCAAGCATTAAAATTCAAGTATAATGTTGCATTATTATTATCACATGAACTTACCTCGATAACAAAAATAGCGAAAAAGGACCTAACCGTCAATTTCTCGTTTTTCCCCAGTTCTAGGTCTAAACCTCGTTTTCTTTGATCTACAATATCACATTTAGTCTATTTATTAGTCACATTAATCAATGTGATCCAAAAATCATACTATGGTACAATTATGTTTTTGCCCCTAAACTTTGTAATATTTACATTTTTGCCCTTAAGCTCGTAAAATGATTTTCATTCAATTTCTTTGTACTTTAAGCCTAGACAAATCATTTTAATAACTATAGCAACCCACAATTTCCACTAAATCACACTTTTATGAAAATTTTTATAACTTTTATAAATTAGTCCTTTTTAGCGTTTTCACTGAAAACTACTTAGTAAGAGTCGTTTCTCTAACCATAAACTTGCATAATATACCATTAAACATCAAAATACACACATATTTATCATGGGTAAAAACCCTAGACTTCAACCATATCTCAAAATATTGGTAGAAATAGATAGATCGAGTGATAATGACTTCAAAAACTTAAAAATCATAAAAAAACGGGGCTAGAACGGACTTACCATGGAGCTTGGAAAGTTTGAAAAACCCCTAAATATGGTCTCCTCTTGCAAAATTTGGCCATGTAATGTAAAATGAAGAAGATGACATCTTTTTTTCATGTTATTTTGGCTTTATTAGCCAAATTACTAAAATACCCTTAATGAAAAACAATTAGAACATACCTAACCATGTCCATTTTTTTCCACAACTCAAATAATGGTCTAATTACCACATAAGGACTCCCAATTTAAAATTTCATAGCAATTAGACACTTCTAGCTTCTAGAACTCAAGTTTTACACTTTTTATGATTTAGTCCTTTTGACTAAATTGAGTGCCCAAATGTCAAAATTTTCAAATGAAATTTTCAAAAAATTATTCCATATAATTGTAGACTATAAAAATATGATAAAAACAAATTTACTGTGTCAAATTTGTAGTCCCGAAACCACTGTTCCGACTAGGCCCTAATTCGGGATGTTACAACACGGGCGTATCTAATGCCGTGTGAGGCACACGATCTGTTCACACGGGCGTGTGACCTTTATAACTTAGAAAAATTTGTTAAGTTTTGAAAAATTTTGAGTGTACTCGATTTAATCCCGACCCCTTCATAACGCATGTTTAAGGTCTCGATGACCTAAGAAAGGGACTTTATGTTGATGGTTGCTTATGATATGATGACGTATGACTTTTGGATTATGAAATGAATTCAAAATGTTTTGATTTTTCGGTAATGCCTCTTAACCCTAGTCCAGCGATGGATACGGGTTAGGAGTGTTACATTTGATTGGTATTAGAGCTACAATTTAGTCGATTCTAGGACTAACGTAGCACGTGAGAGTCTAGCTATACATATCATATGTATGAATTACGATGGTGTGATGATTCCTGACAATTAAAATGTGTTTTTCATATAGCAAATGGAACCCGAACGAGCGATAGCTGATGATGTTGAAAGCAATGCGCCCACTCCCGCTCAAGGGGCAGCGCCGGCCAAATCTTGGCCGATATCTAGTAGTTAGGGAGGAGAGGCTAAGCCAGCCTTCTTCCAAATGATGAGTGAGTGGTTCATAGAATTCATTCAAATGAATCCGGCTGCTCAACAACCTCCACCCCCACATGTTCCTCAACAAGTCTCGGTTGTGCCACAAGTAATAGATTCGATTCGATTGAGTAAGCCCCCCATTGATAAGATTCGTAAACATGGAGCTGAAGAGTTTCTGGCTACAATTAATGATGATGCTAAGAAAGCTGAGTTCTGGCTCGAGAACACTACCAGAGTATTTGATGAATTGTCCCGTACTCCAGAAGAATATATCAAATGTGTAGTATCTTTGCTTAGAGATAATGCATATCACTGGTGGAAAATGTTGACATCGATGGTTCTTAGAGAATGAGTTACCTGGAAATTCTTTCAGACCAAGTTTCAAAAAAAGTACATAAGCTAGAGATTCCTCGATCAGAAAAATAAAAAGTTTCTGGAATTGAAACAGGGCTGAATGACCGTTACTGAGTATGAAAGAGAATTTGAACATTTGAGCAAGTATGTTTAGGAATATGTGTCTATTGAAGAGATCATGTGTAAAAGATTTGTTGATGGATTGAATGAAGATATAAAGCTGTTAGTCGGGATATTGAATTGAAAGAATTCGTAGTATTGGTTGAAAGGGCTTGTAAAGCTGAGGATCTTAGCAAAGAAAAGAGAAAAGTTGATTCAAAGGAGAGAGATTCGAGAAAGAGATCAATGAATAAATCTTATCATTCCTTATCAAAGAAATTTAGAGACTATTTTAATTGATCGGCAACTTCAACGGGATATTAGAATAGAGATCGTGTAAAGCAATATACCAACCCTAAAGCTCAAACTACATTAGTATCGAGTGTTGGTAACGCAAAGGATGTGAAGCCTGAGTGCCAACAATGTGGAAGATGGCATTTTGGAGATTGCTGGGGGAAAAGTAATAACAGAGCTTGTTACAGATGTGGTTCACAAGATCACTTTATAAAAGATTGCCCAAAGTTATCTGAAAAAGATAATGCTCAGAACATGAGGCCGAGTAACACTACAGCTAGAGGTAGACCACCGAGAAACATAGGAAATGTGAGTGGTGATAGAGGTATGACACGAGACACTGCTGCGAGATCTGATGCTAGAGCACCTACACGAGCCTACGCTATTCGAGCACGTGAAGAAGCATCATCTCCAGATGTTATTACTGGTACTTTTACTCTCTATGATACTAAATTTATTGCATTGATAGATCCAGGGTCTACTCATTCGTATATATGTGTGAAATTAGTATCCAGTAAGACTTTGCCTGTAACACCCCAAACCCGGCCTAGAAGTTTGGCTCGAATCTGGCGTGTCACATTGAAGTGTTTTTCGGAAACCATGTTTCCATTAAAAACCCTTCTTAATAATTAAAAACTTGTATCCTTTTTAAACCTTGTTAGAAAACCTCAGCTGAATAACATTCTTAACAACTTTGTAAAAAAAATCCTGGCAGTTGCGGAAGCTTAATTTAAAAACTAATTGCGGTTACATGATGTTTTGAACAACAGTAGTTGCTTTAGAAAACCGTGTTCTAATACTAGCAATTATAAGAACAATAAATAAAATTCCAAATTTGAAATCCAGAAAATTGCAACGGGTTTACTACAACCCACATAAAACATTTAAAAGTAATAATCAAAATTGTAACATAAACAGCGTGTGTGGCTTCCTCCGAGCCCCTCGCAGCTCCGATCCGTCTAAGTCTGGAAATTACCTGAAAGGTTAATAAACGGGGTGAGTTTACGAAAACTCAGTGTGAAATCCCCTACTATAAACAGGAACAGTCAGTCATATAAAAGAATTAAAAGTCTGGCCCCAGCCTTACTTACAGTTTCAGTATCAATTGGGCCTTAGCCCACTATAACAGACAGTATCAGATGGGCTTTAACCCATTACAGAATAAGAAACATTATCATAACTAGAATCAGAATCAGAATCAGAATCAGAATTAGAATCAGGTGACAGAATCAAAATCAGAACCAGAATCAGAATTAGGTAACAGAATCAGAATCAGTATCAAGTAACAGAATCAGAATCAGAACCAGAATCAGAATTAGGTAATAGAATCAAAATCAGTATCAGGTAACAGAATTAGAATCAGAATGTGAATGCAATCCCAACCCAATCCAGCCGTATACACCCTCGTACCAACCTTACACCATGTGGGGAGACTACTCGACCCACCCAACCGCTACACACCACAGAAATTGCAGCGAGGCTGCCAGATATTGTGACGAAGTCACCAGAACAGATATATGTGGCGAAGCCACCAGATTGCAGCGAGGCTGCCAGATATTGTGACGAACTCACCAGAACAGATATATGTGGCGAAGCCACTAGATTGCAGTGAGGCTGCCAGAACGCTTCCTCCATCAATATAACTCATATCCCATGCAACAGATATACATGTCATCGCATACAACATACAGAATCAGAATATCATGTCCATATTTGAATCAAACAATCACAGTCAAATCAATCATATCACCAACATATATTCACAATCAAATCCGTCAACCACACAGTCCAAGTCAGTCACTTGCCCACGAGGGCAAAACTATCATTTAACACTTTAGGGGCAAAATGGTAATTTTACCCCACAAGGTATCTCGGTAATTCCACCCTACAGGGGTATTTTAGTAATTCTACCCTACAGGGGTATTTCGGTAATTCTACCCTATAGGGGTATTGCGATAATTCTACCCTACAGGGGTATTTCGGTAATTCTACCCTATAGGGGTATTTCGATAATTCTACCCTACAGGGGTATTTCGGTAATTCTACCCTACAGGGGTATTCGGTAATTCTACCTTACTAGGGTATTTTAGAAATTCTAAATCGAGGGTAAAATGGTAATTCTCTAAATCGAGGGTAAAATGGTAATTCTATAAATCGAAGGTAGAACGGTAATTCTGTAAATCGAGGGTAAAATAGTAATTTTGTAATTCAAGGGTAAAATAGTAACTTTGTAAATCGAGGGTAAAATAGTAATTTTGTAAATCGAGGGTAAAACAGTAATTCTATAAATCAAGGGTAAAATGGTAATTTTGTAAATCGAGGGTACTTTGATAATTTTACATGTCGAGGGTATTTCAATAATTTTGCAAACTGAGGGTATTTCGATAATTTTACAAATCGAGGATATTTGGGTAATTTTATAAACCGAGGGTACTTTGGTAATTTGACAACTGAGGATATTTCAGTAATTTGGTAAACTAAAGTATTCTAAACAGGGATAACAATACGAATGGGCCTAAAGCCCTTCTCGGCCAAATGGGCCCACACGCTCGTGTGGCCCTTTTAGCCCAAATCTAGCCATAGATATGAGATTCACCTAGCCTAGTCCAATATTTACTACACAATCAAATAACTTATCCAATTGGGCTCGTAGGCCCATTGGGCCCACATGACCCCTTTCGGCCCATCGCGGCCCGAAGTAGCCATCCTACAGCTAGAGTAGTGAGAAAATACACACCTGATTGGAGACTGGAGTTAATCCACGCTCCGAGCATTCTTAGCCGACACCCAACCCAAACGAGCACGCCATAAAGCGAAAGGGATCAGCCAAGAAAAGTACCTTTACTCTCCTCATGGTTCTCTATATTTAAAGCTAGCTTCGCATCCACTCTTATGTTAGCTTCCCGATGTGGGATCCCTCCATCATCAGAGTTTAAATTCAACACCAACTCTTGCCGCCCCTTGTTAACAAAATAAATGCTCTTTGCTTGCCATGGGATTCGAACCCATGCCTCCCCTCAGATGCTCCACACGCTACTTGCCACTAAGCCACAAGGCTTTTTGTGTCACAATTTCTCCAACAATATTCTTAAGGCCTACCTACTACACCCAGGGTTGATTCACCTTAAACCAAAATTTTTGCTAGAGTCCAGGTTTGAACCTAGGACTTTTCCAACACTTCTCAATACACTTAACCACTGAAACAAGCCTTCATTAACGAAATTTTCACGCACAACAGAATATTATAAGCTGCCTTCAACCGCTCCCATGCTCAAGGCCCAAAACTTCTAGGCCCAAATTCAGGGTGTTACATTGCCTGTAGAGTCTACTGAATTTGTAATTAGAGTATCGAACCCCTTAGGCAAGTGTGTATTGGTTGATAAAGTGTGCAAGAATTGTCTATTGATGATTCAGGATAATTTTTTTCCAGCCAATTTGATGTTGTTACCATTTGACAAGTTTGACATAATCCTGAGTATGGATTGGCTAATGTTGCATGATGCTGTTGTGAATTGCAAACAGAAGATGATTGATTTGAGAAGTCAGAGTAATGAGATTATCCGCATTGAATCAGATGATTTGAACGGATTGCCAGTAGTGATTTCAATGATATTAGCTCAAAAATATGTGAGAAAGGGTTGCAAAGCTTATTTAGCTTATGTGCTTGACACGAAAGTGACTAAAAAAAAGATTTAATCAGTGCTAGTTGTTTATGAATATTCAGATGTGTTTCTTGATGAGTTACCAGGTTTACCTCTAATCTGAGAGGTTGAGTTTGGTATTGAGTTAATGCCAGGAGCTACTCCAATATCGATAGCTCCATATCGAATGACTCTGATAGAATTAAAAGAATTAAAGTCTTAATTGCAAGAGTTGACCGATAGAGGATTTGCAAGATTGAGTTTCTCACATTGGGGTGTACTTGTTTTGTTTGTGAAAAAGAAAGACGGCATGATGAGAATGTGCATTGATTATCGTTAGTTAAACAAAGTGACTATCAAGAACAAATATCCACTGCCCCAAATTGACGATTTGTTTGATCAATTGAAAGCAGTTACTGTATTTTCAAAGATAGATCTGAGATCGGGTTATTATCAGTTGAGAGTAAAAGATTCAGATATTCCGAAAACTGATTTCCAAACAAGGTATGGACACTATGAGTTTTTAGTTATGCCTTTCAGATTAACGAATGCAGCTGTTGTTTTAATAGATTTGATGAACAAAATTTTTAGACCGTATTTAGATTGATTTGTTGTCGTATTCATTAATGACATTTTGATTTATTCGCGTGATGAAACTGAGCATGCCAGACATTTGAGAATAGTGCTATAGACTTTGCGAGATAAGTTGTTATATGAAAAGTTTAGCAAATGTGAATTTTGGTTACGAGAAGTCAGTTTTCTGGGACATGTTGTGTCGTCATCTGGTATCCGAGTTGATCCGAGCAAGATTTCTACTATTTTGGATTGGAAGCCTCTGAGAAACGTATCTAAAGGCCGCAGTTTTCTGGGACTTGCTGGTTATTACCGCCGGTTTGTAAAAGGCTTTTCTATGATTGCAACACTGTTGACAAAATTGCTTCAGAAAGATGTGATATTTGAATAGTCTGAAAAGTGTTAGAAAAGTTTTGATTAGGTGAAAGCTCTATTAACCGAAGCTCCGGTATTAGTTCAGCCAAAATCGGGTAAAGAATTTGTAATCTATAGCGATGCATCTTTGAATGGTTTAGGCTGTGTTTTGATGCAGGAAGGAAAAGTCATAGCTTATGCCTCGAGATAGTTAAGGCCTCATGAAAAGAACTATCCAACACATGATCTGGAATTGGTAGCTATTGTGTTTGAGTTGAAGATTTGGCGCCACTATCTGTTTAGTGAGAAATGTCACGTTTATTCTGATCACAAAAGCTTAAAATATTTGATGACTCAGAAAGATCTGAATCTACGATAGCGAAGATGGTTAGAATTGTTAAAAGATTACGAGCTTTTAGTTGACTACCATCCGAAAAAAGAAAATGTTGGTGCTGATGCTCTAAGTTGAAAATCATTGTTTGCATTGCATGCAATGAATACTCAATTAACTTTTTCTGATGATGATTCAATTTTAGCTGAGTTGAAAGCGAGACCGTTATTTATTGAACAAATTTAAGAAGCTCAGAAGGTTGATAATGAATTGTTAGCAAAACGGGCTCAGTGTGATTTGAATACTGATTTAGAATTCTGAGTTGCTGCTGAAGGTTCTTTGATATTCAGATGTCGAATATGTGTTCCGAGAAATTCAGAGTTGATTCAAATGATTTTAAATGAAGCTCATAGAAGTTGGTTTTCTATTCATCCGGGTAGCACTAAAATGTATAATGATCTGAAATAGCTTTATTAGTGGCATGGTCTGAAACGAGATATCTTAGAATTTGTTTCAAAATGCTAAATTTGTCAGCAAGTTAAAGCTGAGTATCAGGTTTCATTTGGATTACTTCAACCAATTATGATTCCGGTGTGGAAATGGGATAGAATCACGATGGATTTTGTATCGGGTTTACCTCTGTCACCAAGTCAGAAAGATGCAATCTGAATTGTTGTTGATAGACTGACTAAATTAGCTCATTTCATTCTGGTTCGCATAGATTGTTCACTTGATAAGCTTGTTGAGTTGTACATTTCTCAGATTGTGAGATTGTACGGAGTACCTATTTCTATTGTTCCGGATAGAGATCTAAGGTTCACATCATTATTTTGGAAGAAATTGCAAGATGCATTAGGCATGCAACTACACTTTAGCACTACTTTTCACTCGCAGACGGATGGTCAATCCGAGCGGATTATTTAGATACTTGAGGATATGTTGAGATGTAGCATTCTTGAGTTTGAAGGTACGTGAGAAAAGTATTTTCCATTGATTGAATTTGCATATAATAATAGTTTTCAATCAAGAATTAAAATGACACTGTACAAGGCTTTATACTGTTGGAAGTGTTGAACACTGTTGTATTGGACTGAGCTTAGCAAGAATAAGATCCACGGGGTTGATTTGATCAGAGAAACAGAAGAAAAAGTGAAAGTAATATGTGATAGTGTGAAAGCAGCTTCGGATCGTCAGAAATCTTATGCAGATTTAAAATGAAAAGATATTGAATTTGAGATCGGCAACAAAGTGTTTTTGCAAGTATCTCCAATGAAAAAAATACTTCGATTTGGTCGTAAAGGCAAATTGAGTCCGAGATTCATCGGACCGTATGACATCATAGAGCGTGTTGGGCCAGTTGTATATAGATTGCTATTGCCACCTGAGCTAGAAAAGTTCCACAGCGTATTTCATGTATCGATGCTACAAAGATAAAGATCAAATCCTTCCATGTTATTTCCCCAACTGAGGTTGAAATTCAGCCTGATATGTCTGATGAAGAAAAACCGATCCGTATTTTAGCTCGCGAGGTTAAAGAACTACGAAACAAGAAAATTCCATTAGTAAAAGTAATGTGGCATTGTCACAGTGTTGAAGAGGCTACGTGGGAGCTCAAGGATTCTATGAGACAGCAATATCTGAATCTATTCAACGGTAAGATTTTCGGGGATGAAAATCCTTAAGGGGGGAGAGTTGTAACAACCCGGTTTACACCCTAGTCAGAATAGTGGTTTTAGGAACACAAATCCAAGGTTGGAAAATTATTTTAATATTATTTTTGGTGTTTACTGTATGTGATAATGTATGTGTGAAAGTTTCGTGTAATAATTTTATCGTTTGGATGTCTAAATTAAAAAAAGGACTTAATCACGTAAAATGCAAAAAATGTGTTCTATTTGTTAAAATGCTTAATTGCTATGTCTCTTTAAATGTGAGGTCTTTATGATGCAAATAGACCATGGTTATAATTAAATGACATTGATGGACATAAGTTAGTGGAATTATAATGATTTTATAAAGGTTAAATTGGTAAATGGTTTATTAAATGATAATTAATAAAACAAAACATGAAATGAGTTTATATTATCATCTTGTTGCTTAAAATACAAAAGAAAAGGAAAGGTTGAAGCTCAACTAGGGTTCGACCATATTTAAGCTCAATTAGGTAAGCATTCGAGCTCAATTTTTGATGATTTCTACATTTTTGTGATCGTTGTTAAGTGTTCTAGCTAGCCCATGCTTAAATTCATGAAATTGTTGATAATTTGATGAGATTCCATTGATGAATTCATGAGTTTTTTTATGTTAAATGATGAAATATGAAAGGTTAGTGCTTGATATACATGTTTAGTAAAGTGATTTTGAGTAAAAATGCATATTATGGATTAAATTGTGAAAATGTGTAAATTGAGGGATTGAAATGTGAAATAAATGATAAATATGGGCTGATAAGGACTATAGGAAAATTCGGCTAAGGCATGGTTTTGATGAATTTTGTATATTTGGTGTTTTGTATAATAAGGACTAAAATGTCAAAATGTGTAATTTTAGGGGCTAAAGTGCAAAAATACCCAAAGTTGTGTTTGTGTATTAAATTGAATGTGCTAGTGATTAAATGAGTTAAATTTGAATTTATATAGACCAAGAAAAGAGGAATTCAGACCTAGATCGAGACAAAAACAAAGTGCTTGATTGATCGACTATTATCGTCATTTTTACGTCAAAGGTAAGTTCGTGTAGAATACATATTGTTTAAAAAATGTTTATATGAGTTGAAATGAATAGAAATGTGATTGTGAAGTTTGAGTATGTGAATTGAGGATTGAATATATGAGGCACTAAGTGTGCGGATAAAGAAATAGCTACGGCTACTAAAATGGCACTAAGTGTGCGAGATTAAAACAACGTTGGCTGAATAAATGGCATTAAGTGTGCGATACCAATATTAATTGGGTTTATTGTAATGGCACTAAGTGTGCGATACTATTATAGCTTCAGTTATTTAATTGGCACTAAGTGTGCGAGTTCATTGAACGTTTAAGGATGATCAAAGGAATTAGTGCATTGAGTATTGAATTGATAAATGTGATAGATATGAACGTGATGGTACACGTATGTACGGAACCTATGTGGTTAATGATATAGAGTATGAAATAGATGAAAGATTTTGTAAATGAATCATGAAATGAGTAATGTGATGAGTTGTATTAAGTGTTAGTTAATTGATTGAATTATATTTAATTGATGAGGTAAATGTGTTATATCATGAACTTACTAAGCTTTAAAGCTTACTGTGTGAAATGTTCTCTATTTTACGGTGTTGTAAAGCTAGCTCGGATCTGGGAATCGTAGTGACTCAATCACACTATGATACGAGCACGCCTCGCGAACTTCATCGAACAAGTCTGTCAAGCCGAGCATTGACATGTTGGCAAGCTGATCCAAGCTCGTTTCCAGCTCCACAAGCTCCGTCCAGCTCAAATCCAGCTTATTTGAGCTCAATCCAACTTGCCTGAGCTAAACCGAGCTCACTCCTAGCTCATATTTAGCTCACGAGCTAAACCTTAGCTCAGCTTCAGCTTAGGAGTTTAATCTCAGCTCAACTTTAGCTCACGAGCTAAAGCTTAGCTCATTTTAGTTTAACTCGGTTTTGTCTTTAATGCATTAAATAAAATTTGCTCATATTTATTTAAGTATTAAACTTGTCTTATATTAATATTTGTTATTAATATGTCATAGATATCACATAACTTAAATGTGTTCACATTGTGCTGAATTTATGTGTGTTCACATGATGTCTTATGAATTGTTTTATTTCTTGTAGGTACAATGCTCATGGACGGCGCAATGAATGCTCGAAGAAACATCTCTTTTGGACATCCCACATGCATGAATGAACAACATTTAATTAGGTGCATGTATGACCAGATTCAAGGTGTTTACAAGTTCATGTATTTTCCAAATACATGAATGCACAAAATACATGAATGCTTGGGTTCAAATGCACATTCGGTTACATGAATGATGAAGATTCATGCATGAATGTATCTAGAAGATCCAATCCCTTTGGACGGCACACATGCATGCATGGAAGGAAATTAATGCAAGTTAATGTAGGGCTCGGTGCAATGTATGAAGAGGTGCATGTAGAATTGAGGTTCAATGGACGGTATTTAAGGGAGTACATGTATTGGAGACGTTCATGCAAGTAGGGGCTATTTAATGTTCATGTTTTTGAAGGTTCATGGACCGAATTTATGATGGAACATTAAAGGGCTGCACATTCATGGATATTCATGATTTTTCTTCTAGAATTATCTAGGTGTTTATGGCCGAATTTCTTAGCTTCTAAGCTTGTCCATTCAGCTACTTTTATTTAGGCTATAAATATATCTTATTTCATTTGTAAGAGGTTAGACTTTTCACTTAATGAAACTTTGTTAAACTTTTATGGAATTTGTGAGATTTCTTTCTCTCATTTTTCGTTGAGAACTTCGTTGCCTTATCTAGGAAGCCTAGTGGCGTCAACCCTGTTCTTCACTATCCCGAACTTATCACTATCAAATAGTGTGGCGTTCACCCATATACCGAGGTTCCTACTTTGCTAAGTAGCGGGTCGAGGTTTATCACTTTCATCCTCTACCTTGAAAGCTTATAAGCATTTTGGGTCGATATTTTCTAATATTGGTTCGTGCTTGCTTTTAAGAACCCTTTTCTTCCATATCCATCATCTATTTACTTCTTTCACTTTCCCTTCCAATTTAGCCGAACCTATACATATTATTCTTATCCATAAACCATCATAGAACCATTATACATAGCTTCCGTCCTATTTTTCCATCAACTTCATTTCAAAAGTGAATTGAACGATACTTTCTCGTAGACGATCGGGCAACTCAGCATACAACTTGACTCTCCCAGAGGCGGTTCGTATCACACTATCAGACATCTATTTTGGTACCATTTTGAGAGTTGTATATATGGTATATGGCATGCATAGGCTAGAGTTATTTTGGTATGTTTTGTGATATGAATATTTAGCCATGTGATATGCGTTGGTTGTGGTGGTGTATAAGAATGAAGTATGGTTATAATATATGTGATGTAAAATTGTCTATAGGCTATATTTTGATGTGTATAAAAGGTCTTGTGAGAAATGGTTGATTTGGTAAGATAGATGTAACACCCATTACCCGAGTTCGAGGCCGGGACTGGGCACGAGGCATTACCATACTTAACCACATGCATCCAATCATTTTCTAGCCACCAAGACTTGATCAAATTTAAAACCTTTTCAAAGCTTGTTTAAAATTCCTTAATGTGGGCCTATGAGGCCTCAAATGCTCATTGGAAACCATTCGAAACTAACTCAGCTCCTTAAACCGAGTTAATAAAAATAACCATTGAAATAAGGGACACGCCCGTGTGGAAAGGTAACACGCTCGTGAGTTCATTATAACACAATCGTGTTGATGGCCCGTGTGACACACACAGCCTAAGCCTCTAGGGACACGCCTGTGTCCCACACCCGTGTGAATTAAATTCTAAATTCGAACCTACAACGATTTTCACACGACCTGACACATGCCTGTGTCTATGGCCCTGTCCCTCACACGGCCATGACACGCCCGTGTCCTAGCTCGTGTTTAAAGACCTTGACATTTTTTTCGACTTTAGCAATCCTTAAGGGTCACACGGCCAAGGCACACGCCCGTGTGCTAGGCCGTGTCCTTCACATGGCCAAGGCACATGCCTGTGTCTCTATCCGTGTGTTTACTACCATGCATGCTGACTTGAATTTTTTTTTATGTGCAAGGGACACGCGACTGGACAACATGCCCATGGGGCTGGCCGTGTGTCACACACGTCCTAGACACATGCCCATGTGTCTACCCGTGTCGACAACATAGGGCTATTTACCAAGCCCTTTGCCACCCTAAAACACAAAATAACAACATCCATCATGCTAAAGATCATCATAATATGATTCCTCAATCCAACAACCACATCTAAGGCCTTTACACATTTCAAACTACCCATTCATGAAATAACTTCTTGTATTAGTATAACAACTTTCAACTTTATCCATTTCCATGGCCTTATACAAAATGAACCAAAATGCTAAAGTAAGCCAACACATTTGGCCAATTAACAATGACAGAAAATTCTAAAGTCAGGGTCCTATACATGACATAATCAAAAAAAATAAATCTAACTATATCAAGTGCTTCGATTGATAGTGTGATCGATGCCTCCAACAACTGTTGATCCACGAGCTAATTAGGCGGCACTATAAGAAAATAAAAAGAAATAGGGTAAGCATGAAGCTTAGTAAGTTGCATGCAATAAATATAACAACAACTTTACCATTTATCATCATTCTCATAGTACTTAAGTAGGCATAAGCACAACTTACTCATCACTAGCCAATACATTTCACATGGCATATATTCAGCTCACATCTCATACATTTCAAATAGGTACCTGTACCACTCACAACATGGTCATACTTTTCTCGTTTAACTTAAACTGTAACTCTCACCGTTGAACCATTTGAAATACTATCCGATATTCACTAAGTCTTAAACACAGGGTATAATGTCGATGCCATGTCTCAGACATGGTCTTGCACTGGCTCATTCATCAAGTCGATGCCATGTCCTAAACATGGTCTTACACTAACTATCGAAATCGAGGCCGATGCCAAGTCCCAGACATGGTCTTACACTAGCTATCACATATCCGTGCCAATGCCATGTCCCAGACAGGGTATTACACTGACACATCTCGTAGCCGATGCATGTCCCAGACATGTCTTACACTGGCTTACGTCATGAGGTCGATGCATGTCCCAAACATGTCTTACACTAGCACACAAATGACCCAAGTGTCATGGCATGAATAACTGATTTGTTTCCTAAGGTTCAACGGGGGTTCTACTATCTCAATATTCATCATACATAATTATTTCCACAAACAAGCGATTTATGCTATATCAAATTAAACACATATGATAACCATGTAGTTCTATTATATACATGTAACTTACCTCGGTATGCAAAAATGCAGGCTACTCGTTCGGCTTAGTCCACTTACTTTTCCTTTCCCCGGTTTAGGCCCGGATTTTGCAATTCTTGATCTATACTTTTGCAAAGTGACCATTTTATCCCTCATTCTGAAAATCAATTTTTATCAAATTTCTTCATATCTTAAGCCTAGCTGAACCCTTTTTACTCTTATAGCAACCGAAAATTCCCATTATTTCTCACATTTACCATCTAATTTTTCAATTTATGCAAAATGGTTCCTAGTTAGGGCTTCCATGAAAATTTCTTCACAAAATTTGTTTATTTCTCAACCATAACTCATATTCGTCCATAAAATTTTAGAAATAAACATCTCTACTATCATGGAAAAACCCTAGACTTTCAACCATTTTGCAAAATAGTCCCCTTGTTAGAAAGTTCATGTCTTGGTATAGTTATAGCTTATGATTTGGCATGGAAAAGGTATAATGATGCTATGAGAATGAATAAAGTGTATTGAAATTATGGAACATATGTCTTGGTATAGTTATAGCTTATGATTTGGCATGATTTTGGCATGGATTACAAGCATGAAATTTATTGATGATGGTATGGCATGAATGATGTATGTTTTGGTTGTGAATTGGTTGAGAATTTGGTATAAATTGGTTTGGTTTTGGTGCATGTAGGGAAGACCCAAAGTGGGTGGAAAATTGGCTTTGTAAATGGCCTATTTTTTCCCACACGAGCGTGTATCATAGCCGTGCTGCTCAAGGTGATGCGATCCCGGTCGCATTATGTTTCGGTACATCTCGACGACATCGAGATTGGCCTAAACTCGAGGGGCCCAAATGCAAAATGAGACCTTTAATTTCATTTATGCTGTTGGAATAAAGACTTGATTTATCTTAGTTACTTTAGTCTTTAATTATGTCTTATTTATTAAATACATATTTTAATTATGACATGCATTATGTGTTCTGCATTTAATAAAGTCATACATTATGTGACTCCGATGTTAGTTTAAGTCAGCTTCATTAAATTAAGTCTTGCATTAAGTAACTCATTTGTTTATTTAGTTTGCATTTTAAACCATGCATTTAAGCATCTTAGTTTAATAAATGAGTTGCTGGACATTCAACTCATCTTAGTTTAATTAATAAGTGTTTTTGTTGAACTTTATTTAATAGTTGCTTCTTTAAATAATCTAGTTCCTAGGATAATTTATTGATGCATGAATTTAAGTTCATTTAATAATGTTTCTCTTAATTAAACTTGTTGCTGGAATAAATGATGCATAAGTGTTAGTTCATTTATTTAAGTTAGTTGTTAATTTGTTTTAAGCTTAATAAATGAATAAATGTGACGGTTACATGTGTTAATTGCAGGTGACTTTTTAGCTCCTATCTATTATTATTAAAGGCTGTTATGCATTCAATAAGGTGACTTTTCAAGAGATTTCAGTTACAAAAGAGAGGGTTGTTACAAAGAGGCTTTAAATATCATTAAGAAGTTGTTTCTATCAATTAAAGGAGAGCATTATTCTTCTTTAAATTAGGCAGCAACTTTGTTTCATCTTCCATAACCGTTTGCTTCATGAGTAATCACTACATGCATTCAATTCTCCATCAAAGAAGCTGGTGTCTTTTCGGTTGCTCATGGAGACTTCAAAAGACTTTGAAAGCAACTTAATTGAAGAAGTAAATCACATTGAAGGCTGGAGTTACTTGGAATAGAATTTCTATAGTTGTGACTTTTCATTAGGCCTCATTATTAGCTTCATTAAAAGTGACCTTTCAGCTAGCTTTCCTTTTGACACTATAAATTCATGTAACCAGCCTTTTGAAGGAACACTACTTTTTGGACATTTTTGAATGATATTCTGCCAAATTTGTGAGGCAAACTTTTCTCTGTTTTCGTTCAAAGATTTGTTGGCTACCTAGTGTTCTAGTTGTGTCATCCATTTTCTTTGTTGAAAACTGAACTTATCACTAGTGTGGCGTTCAAACATACCAAGGTTCCTACTTTGCTAAGTAGCGGGTCAAGGTTCTCATATTCTCCATTCGACCACCTTGAAAACTTATAAACATTTGGGTCAATATTTTCTAATATTGGTTCGTGTCTGTTTTCGAGATCATTTTCATTTCCATTCCATTCCAATCCATCTTTTCGTTTCATTATAACCAAACCTACAAAAACTTTATATCCATAAATCCATCTACATAAACTTCATATCCATAAACCCATCTTTGAATCCTTTTACATAGCTTTCGCCATTATTTACGTTAAAACATCCTTTTGAACAAACCGAACGCTACTTCTTCGTAGATGATCGGGCAAACTCACATACGACTCGACTCACCCCGAGGCGGATCGTATCACAAGGGCCATTTTGAAATGAGCTTGAGCAGACTACACGGTTGTACACACATGGACGTGTGCTAGGCCGTGTGGCCAAGTCAGTTTTAAGCACGAGCTAGACAGACGGGCGTGTGATTGGCCGTGTGACCCAAGTCAGTAGCCTTCCTAATTTTCACACGGCCTGGCACACGGGCATGTCTTGTGGCCATGTGGACAAGTCAGTATGTATGCCCTATTTTGACACCGCCTAGACACACGGGCGTGTCTAATGCCGTGTGAGGCACACGGTCTGTTCACATGGGCATGTGACCTTTATAACTTAGAAAAATTTGTTAAGTTTTGAAAAATTTTGAGTGTGCTCAGTTTAGTCCTGACCCTTCCTAATGCATGTTTAAGGTCTAGATGAACTAAGAGAGGAACTTTATGTTGATGTTTGATTATGATATGATGACGTATGACTTTTAGATTGTGAAATGAATTCAAAATGTTTCAATTGTCCAGTAATGCCTTTTAACCCTAGTCCAGCGACGGATACGGGTTAGGGGTGTTACAGAATTGCTTCGTCACGACGGCTTTCATTTTGGCCCAAGTTGAGATGGGTCTTTCACCGTTTCTTCTTCGGCTTGTCACGAGTTGATCCCACTACACTATGGCATAGTCTGAGAACTCGATGGTCGTGAGATTCACTTTCTTACTCTTTGAATAATTATGACATTCAAAATTTGATTCAACTTTCTTCTCCCACTCTGAGTAAGCCTCGGGGTCGTTTTTCCCTTGGAACGGAGGAATAGCCATCTTTATGTTTTTGAGATTATCATCAACACGATTTCTTTCTCGATGGCCTCGTTGTTGTACACTTCGAACCGATGCTTGATCACTATCATTATCACTTACTTCGGAATAGTCCTCTTGATCTTGAATAGGACACCTACGCCCTCATCTTTCATTTTGAGGGGTTCCTTCACGTTGGCCTCACTCTTTGACTCGATCTAAACGCTCTTCGATGGGTTCGAGCCTTCGATCGAATAGTTGCTCCATTTCTCGCATGATGGCTTGAAGTATAAGATCTGGCAAACCTCCATCGGTTGCCACATTTCTTATAGGACAAAATCCACCTCCTTCATTTGGGTTTCTTTCCGAACTTCGTGACATGTTGAGTACTCTCAACAAAACCTCACAAGTTTTCTCTCAAAAAAATCACACACACTTTGGCTGATACTCACTCGATTGATCTCACCTCATTCTTGCCTTTTTCCACTCAATTTGCCTCTCTAAGTTCTCAATGGACTACTTAGACTTAGCAACAGTCAATGTGGAGTCAGTTTGCAAAAATGATGATTGGGATTATGTAGGAATAGATGTTAGGTAAGGGTAGGCTAGAAAACAAAATGGAATGATGTAAGTGTGGCCGAAAGGTAGGATATGAATGAACTGATTTGGGCAACAACTAAATTTTCAAGCTATCTTTTCTTTCTTCTTTTTTTTTAATCACCAACGAATTTTTTATTTTATTCCCAAATGCTGATTTTCACTCTTTTGAACTCGATAGATACTGAAATTTTTTATACGAATTTTTTATGCGAATTTTTTTGATCAAATTACAATCCCATAATTGCTAAAAATGTTGATACTTACTCCAATTTCACTAACTCTGATACCAAATGATACGAACTTGGTTGTTGCTTCGAGTCGTATTAGTTTGCCCAATGAGAAATTGAGTAAGACTTGATTCGTTTCAAAGAAGGTTGAAAAAAATAGAAAATAGGCTCAACAAAAGGTTCAAAGATGGTTTGGGATGAACGATGGATAAGGTTCGACTAAGAGCTAAGATAGAACCAACATCGCCAATCAAAAAGTCTGGCCACTTCCTCTCCCCATGCCCGATCAATGTAAATTGCAAGGGCTTCTTGGAACTTTTTAGAAAGTGACCGAGTAATAGGTCCTTAGGGCAGCTCTATGGGGTCCGTAGCAGCTTCCCCAGCTAAGATCGCATCATGGACCCATAGTTGATTATTGCCAAAATATTTTTCCACTGTGCCATAGGGCATACTGACTATTCAACATTGGTCACTAAATGAAATGTTTAAATGGTAGTATTTTGATTGGTATAATGATTACGCCGCAACGTGAGTGGCCAAGGTTTAAGAAAATGCAATCGAATATCTGAGTTAAGTGCAGTGTCTGCAAGTGTACAAGTCAAATTGTAATATAGTTTATAATTAGAACGAAATATTTTAGAAGTATTTCAAGGATCGTACGTTCAAACTATATTAATGGAACAAATCACACACGTACTAAGTCTAAATAGCTACTTGCATATTAATCATATTTCGCAGAATAATAAAGAGATGAATAACAAAACAAAGCTAATGTATATAAAAGCTAAACACCAAAATCATAATCAATATAAGCAAACAAAAGGATAACTTACTTTCATGTTCATGATTAACTTAAATCCAGGGTTTTACTAATTAGCTAACAGTTAACCTAATTAATACCATTCGGCCTATAACTAGATTTATTGATCCACTTAATTTACTTATCTTTTAACTTGATAAGTTAAACCAAGTTAGATTAAGTTGGTGCTAAGTAAACTATCCTTTTGGTCTCATCTACCTAAGTTACTTCCTAGAGTCATCAATTCTAGGGTTTAATTTACTTAACTTAATCAAGCTAACTAGTGTCGAAGCCTTAGCCCAAACCAATCACTCCCACTCTAGCTCGTCAACCTTCTTAGGGTTTTAGTTCATGGCCATTCTACATGCAATCTCTCTTACTTGATTATCACCCATTCAAATAAATGTAAAAATAAAGAAAAGGAAAATAGTGCTCATAATCCAAAAATCTTAAATCAAAGCTTGGATCTTAAACCCATGAATGATGTTGATCTTTGATTTGGCGAAGAAGAAAATAATAGAAAAAGTGATTAAAAGAAAAAAAGAAATAAAATTGCTATTAAAATTAACTAAATGATTAACAAATGAAAAGAAAATTAAAATCTAACTAAAATCCTAACTAATCCTATTAAAGAACTTAAAGCAAAAATTAGAACCTCTTGATCATGTCTTTTGAGCTAACTTTTATAGTGTTTATCTTGTATGACCAAATTAGGTCAATTACAAGATGTGTAATAGGTTAAATAAGATTGTACAAACAAAAACACCCCTGACAGTCATATGGGCCTTGTCAAACTAGTGTTGCAACACCCTATAGCTAGTGTCGCAACTTCATTGGTAGATTACTTAGTCTTTGGAATTGGATGGGATGGCACAACATTGGCTTTTTGGTGTCGTAACATCGTTGATAGTATCCTCCCCTTTTGAATCTAGGTTGAATGTCACGAATTTGGCTTATTGGTGTCCAAACATCATTTCTAGTAGCTCACATGTTGGATTTTTGTTAGAAATTCGAATAAGTGTTGATGCTAGCTTCAATGTTGCGACATCTATGGAAACCTACTAATTCCTAGGTCAAACATATTACCTTGTACATTTAGTCAACTCTTCCTTAGGCCCGAATTGGCCTAAAAGTTCATAGAACAACACTAAAAGCTCAATTTATTAAACTTAACTTCAAAACCAATTAATCCTAAAAACAAAATTAACAAATAGAAAATCACTTGAATACAAGCCCATTAAGTTGTGGAAAGAGCTTAATTAGCCACAATGAATTTTGGCAGATCAAATTTCCCTACACTTAACTCTCAAGCAAACCAAACATTCATCATGAAAGTAACAGACATCCCTTGAACATGCTTAATACAAATAGTTAGTTTGGAGACATAGAAGCTAAGAGTACTTGCTAAAACCTATAACTTTTAACATGATATGCAAAATTCTCATGGTTCTTAAGTTCAAACACAAAAGTTCACTAGATTAGAAGATTAACAAGTAAAAATATGGTTAAGCATATGGTTCCATCAAAATAGACTACAAGACTAAATCATTTATGTTAAAAGAATGCAAACAACTAGAATTCACATAACTCATCATGACTGATGTGATCCTCGCTATGCAATGAAATAAAAAGTCATAATTTTAAGTTCCCGATCGTTCTTAACAAGTACTCTCTCGATTTATGATAGAAATTCCAAAGAAAATAAAGGAGAAAAGATAAAATTAGGATATAATTCAAGAACTTGAAACAAATAAAAAATGAACTAATGTTATAGAACAACGTGACCCGATTTCTATAAGGTTGTTTTAAACTCGAGAAGTTTGAAAAGAATAAAACCTTGACCCACTATCTATAAATAGATAGCAACCATAGGTATAAAGGTGATCACCATGCTCTAGAGATAAACGAGAAGGGGAGTGATAACATTGGTTTTCTATAAATGCTACAAGACGAAGTCTTAATAAGTTCGAGTTGAGTTCTTAAAGAACAAAGAGGTAAACTCACAATGATATAACAAAGTTCATTAGCTTTAAAAGCTTAAATATGACAACTATTTATAGAAAATTAACTAGGTAGCTAACTGGACAATTTTAGCCATTGATGATGTACTTGAACTATGTCGTACATGAATCTTTTAAGTATAATGAATTCTTTTAATTACATGAACCTTCATTTGATGTTGAAATTCATCATTCTTCTCCCCCTGTAACACCCTAAACTCGGCCTAGACGTTATGGCCGGATCTGTGACGTCACATAGGAGTGGTTTTTCCAAAACACTAACTGATTAAAAATTCGTTCTTTATAAAAACTTCTGTATGTTCTTAACAAATGGTTAGGAGGCCTAGTTTATCGAGAAAACTCGAGTTGTTTAAGTAAAATATTAATTATACCAGTTTATTATTAAACTTTAAAACCATGTTCGTTACAGAAGCTTTTTAAAATGTGTTGTGTAAACGTGATGTTTTCAGAAAAGCATTTGTTTGTATTCTCTTGAAAATCCTAGTCCTATTACTAACGGGTAAGATAAAACAAAATCCCCTAATTAAAATAAACTTTAAAAGGCCTTATTACAAAATGAAAACCCAAGATTTTAAATCTTAATCATAATTTGTAATAAAATACTACGTCGAATGGCCACCACTGAGTCCTCCGTCTCCTCGATCCATCTAAGCCTGGGGATTTCCTGCATAGATAACAGATGGGTGAGTTTACTAAAACTCAGTGTGTGAAATCCCAAAATAGCTGGCAATTAGAGAAAAATCTGGGCCTAAGCCCTTTCAGTTTCAGTTAGGGACTTAGCCCCTTTTTCAGTAACAGTAGTAGTCTGGGCCTAAGCCTATTTCTGTACAATATGCAAACAAAAGATCCTACCCAATCCATCCTCTACACACCATCTCTGTACCAGCCTTACACACTATGTGGGGATAAAATTGACCCACCCAAATCTACACACCAAGTCGTACCGATTTCGGTACTAAATCAGTATTTGCAGCAGAGCTACCAGTAATAGGCTTATAGCCTTTCAGTATAGGGTCTAAGTATACTTACCAACCCAACAGTAGGTCCATAATCGTCTTGAGCGACTTGTGCAGCCTTATCAGTCAATCAGTGCTAATGGGCCTATAGCCCATATTACGAGACCATTTGGGCCTACACTCTCGTACGGCCCACATAGCCTAAAAATGGCCTCACTCGTGTAGTTCACACAACCTGGCCCACAATTTACCATATTTTGTGCAATTTCTCCGTGTGGGGCCCACAAGCCCATTGGGCCCGTTCGGCCCAATACTGTTTTGGCCCATGAAATCGCTCATGGCCATTCCGTCGACATCACGGCCTCGTTTTGCTACTAGGCCTGCTGAACGGGCGGCCGTACGTCGTGTGGTGTCGACAGCCCACTTTTTGACTTTTCGGCTTTTGCTATCACACATCTAATGATAGTGTTCACACACCTGTAGTGAAACTGTTGTCACAACACCTCCAAGATCAAAGCACCTATGATTCACAACGATCCACCATTAGTCACATTCGTGGTAAATCCAAAACCAAAGTATTGAAATCACTCTAACTGATTTATTACCGGATCCTTTTTGCTCACACCACACTACCTCTCTCCAAAACCTTAACCTTTATCCGATACAGTTAGTCGATTCATCAGAAATTATAATCTATTTTAAACAAAAATAATATCTAATGTACATAGCACGAGTGACAAGATTTCTTATTGTGAAAGGACAATTGGCCTAACTCCCTTGACCATAGAGATTGATACGAGTCATAAAGGCCCAATCCAAGTTCAAGAACGTGATGGGCTCAAATTGCCACAAGGCCCAATAACGAGATCAAAGGCCCGACAAATGCGGTCCAAACTAAATGGGACCATTCAAGAGCTTGTTAGCAAGGCCTTAGATGCATACACGAGAGAACAAGAAAATCAAGATTCACTTTCTTGTTTTCAAGAAAATCAAGAAATCGAATCTTGGCCAATTTTGCTGTTCGAAGAGATTTCAAGAATCAAGAAAATCAAGATTTCAAATCTTGGAAATCTTGGTCCAAGAAACCAAATCTTGCAGCCAAAACGCATTGGATCTCCATTACGAGCATCAACGACCCAATTTTGGTAGGAGATGGATCACGAGCCCAAATTCTTGAAGGCGAGGCCCAATAACCAAAATTTAGCCCAATCAAGAAATTTCTTCATACTTAGTTGAAAATCAGGCCAAAATGTCAAAGGGCCCAATTTGTAAACATCTTACTTGTTTAATTTATTTTTTTAATCTTTAGGAGCATTACATGTAAAATTCGGCCCAAAACAGCCCATATAAGTGCATGGCCGAATTTACCTTGTTATTTTATTAATTAGGTTTAATTTTTATTAGTTACTTGTGAGATTAGGATTTGTTGGAGGCCTATATAAGCATTGGCCAGCCACCCTTTGTAAACACATCTTATTATTATTTTTCTATCAAATTTTAGATTTGTTGAGTGCAGAATTTTCTTTGGGGTTTTCTCCAAGAATTCTCTCTTGAGTTTTCTTTAGAAGTTGTTTTAACAATCTTTGGATAGTGGGAGCCATCTTCAACCTTCTTCTTGCCATCGATATTCTTTGGAGGGGAGATTAGAGCCGTTTGAAGGAATTTGTGAATTCTTTCGGGAATTCAAGGGTTCTTAGGACTTTTCTTTATTTCTTGCTGTTTCGATTTGTTTCTTTATTCCTACTTGTGCCGATTCATCATCTAATATTTTGCTGTTCTTGTTTGTGTTTCAGCCTTGATTCAAACTCCAAGAACTCTTCATTTAATCGGTTCTTTTATTGGCCACATATAATCAACTCAAAATTCCCCAAAATTTAGGGTTCTTGCCGTTTTCTATTTCTTCTTGTTGGGTGAAATTCGGCTGCTGAAATTTGGGCAATTCATATTGGGTGTTCAATTGGACCGAATCGCAACTTAAATTCACTTCTTGAACTGTTCAATTTCACCTATTTCTTTCTTTTCTTTTTTTTGCCGTCCAAATCCCTAATCTTCCAATTAAAAATCTGATTGTTTCAATCTACTTACTGTTTTGGTGTTCTTGGCAGATTCGGCTTGTGGGATTTCACTATTGGAGTTCGATTTCATCTTCTTGAACTCCGAATACATTTATTCATTCGTTCTTTGTTCCTTGCTGCTCATTTAATTGAATTTGGGGATTTAATTTTAGATCTGATTAGTTTAATCTTGTTCTTTGTTTTAATTTTCAGATCTGTTCGTTTAGAGCTTTCGTAGGAGTTTCTCGTGACTTGGCAACTCGATCTTGGTCCGCGCGCATACCCCGTATCATTTGGTATCAGATTTTGGGCGTTTTGGGTGTTCTTGGTTGATTTCTAAACTGATCTCTATTTTTTAAAGCATAAACAGCAATTTTACCCAGAAAAATTGTTCAAAAAAAATTCATTTGAGTGGGTAAACGTTGTCCGATTGATCTGAAATTTTACATACATGTTTTTGGCACTGTGATTGAATATAAAAAAATTATTCCCGCAAAAAAATCAGTCAAAAAAGTCAAAAAAATCAAAAAAGACGAAATTCAATAAAAATTTAAAAAAAGGTTCAGCGGGTTGAATTTGGTGCCCAAAATTTCCAGATCAAAAATTAAATATATAAGGACACTCCAGATTTAATTTCGTGATTTTTGGAGATCAGGAACACCTCGAACGAAGTTGTCAAGTTACTCCGCAGTTTTTCGGGTTTTCTGTTTTCAGCAATTTTTATTGATTCTTAGCTGTAGGTTTTCATTTGTTTACCTTTATTCTTCCTTTACGTTATCTAACACCTTCTTGTTTCTTGTGTTAGTAGGATTTAAACGTGTGCACAACTTCTTCCTCGATGCAACACAAATCAATTGGTGTCTCGTCAGTTTTTGGCATCCTAGTGCAAATTAGGATTCTTTGGTAGTTTGGTTCACACTCTTTAATTGGTTGATATAAACTCTGATAAAGAACTCACAAGATTGAATTTGACCTCATTGAGAATTTGATTTTTTTCTTTTTGAGTGATTAACGGTGAGGTTTGATAACTTTTATTTTGAGTGTTGAGTGTTTATTTTTGCAGTTTTTTTTGGAAGATGTCTAAAGATGACCATAATGATACACTTATGGAAGTCCAACAACAGTTAGAAGGACACGCTGCTGCAATCACACAAATAAATGCTACCCTTCAAGCATTGAATACTACTTTGAATGAGGTACGAATGAATCAAGAACCTCAATATCGAGATCCAATCAGGGAAGATAGGAATAACCAGCCCCATAGGCGCGGCCCTCGACGTGTCCCTAGAATGGATGATGATTTTCATGATCGTGGACAACCTTCTTTGGCAAAACCGAAATTCACAATTCTCCAATTTCGTGGTAAGAATGATCCTAACACTTATTGTGAATGGGAATCTAAGATTGAACTCATGTTTCGGTATTATAAATGTCCGGATGATGAAAAGGTAGCGTTAGCAACACTGGAATTTTCTGATTATGCATTAAGTTGGTGGACTCAACTTGGGGTAAACCGCCATCGGAATTATGAAGGTGAGATTTCGACATGGGATGAGTTGAAACAGATTATGCGTAAAAGGTTTATTCCACCTCACTACTATAGAGAAATTAAAACAAAGTTGAGAAGACTTCTCCAAGGTAGTAGGACGGTGGATGAATATTTTAAAGAGATGGAGATGCTCATTCAGAGAGCTAATGTGGAGGAAGATGAAGAAACAACTATGGTTCGATTCATTGATGGTTTGAACAGGCCGATAGCTAATACATTGAGGCTACAAACTTACATTGATTTGGAAGAAGCAGTTCACAAAGCCATTGAGATCGAGCAACAATTAAAGGAACAAAGGTTTGGGTCCTTCTCTACTTCACAATATTATCAAGGTAACAATTCCAATTCTGATTTTAAGAGTTCAAAACCACCTTTTGTTACTAACAAGTCTTCTTTGAGTAATGGAAGTAAACAATCAGATTGGAAAAAAGGGGCTCCTGCAAAAACGCAAACACCGTCTAAGTAGCCCAATTTAGGTGATTCGAGTGCGAAGAGGACTCGTGAGATTGAATGCTTTAAGTGCAAAGGGCGTGGTCATTATAGTAGAGAATGCCCTAACACGAGATTACTTCTTCTAAAAGATAACGGTGAGTACACTTCCGACTCTGATAATACAGATCCAGATATGCCAGAACTTATGGATGACAGTGATAATGGCGACGAGTTGGTCGAACCACCAAAGGAAGGGGACTTTGCTACTTTTCAATGCCTTGTAGTTCGTCGAACCCTTAACATTCAGATGAAAGATGATGAGAGCCAAAGGACCAATATTTTCCATTCTCGGTGTTTTATTAAAGGTAACTTATGTTCACTCATTATTGATAGTGGGAGTTGCTCGAATGTAGTGAGTAGTTATTTGGTGGATTCTTTAAAGTTGCCTTGTACCAAACACCCTAAGCCATATCACCTTCAGTGGCTTAATGAATGTTCCGAAATTAAAGTTACGAAACAGTCCTTGGTCACCTTTAAACTCGGCAATTATGAGGATGACATATGGTGTGATGTAGTCCCCATGCATGCGGCACACTTGCTCCTTGGACGACCTTGGCAATTTGATCGCGATGTTACACACCAAGGTAAACTTAATCGATACTCCCTTGTATTTAAAGGCAAGAAATTCACTTTTGCTCCTTTAAATCCTACTGATGTATATAAAGATCAATTGAGGATGATAAAATTTTGTGAGGGGGTAAGGGAGAAAGAGCAAGTACAAAAGACAGAGAGAAAAGAGGCTAATAGTAGTGAGGCCCCTAAAGGTTTACCACCTTTACGAGGGATAGAACATCAAATTGACTTAGTACCCGGAGCTTCAATCCCAAATCGACCAGCCTATAGATGCAATCCCGAGGAGACAAAGGAATTGCAAAGGCAAGTGGAGGAATTACTAGACAAAGGGTACATTCGTGAGAGCCTAAGTCCTTGTGCTGTTCCTGTCTTATTGGTGCCAAAGAAAGATGGTACATTTCGTATGTGTGTTGATTGTCGCCCAATCAACAAGATAACGGTAAAGTATCGACACCCAATCCCTAGACTTAATGATATGCTTGATGAATTACATGGTTCAATAATATTTACAAAAATTGATTTAAAAAGCGGTTATCTTCAAATTCGAATGAGGGAAGGGGATGAATGGAAAACAGCCTTTAAAACAAAATTTGGATTGTATGAATGGTTAGTTATGCCTTTCGGCCTTACTAATGCACCTAGTACATTTATGAGATTAATGAATCATGTTTTGAGGCTACATTTGAGTAAATTTGTAGTAGTTTACTTTGATGATATTTTAATTTACTCAAAGTCATTAGATGATCATGTTTTCCATGTTCGAACCGTTTTGGATATTCTACGAACTGAAAGATTATTTGCCAACCTTGATAAATGCACATTCTGTTGTGATAAACTAATATTCTTAGGTTTCATAGTTAGTGCTCAGGGTATTCATGTCGACGAGGACAAAGTTAAGGCAATTAAGGAGTGGCCGACTCCTAAATCGGTAACTGAGGTGAGATCTTTCCATGGTTTAGCCAGTTTTTATAGATGATTTGTGAAAGATTTCTCTACTATTGCTGCCCCATTGACTGAAGTTATAAAGAAATCAGTGGGTTTCAAATGGGGTGAAACCCAAGAAACAGCTTTTCAAACTCTAAAAGCTAAGTTATGTTCTGCTCCTTTGCTTAAATTACCTGATTTTGCTAAAACTTTTGAACTTGAGTGTGATGCTTCAGGAATTGGAATTGGCGCCGTTTTAATGCAAGATGAGCAACCTATTGCTTATTTTAGTGAGAAATTGAACGGTGCACAGTTAAATTACTCGACTTATGACAAAGAACTATTGGCATTAGTTCGTGCACTCCAAGTATGGCAACATTATTTGCTGCCTAATGAGTTTGTCATACATACAGATCATGAGTCTCTTAAATGGTTAAAGGGACAAGGTAAGTTGAGTAAAAGACATGCCCGATGGGTAGAATTCATTGAAACATTCCCTTATGTGATTCAATATAAAACAGGTAAAGATAATGTAGTCACAGATGCTTTGTCTAGACGATATACTTTAATAACTACATTGAATGCTAAAGTCTTAGGGTTTGAACATATTAAAGAGTTATATGATGATGATACTGATTTCAGCCATATCTATAAGAATTGTGGACATACTGCTTTTGAAAAATTTTATCTTGTAGATGGCTTTCTTTTTCGTTTAAACAGGTTATGCATACCAAAGTGTTCCATGAGAGAATTGTTGATTCATGAAGCCCATAGTGGGGGACTAATGGGACATTTTGGAGTGGCCAAAACACTAGACATATTGCAAGAACACTTCTATTGGCCACATATGAAGAAGGATGTGGAAAAGGTATGTTCCAAGTGCATTACATGAAAACAAACAAAATCTAAGGTAATGCCTCATGGCCTTTACACTCCTCTACCGATTCCTACTTCACCTTGGGTAGATTTATCCATGGATTTTATTTTAGGTTTGCCTCGAACAAAAAAAGGAAGAGATAGTATATTTGTTGTTGTTGACAGGTTTTCAAAGATGTCACATTTTATTCCTTGTCACAAAACAGATGATGCTACACATGTGGCAGACTTATTCTTTAAAGAAGTGGTAAGACTTCATGGCATCCCTAAAACAATTGTTTCTGATAGAGATATCAAATTCCTTAGCCACTTTTGGAAGGTATTGTGGGGTAAGCTTGGTACTAAATTGCTTTATTCTACTACATGTCACCCCCAAACTGATGGTCAAACTGAAGTAGTTAATCGAATCTTAGGGACTCTATTACGAGCTGTTGTGGGAAAGAACATTAGAAATTGGGAAGAATGCCTACCATTTGTTGAATTTGCATATAATAGATCTATTCATTCTACAACTGGTTATTCCCCATTTGAACTTGTTTATGGTTTTAACCCACTAACAGTACTTGATCTTGCGCCATTACCTCTTGAACACGTTATGAATTTAGATGGCGAACAGAAAGCTGAGTTGGTGAAATCCTTACATGAGAAGGCTAGACAGCGAATAGCCAAAACAAATGATGCCAACATCAACAAAGCAAACAAGGGGCGCAAACCGGTTGTACTAGAACCCGGAGATTGGGTTTGGGTCCATTTGAGGAAAGAACAATTTCCTACAAAAAGGAAGACTAAGTTGGACCCAAGGGGCGATGGGCCTTTCCAAGTACTCGAGCGGATCAACGATAATGCCTATAAAATTGATCTACCTGGTGAGTACAATGTAAGTTCTACTTTTAATGTGGCTGACTTGTCCCCATTTGATTTTTCAGATTCGAGGTCGAATCTTTTTGAGGAAGGGGGGAATGATACGAGTCATAAAGGCCCAATCCAAGTTCAAGAACGTGATGGGCTCAAATTGCCACAAGGCCCAATAACGAGATCAAAGGCCCGACAAATGCGGTCCAAACTAAATGGGACCATTCAAGAGCTTGTTAGCAAGGCCTTAGATGCATACACGAGAGAACAAGAAAATCAAGATTCACTTTCTTGTTTTCAAGAAAATCAAGAAATCGAATCTTGGCCCAATTTTGCTGTTCGAAGAGATTTCAAGAATCAAGAAAATCAAGATTTCAAATCTTGGAAATCTTGGTCCAAGAAACCAAATCTTGCAGCCAAAACGCATTGGATCTCCATTACGAGCATCAACGACCCAATTTTGGTAGGAGATGGATCACGAGCCCAAATTCTTGAAGGCGAGGCCCAATAACCAAAATTTAGCCCAATCAAGAAATTTCTTCATACTTAGTTGAAAATCAGGCCAAAATGTCAAAGGGCCCAATTTGTAAACATCTTACTTGTTTAATTTATTTTTTTAATCTTTAGGAGCATTACATGTAAAATTCGGCCCAAAACAGCCCATATAAGTGCATGGCCGAATTTACCTTGTTATTTTATTAATTAGGTTTAATTTTTATTAGTTACTTGTGAGATTAGGATTTGTTGGAGGCCTATATAAGCATTGGCCAGCCACCCTTTGTAAACACATCTTATTATTATTTTTCTATCAAATTTTAGATTTGTTGAGTGCAGAATTTTCTTTGGGGTTTTCTCCAAGAATTCTCTCTTGAGTTTTCTTTAGAAGTTGTTTTAACAATCTTTGGATTGTGGGAGCCATCTTCAACCTTCTTCTTGCCATCGATATTCTTTGGAGGGGAGATTAGAGCCGTTTGAAGGAATTTGTGAATTCTTTCGGGAATTCAAGGGTTCTTAGGACTTTTATTTATTTCTTGCTGTTTCGATTTGTTTCTTTATTCCTACTTGTGCCGATTCATCATCTAATATTTTGCTGTTCTTGTTTGTGTTTCAGCCTTGATTCAAACTCCAAGAACTCTTCATTTAATCGGTTCTTTTATTGGCCACATATAATCGACTCAAAATTCCCCAAAATTTAGGGTTCTTGCCGTTTTCTATTTCTTCTTGTTGGGTGAAATTCGGCTGCTGAAATTTGGGCAATTCATATTGGGTGTTCAATTGGACCGAATCGCAACTTAAATTCACTTCTTGAACTGTTCAATTTCACCTATTTCTTTCTTTTCTTTTTTTTGCCGTCCAAATCCCTAATCTTCCAATTAAAAATCTGATTGTTTCAATCTACTTACTGTTTTGGTGTTCTTGGCAGATTCGGCTTGTGGGATTTCACTATTGGAGTTCGATTTCATCTTCTTGAACTCCGAATACATTTATTCATTCATTCTTTGTTCCTTGCTGCTCATTTAATTGAATTTGGGGATTTAATTTCAGATCTGATTAGTTTAATCTTGTTCTTTGTTTTAATTTTTAGATCTGTTCATTTAGAGCTTTCGTAGGAGTTTCTCGTGACTTGGCAACTCGATCTTGGTCCGCGTGCATACCCCGTATCAGAGATCGTGCCCCTAGCAACATTCGACAACCATAGAGTTAAGGGGCAGTCAATAAGGTGAAATAAGGGTGGATGAGTAGGATACATTTGGCCCATAGAAGAAAAAGAAATCATAAACCTGAGAAGAGAAAAGACTAACCAATAATCGGCCTAGACTCCAACCTAAATATTGCCCGAGTAACATAAGAGATATTTGGTTTTAGTAAGGAAGAATGGCACAATTGAGAGGAGAGGAGAAAGTGCAATCAGGTAGGAGGGATTGATTAAGAAGAAGAAAGGGAGAAGAGACACAGGATATTTGGCTAGAGCACCACAAGGAGCCACAGTTGAAGAAAGGAAGAAGAATCGAGAGAAGATAAAAAAGAGATTCTGCCAAACAAGTCAAGTGAGGGAGGAAGAATGAAAAGAGGTTCGACACTTGCAGAGAAATGTCTAGAAGAATGCAACCCGAAAGAATGCAAAAAGAAAGATATCCGTATGGCCACTCTAGAATTCGGCTACCAAAATCCCAACAATAAATAGCCTCCCCAAAATCAAAAGTGCAGAAATCCAAAAACACAGCTAGCAACCGAAATGAAAATCAAGAAGCCTCAAAACACCCCAAACCAAATTCCTTTGAGTTTCCAGAGTCTCTGTACGGCACCAGCACTCCTCCTCTCGTCACCTCCCCTTGACTTACTCCTAAAACCTCTCCACAACATCCCAACCGAACATTATTCCAATCCCCCTTTTTCCTCCTAACTTTCAGCAACAAGCTCTCCCACTCCACTCAAACACCCCAACCGACCTAGCAATAGAGTCCTACTGCTACACAACCACCCATTCGGCCATTTGCAAAAATAAGACACCTTTGCATGTCGCAAGACTTGAACCTTAATCCCCTAGCTACTGCAACACGCCACTAGCCATTAGACTAGCGTGTTCACTTTGTCATGTCCTACTCCTATTAATTTAAAATTCTTCTAGCAGCAGACAAGGGTTTATTCAAATAAGACCAATATTTTGCTCAAGCTAGGACTTGAACCCACAACTACTCAGACACTCCCAGATCAATAGATCACTAAGTCAGACATACATCCATGTCATAAACACATAAAAATAATTTAAATAGGGTTTCCAGGATTTGGGGCATTACAATTCTACCCTCCTTAAAGAAAATTTCGCCCTTGAAATTTACCTGATCAGAATAAGTGAGGGTATTGTTGTCGCATCGCCTCCTCGGGTTCCTACGTAGCCTCCTCAGAACTGTGATTCTGCCAAAGAAATTTTACTAATGGGATTGACTTCCTTTCCAAGACTGTCACCTCTCGGTCCAAAATCTGAATTGGTTCTTCCTCGAAAGTCAGGTCTGGTCTAACCTCAATCTCCTCAATCGGTACCACATGCATATGATCAGAGCGTTAGCGTCTCAGCATTGAGACATGAAACACATCGTGAATCCACTCTCATTCCAGAGGTAGCTCTAATTGGTAGGCAACTGGTCCTACTCGTCTCAAAATGCGGTAAGGCCCAATAAACCTTGGGCTCAACTTGCCCTTACACCCAAATCTGAGTAACTTATTCCATGGTGAGATCTTCAGGAAGACAAAATCTCCCACCGAATACTTAATTTCCTTACGCTTCAGATCCACATATGACTTCTGTCTGTCTAATGCTGCCTTCAGTCTATCTCGAATTAATCTGACCTTATCCTCGGTATCAGATACTAGCTAAGAACCCAGAACACGCTGCTTACCCAATTCAATCCAACACGAAGGTGTGCGACACCTACGACCATATAGTGTTTCGTAAGGTGCAATCTGAATGCTAGACTGGTAGCTGTTATTATACGCAAATTTTGCCAATGGCAAGTAATCCTCCCAACTGCCTTGGAAGTCAATCACGAAACTCCTTAACATATCCTCCAGTATCTGAATCACCCTCTCTAACTGTCCATCTGTTTGAGGATGGAATGCAGTACTGAAGTCGTGTACCTAGAGCTTCATGTAACTTCTTCTAGAACCAAGAAGTGAAGCGAGGATCTCTGTCGGATATTATGGAAATTAGTACCCCATGCAGCCTCACTATCCTGGATACATACAACTTAGCCATTTTCTGTAGCGAATAATCTGTGTAAACCGGTATAAAATGGGCAATTTTAGTTAACCGATCCACTATAACCCACACTAAATCTTTCTTGGAAGGCGTTAGGGGTAGCCTACTCACAAAATCCATAGTTACTCTTTCCCACTTCCACATCGGAATCTTAACCGGCTGAAGTAACCTAGAAGGCAACTGATGTTCTGCTTTAACCTGTTGGCATGTCAGACAGTTCCCACAAAGTCGGTAATCTCACGCTTAAGACCTGGCTACCAATATATCTCACAAAGATCTCTGTACATCTTATATCCACCCGAGTGCATAGCATAGGGGCTACTATACGCCTCTCGCAGCAAAGTCTGTCTTAAATCAGTATTCTTATGTACGCAAATTCTGTCTTGGAAACAGAGTACCCCTTCATTATTCAACCCAAAATACACAATATTACCATTCTCAATTTGACGGAACCGATGACCCAAAGACTTATCTTCCAGCTGTTTACACTTAATCTGCTCGATCCACATTGGTTTAACTTAGAGCTCAGCCAACAAACTGCCATTAGCCATACGGCTAAGACGAGCAAACATTGCTCTCAGATCAGTTATAGTCCTACGGCTCAGTGCATCCGCCACCACATTAGCCATACCAGGGTGATATTCAATCGAACAGTCAAAATCCTTCAGCAGTTTAATCCATCTACGCTGCAGAAGATTCAACTCCTTCTGAGTGAGGAGATACTTGAGGCTCTTATGATCTGTGTAAATGATACACTTCTCACCGTACAAGTAATGCCTCCAAATTTTCAGTGCAAACACCACCGCGACCAACTCCAAGTCATGAGTCGGATAGTTCATCTAATGCGTCTTAAGCTGACGAGACGCATAAGCTACCACCTCACCCTATTGCATCAACACACAAACCAAACCAACGTGTAATGCATCGCTGTAAACAGTAAATTCCTTCCCAGACTCTGGCTGAATTAAGACAGGGGCCTCAGTTAGAACTTTCTTGAGCTTCTCAAAGCTCTCTTGCTGCGCATCAGTCCAGTTAAAAGGTACGCCCTTAGTAACAGCTTAGTTAAGGGCACGGTAATTAGAGAGAACCCCTCAACTAATCTTCCATAATACTGAGCCAGTCTCAGAAAACTACGAATTTTTGACACAGTCTTAGGCTGCTTTCAATCCAGGACAGCCTCAATTTTTCGAGGATCAACCCTAATCCCCTCAGCAGATACCACATGACCAAAAAATGTTACCTCTTTTAACCAAAATTCACACTTGTTGAACTTGGCTACAGTTGTTTCTCTCTCAAAATTTGCAGAACTACTCGGAGATGTTCATCATGTTCCATGCCAGTCCTTGAGTACACCAATATGTCATCAATAAACACTACAACAAACCGATCCAGATAGGGTTGAAATACTCTATTCAACAGATCCATAAAAGTTGTCAGTGCATTTTTCAGTCCAAAAGGCATTACCAGAAACTCGTAATGACCATAACAAGTTTTAAACGCCGTTTTGTGCACATCGGCCCCTGTAACTCTCAGTTGATGATACCCCGACCTGAGATCTATATTAGAGAAAATTGATGCTTCTTGCAGTTGATCGAATAGATCATCAATCCTTGGCAGAGGATATTTGTTCTTGATGGTCAGCTTGTTCAGTTGTCTGTAGTCGATACACATACGAATGGATCCATCCTTCTTTTTCACAAATAAGACTGGTGCTCCCCACAGAGACACACTAGGTCGAATAAATCCACGATCCAGTAATTCTTGAATTTGTCCCTTAAGCTCCACCAGTTCCTTCGGTGCCATTAAGTAAGGGGCGATGGACACCAAGGTTGTACTAGGAAGGAGCTCAATCCCAAACTCCACTTCACGTTCTGGAGGTAAACCCGGTAACTCTTCAAGAAAGATATCCAAAAAATCCTTAACAGTCTTGATATCCTTTACCGAAGAGTGCCCAACATCTAAAAGACTGACATAGGCTAAAAATGCCTTACAACCCTTACGAACTAACTTCTCGGCCCTTAGCGCAGAAATTACATTACTCAAGCAGTTCTGTCATTCCTCAATTACCACTATCTCCTCATCGACTTCAGTTCTCAGTACAACTCATTTAACGGTACAATCCAGGCTTACCTGATGTTTAACTAGCCAATCCATGCCCAGTATTAAGTTGAATTCCCTGAAAGGCAGCTCCATAAGATCACCCAAAAAGATAACTCCTAGTATTTCCAAGGGAACGTCTTTCAACATTTTATTTACCCAAACAGACTATCCCAGTGGACTTAGAACAGTAATTCCACTAGAACTATTCTCAACCGAAATCCCCAATTTCTCTATAACAGTACAAGTAACATAGGAATGAGTAGATCCTACATCTATCAATGTAGTATAAGGTACATTATGGATAATGAACGTACCCGTTATAATATCTGGAGCATCATTGTTCTCACGGTGACGTGCAACATAAACTAGTGCTGTAAAATCCCGCTCCTTCTAAGGAGCTATCAAAACTTTTAGACTATCCCTGAGGCCATCTTCAAATCGAGCACATCACTCGTATTCTGTTTCCAACATCCCACGTGCGTAGCGGTTCAGTAGTAAAAATTTGGCCTCATATTCAGCCACTGTCCTATCTCCTTGAGTTAAGTTCAGAAATTCCCTCCTACGGGCATCTACATAGTTGGCACCCATATATTTAGCCTGGAAGGTAGTCTTGAAAAGCTCTCAGGTTAAACAATCAGCTTGAGTTCCCAATTTGATGGTAAGCCACCACAATAGGCCTTGTCCCTCAAAAGAGACATAGCACCTTTTAGCTTTTGATCAGGGGTGCAGTCCAGATCATCCATGATCCTTTTTGTGGCCTCTATCCAGTATTCAGCCACATTAGGGGCAACTCCAGCAATATCCCTGAATATCTTTGCCCCATTAGACTTGAGTCGTTCCGTAACCGACCCTTGGCCCACATTACCAATACCAATACCAGGCCCAACGACCCTTTCCAGAATCCTCAACATTGCTTGGGACAGTGCGTCATCCCCAGCTGCTCGATTTTGAGACCCTATCTCATCCATAGGTGAAACTAGTGCCTCTCTAACTTCCTCATTAGGCTGGTGTCCAAAAGACGAAGACCCAGCTCGAGCACCTCCACGACCTCTACCACAGCCTCTACCACGAGTAACTCTGGTGCTCATTATCCAATCGCGCTTTTATCTGTTTTAACAATTATATGCCATTCAGTTTATTGTTCCAGTGTTTATTAAAGATATCTTATGAACAGTATTATTTTAGAGTTTATTTTCGCAGTTCTCAATTTTAAAGGTTGCTCTAACTACAGAGTCTCAAGATAGTTTTACTACCTTAAGTAATCTCAATAATAACATTTCAGTATTCTTATTTCAGTATAAACAGTCAGAAGACTTACAAGATCGGCGCAGAGTCTCAGTGTATCACTCCTTCAACAACACATTTCCATGTTTTTGAAAACCCAAACCCACAACCGAGTTTTTCAACCTATCTCTCATACCACTAAATGTAACACCCTAAACCCGGCCTAGACGTTATGACCGAATCTGTGACGTCACATAGGAGTGGTTTTTCCAAAACACTAACTGATTAAAAATTTGTTCTTTATAAAAACTTTTTTAGGTTCTTAACAAATGGTTAGGAGGACTAATATATTGAGAAGACTCGAGTTGTTTAAGGAAAATATTAATTATACCAGTTTATTACTAAACTTTAAAACCATGTTCGTTACAGAAGCTATTTAAAACGTGTTGCATAAATGTGATGTTTTCAGAAAAGCACTTGTTTGTATTCTTTGAAAACCCGAGTCCTATTACTAACAAGTAAGATAAAATAAAATACCTAAACTAAAATAAACTTTAAAAGGCCTTCTTACAAAATGAAAACCCAAAATTTTAAATTTTAATCATAATTTATAATAAAATACTACGTCGAGTGGCCACCTCTAAGTCCTCCGTCGCCTCGATCCATCTAATCCTGGGGATTTCCTGCACAGATAACAAATGGGTGACTTTACGAAAACTCAGTGTGTGAAATCCCAATATAGTAGACAATCAGAGTAAAACCTGGGCCTAAGCCCTTTTAGTTTCAGTTAGGGCCTTAGCCCCTTTTTTAGTAACAGTCGCAGTTTGGGCCTGAGCCTGTTTTAGTACAGTATGCAAACAAAGGATCCTACCCAATCGATCCGCTACACACCATCTCCGTACCAGCCCTACACACCATGTGGGGATAAAATCGACCCACTTAACCTTACACACCAAGTCGTACCGATTTCGGTACTAAATCAGTATTTATAGCAGAGTTGCCAGTAATAGGCTTATAACCTTTCAGTACACTTCCTATAAAATCATATAAATATCTTACCCCACGTAATGCAACATAATATAATACTTGTATGCAAAAAAGTCATGCTAAAAAACAATCTTACATAACACAAGGGTATTTTAGTCAATTTACCTTATAGGGGTATAATAGTCATTTCATCAGTATAGGGTCTAAGTATACTTACCAACCCAACAATAGGTCCACAGTCATCTTGAGCGACCCGTGCAACCTTATCAGTCAATCAGTGCTAATGGGCCTATAGCCCATATTGCGAGCGCATTTAGGCCCACACTCTCATATCGCCCACATAGCCTAAAAATGGCCTCAACTGTGTAGTTCAAACAACCTGGCCCACAATTTACCATATTTTGTGCAAATTGTCCGTGTAGGGCCTACAAGCCCATTGGGCCTATTCGGCCCAGAATGGCCCAATACCGTTTTGGCCCATAAAATCGTTCATGGCCATTCCATCGACATCATGGCCTTGTTTTGCTACTAGGCCTGCCACATGGTCAGCCATACGTCGTGTGGTGTCGACAGACCACTTTTTGGCTTTTCGGCTTTTGCTATCACACATCTAATGATAGTGTTCACACACCTGTAGTGAAACTGTTGTCGCAACACCTCCAAGATCAAAGCACCTATGATTCACAATGATCCACCATTAGTCACATTCGTGGTGAATCCAAAACCAAAGTATTGAAATCACTTTAACTGATTCATTGCCACTTACCAATCCACCAATCGCCAGACCCTTCTTGCTCATACCATACGAACTCTCTCCAAAACCTTAACCTTTATCTGATACAGTTAGTTGATTCATCAGAAATTATAATCCCTTTTAAACATATATAATATCTAAAGTACTTACCACGAGTTATAGGATTTCTTATTGTGAAAGGACAATCGGCCTAACTCTCTTGACCATGGTGATCGTGCCCCTAGCAACATTCGGCAACCACAGAGTTAAGTGGCAGTCAATAAGGTGAAATAAGGGTGGATGAGTAAGATATATTTGGTCCATAGAAGAAAAAGAAATCGTAAACCTGAGAAGAGAAAAGACTAACCAATAATCGGCCTAGACTCTCTAACCTAAATATTGCCCGAGTAATACAATATTCGATTTTAGTAAGGAAGAATGGCATGATTGAGAGGAGAGAAGAAAGTACAATCGGTTAGGAGGGATTGATTGAGAAGAAGAAAGGGAGAAGAGACACAGGATATTCGGCCAGAGTACCACAAGGAGCCACAGTTGAAGAAAAGAAGAAGAACCAAGAGAAGATCAGTAAAAGATTCGGCCAAACAAGTCAAGTGAGGGAGGAAGAATGAAAAGAGGTTTAGCACTTGCAGAGAAAGGTCTAGAAGAACGCAACCTAAAAGAATGCTAAAAGAAAGATACCCGTATGGCCACTCTAGAATTCAGCTACCAAAATCCTAACAACAAATAGCCTCCCCAAAACTGAAAGTGCAAAAAGCCAAAAACCCAGCTAGCAACCGAAATGAAAATCAAGAAATCTCAAAACACCCAAAATTGAATCCCTTTGAGTTTCCAGAGTCTCTGTACGACACCAACACTCCCCCTCTCATCACCTCCCCTTGATTTACTCCTAAAACCTCTCCACAACATCCCTAACCAAACATTATCCCAATCCCCCTTTTTCCTCCTAACTTTCGGCAACAAGCTCTCCCACTCCACTCAAACACCCCAACTAACCTAGCAATAGAGCCCCACTGCTACATAACCACCCATTCGGCTGTTTGCAAAAATAAGACACCTTTGCATGCCGCAAGACTCGAACCTCAATCCCCTAGCTACTGCAACATGCCACTAGCCATTAGACTAGCATGTTCACTTTGTCATGTCGTACTCCCATTAATTTAAAAGTCTTCTAGTAGCAGACAAGGGTTTATTCAAATAAGACCAAAATTTTGCTCAAGCCTGGACTTGAACCCACAACTACTCAGACACTCCAAAAGCATTAGATCACTAAGTCAAACATATATCCATGTCACAAACACACAAAAATAATTTAAATAGGGTTTCCAGGATTTAGGGCGTTACAACCCCCTTGTGCCATCCATGCATACTTAATTTGTAACAACCTCTTTTTTAATGGTGTTAGAAATTGTGGTTTCGAGGCCACAAATTCAATGAGTGAGCCTATAAATATTATTATTTAATGTTTACGAGTCAAATATAGTATTATATTAAATTTTGATATGGTAGTTTAGGTTATTTGAATGAATAATTAAGTTCAAGTGGTGTGTCCCTAAAGTTAAGTGTTTTTAGAAAATGAAGTATCATGACCTCATTTCAATAAACTGAGCCTGTTAATATTTTATTAAATATTTACGACGTGTTGTTAGGGTCATATTAAAAATTGGTTAAGAAATTTTAATGTTTAGATAATTAATTAATTAAAATGACTAAATTATAAAAGGTAAAAAAGTTAAATGATATGGTGTTATATGTGTTAATTTATTATATTACCTAAAATTTAGGGTATAATAAGGTAATTAAACCTTAATTTAACTTAATGGCCAGTTGGTGGGGAGGATATGTATTATTATATGTTAAAATATAAGTAAATAAAATAATATATGTTAATTAATGAAAGAAAAGAAAAGAAAAGAAACATAAGCATCTTCATCATTTTTTCTTCTAAACTGATTCTACCATTAAAGGAGAACACCAAGCTTCAATCAAGGCTATTCCTCATTGCATGGCATGCAATTCAAATCTATTTTTAGTAATTTTTTGTTTTTGACATCGTATTAGTTTAATCTAGCTAGCTCGAGGGTCAATTTGCAAAACTGTTAAAAGTTTAGGGACTTGCCATGAATGAGTTTGATGTATTTGTGAATTTAGTTGATGAATTATTAAAGTTAGTATCTTGATATAAGTATTTTGTTAAGTTATTTTTAGTGATTTTGAATGTTAGAGATTAAATTGATCAAATAGTAAAATTCAAGGGAAATAGTGAATTGGTGAAAGATGTGGTGTAACACCCCTAACCCTTATCCATCGTCGAAATAGGGTTACGGAGCATTATAAAAATTTACGAATTAAATATGAACATTTCACAACATTTAATATACATATCAAGAACCAATCATAAAACACTCACATTATCACTTATATGGGCACTCGAGGCCCAAAACACGCATTAGAAATAAATCAGAACCAAATCGAAAACTCAGAGAATCTTTCCCAAAATTTCAAAATTTTTCCTAGGTGCAAGGGACACACACCTATATGGCTAGCCATGTGGCTCACTTTGCCAGGAGACATGCCCATGTAGGTATTCAATGTGAGGCACAGGGCCGTGTCCTAGATGTGTCCATACCCGTGTAACTCTATAACTTAGGTCACACGGCCAAGCCATACGCCCATGTGCTAGGCCATGTGGAAGGTGTAAGGGACACACGACTAGTCCACACGCCTATATGTCAGGCCATGTGTCACACACGGCTGAGACACATGCTCGTTTCTCTGCCCGTGTGGACAAAAATAGGCCATTTTATGGCCTCTTTCCTCACCCATTCATGTCTTCAACCTAAACAACTCAAAATGCATATTTATAGGCCACAACAAGATCTTCAAAACAACCAATTCTTCACTTTAATATGGTTATATTATCACATATATTCAAACATTCTAAACTAGAACATAAATTAATTTTCACATATAACTACCTACATCAACATGTTTTACCAATTCATTCACTACTATGCTTAGGAATTATTCATCCATTAACCACATTAACACTTATACCAAACATGAAAAAACCATATATATAAGTTGTGATGCGATCCCGGCCACATCATGTCATGATACAATTCGACGACATCGGAATTGGCCCAAGCACAAGGGGCCCAAGTGCAAAATGAAGCTTTTAATTTTACTTTGTTTGGCTGCTGGAAAATAAGGACTTTGATTCATTTATTTTAGTTATTTTAGTTACTATAATTTAAGTCTTTAATTTGTGTCATAAATTAATTTGGGCTTAAATATGCATTGATTTGAACATCTTTAATGTGTCATAAGTTTACTAATTGTGTCCTATTTAGTATAGAATTTTAATGTGTCTTAAGTCTATTAATTATGTCTTACTTAGTATAACATTTTAATATGCCTTTGTTCAGACATCATAAATTGTGTCTAAAGTTTAGACAAATTACATGATGTTAAATCATGTCTTACTAGTGAGTTTAAGTTGACTTTAAAATGCGTCTTGTAAGTTGGCTGGATAGAAAACTTTGTTCAAGGAACAACAATAAAATGTCAGCTACACATTTGGCTTACCAAGGTGGAATCAATCCATGTTTACACCTCAATTTGACCAATCCACTTCTATACATGCAAGGATAAAGTTATGAACGTCCAAGAGGGGAAAATAACACATAAATTTAGCTCATTAAATCAATAACATGCATGCATAATGGGAGGAACGAATTTACAAGATACATGTTGTATTTCATTAACCAGTCCATCATTAATACATCCAATTAATTGAAGGTGCATGTTCCATGAAAGACATATGAACATTCAAGGCATATGGAATTTTCTTCCATGCTAAGCATACATGCACGTCCAAAGGAGGAGAAGCTACATTAATTCTTTACATTGAACAACAATGCTCATGCATCGGCTTGGGGAATGAATTTTAAGAATTATTGACTCATCCATGCATCTACAATGTCATTAATGCAAGAATTAAGGGATATGCATGGTACCTTCATATTCATGTACGACTAAGGGGAGTGAAGGAAGATATAGGGCTGATCAATATTCATGGAATTTAAGCTTTCTTCTTGACTAAGCATTCATGAACAAATTTGGGGAAGGAATGTATCTATTCAAATTTGGGGAAGCATTCAAGAACCAAATTTATTATTTAAGTGTGAACATTTTAATTGTGTGTGAACACCATAGATGCCGAATTTCAATAGGCATCTTAGAGCCTATAAATAGTTGTTTTTGTAAACATTTGAAGGTTACAACTTTTGACTCTTTTTATGAACATTATATCAATTGTGAGTTATTCAACTCCCTTTGTTCTTTTGTGACTCAATTGACTTATCAAGTTATTCTTGTGGCATCAATCTGATTCATTTGAACTTATCACTCTAACGAGTGTGGCGTTCACCCTTATACCGATTGGTTCCTATCTCTATATAGATAGTGGGTCACGATTTACCTATCTTTCTATCCACCTTAAGTGTTGTTATAAGTTTCGGGTCAATACTGTCCTATAATATTGGTTCACTCTTCAACCTTAAGCCTAAACTATTCCATCTGAATTACCAACTTCAAAATATCCCTATCTTTGTTATTAGCCAAACCTTAGCCTTTACTATATTTAAAATACTAGAAATCCTTTGTTTTAAACTTATACTTAGCCAAGTTCAGCCTTAACTCCAACTAGAACGATACTTCTCCATTTTATGATTGGGAACATTCGCGACTCTAATCCATCAACGAGTACGAGTTTGCATCAAGTTGACTTGAAACATAAACAAAATATAATTCTTAACATTTACGCAACTATTTCAATCCCTATACATGCCATATAAACCATAGTATGTATAGCAAAATCTACCGAATCAAGTTGGATAGTGTGATCCGAATCTGACCTCCTGATTTCTTGAAAATATATAAAGAACATTAAACAACACAAGTAAGCTTAATGAAGCTTAGTAAGTTTGATGGTTTTTAAACATAAATCTTACCGAACATACTATAAACAAATCAAGTAAGTAAATCATTCAAATTACATTTCCTACCAATCACAACTTCAATTTATGATTTCACTAATTCACATCAATACCATCAATAACTTTAAGTTTTCATATGTTAAGTTCATATATCACTTACCAACTCTTACCGAATTGGAGAACAACTTATGAATATGAGTACACCGTATTCAGAAGCCTGAAGGCTACATAGAAGCATATAAGTGCTAAATAGAAACCCATAAGGGTTGAACGGAAGCTTGTAGGAGCTAAACAGAAACCCAAAAGGGTTAAAGTGAAGCTCAAAAGAGCTGAACGTAAACCCATTAGGGTTAAACGGAAACTCATATGAGTTAACTGAAGCTCATGATAGCTAAACAGAAAGTAAACATGAAAGTTTACAACAAATGATGAACCTTGGTTTACTTGGGTAATTTGCAATCAATTCTTCCTTTGCACAGAACGACTATACTCAATCTCGCGTTCCATTTGTTTCGAACATTCAATTCAATTTCATAATTTTAACAATAATTTTATTTTCAACAATTTATATGAATAAATACATAATACCATTCATCAATTTAACATATAGCATTAAATTTTAACCATACGAACTTACCTGAGTTAAATTGTAGAATTTGTAGTAGTTCAGGGACTATTCTACTAATTTCCCTTTTTCATGATTATCTACGGGCTCTTTATCTAAAATGTAAAATTATTCATTCATTAGCATATATTTTAGTTTCAATTCACTTCACAATTGATACCCCTTAATTTTTAAAATTACACAATTACCCTAACTTTTACAATTTTTGCAATTTAGTCCCTCATCAATTATCCTATCAAATGAGCTAATTTTTCTCAATTTACAATTTATCTAATTATTCTAAACTACCATACAACCTTTGATCAACATAATTTTAGTATCAAACCCTAATATTTAATCTTTTCACAATTTTATCCTAAAATCATTTTCTATTGAAATCACTTGATAAAATCAACATATAATAAAATTAAAGCACTAAATCCATGTTAATTCATCACAAATATCTAGCAATCATCAATGGTAACTTTCAAAGTTACCCATAAAATTAAAAACTAATGGCATAAATAGTTGGACCTAATTGTAAAAGTCTCAAAAACATAAAAATTACAAGAAATAAACAAGAATTGAACTCACATGAAGTAAAACTATGAAAAACTAGCTTTAGAAGCTCTCCTATGGCTGTTTTTGGCTAAAGATTGATGAAAAATGTCTAGAAAATCTTTTAATTGTTGTTTCATTTGTTTAATTTACAAAATTTCCCATTTTACCCCTTATTCACACTAATTTGTTATCTATTTTCTACTCTCATGCCGCCCAGCCATTTCATGTGTGCCTAATTGCCCTTTTAGTCCTCCATTGTTTACTATTTAAGCTATTTAATCACTATTTCTTTTTATTAGCAAGTTTTGTACCTTTTTCAAATAATTCCTTTTTATTTAATTAACTATCAAAACATTAAAATTTTTTAACGAAACTTTAATACTAACTCAATGACACTCCATAAATATTTATAAAAATATTTATAGCTTGGTTTATCAAATCTAGGTCTCGATACCCTATTTTCAAAACCAATTTACCTAATAATTTCTTTTAAAACACAAACCACTAATTCAAAAATCTTTCTAAAGTCACACTTAACTCATAAATAATTATTAATAAAATTTTTGAACTCACTCGTTGCATTTAGTGGTCTCGAGCCGCTGTTCTGACACCATTGAAAAATTACACTATTACATATGGGCTATTTTTGACCCATGACAAAATTGACTATCATGGGTTCTCTTTTAAAATGGTAAAATACCAAGTTAGAGGATTATGGACTAAATTGCACAATTTAAAATATTAGGGATAATTTTGTAATTTCATAATAAAGTGGGTTATAAGCTAGAATTAATGATATTAAGTTAATTGGACTACTAATTGAATGAAAAATTTTATTAGATCAAGAAATGATTCAAATGGATCTAAACCGAGGAAAAGCTAAGGTGTCGGATTAGTCATCGACTTTGTTTTTACAACTGTTTTTGTTGAGGTAGGTTCGTTTAAGGATGGAAATTATTATCGTTTCCATTTTGGATGAATGTAGATAGTTATTTATGTTATGTTAAAACTTAATTGATAAAGATGTGATAAATTATTATTATGGTTCAAATAGAGGTATTAATTAAATTAAATGATATGAGAGTTAATACTAATGTATTTAGTGATTTTGAATTATAGATTGTCTATTTAAATGTTACATTAATTACAGTTCATGGTAATTCTATTATTGAATATAATTCACTCGAGTCTTATACTGTTGTTTCTAGTTAATGGAATTTTGTCATCTTTGGTTATTTATATAACAATGAGAATTGCAAGTATTATACATATATATATGAAATTAAGAAGAGATTGTTAATAGTAATTCTTGGATTTGAAATAAATTATCTGTGAATGTAATAAGTTCTATTGTATATGGAAATGAAGAAGTACGCTTGTTCACATTTTGATGCCCCTATATACACTTCGGTGTCCTTATTTGCACGACTGTGCCCCTGTTTGCACTTTAGTGCCCTTGACTGCCCATATGTGCCCCTGTTCTGCATCTATGATGCCCCTGAAAATGGAGTGATGACCGAGTATGTGAACCGAGTACTAATGATTTAGGCTAAATGATATGGATTGTAACAACCCATTTTTAAAGGTGTCGAAAATAGTGGTTTTGAGACCACAATTCTAATGAGAGAGTAAATATTTCAATATTTATTTAATGTCTATAGGGTTAATTTAAGGTAGTATTAAATTTTTGTTAAGAAATTTTGAAGTATAAATGGTAAATTAGGTAAAAGGACTAATTTGTAAAAGTTGAAAAAGTAGATTACTATTAGTTAAAAGAGTTAATTGGTTATGGAATGTTAAACTAAGGGATTTAAATTGTAAATAGAATAATTTATTTCATAGTGGACGATTTTGGTGATTAAAATCATGAAATTTTTTTTAATTGGTTATGGAATGTTAAACTAAGGGATTTAAATTGTAAATAGAACAATTTATTTCATAGTGGACAATTTTGGTGATGAAAATCATGAAATTTTTGTTAATTTTGATAGGAAAAATTGGTAATTTAGTAAATTCGTAATACAAACTAATAGAAAAAAATTGTGGTCATCTTGTTACTTGAGTAATTGAGAACCAAAAATTCCATGGGAGAGCATTAAAGGTTCGACCAAACATATTCCTTGCATGCTTGTCTTTTTTAGGTTAGTTTTTAATATTTTTTTTGAGCTCGTTTTATTTTAAATAACTTAGCCTTGGGGTTAAATTGCAAAACTGTTTAAGGTTGAGGGTTGTGCCATGAATGAATTTGATGTTTTAGTGAAGTTATTTGTTAGCACTTGAACTTGGTTGTTATATGGACATGTTTTGTTAAGTGAATTTTAGTAAATTTAAGGTTTAAGGACTAATTTGTTTAAGTGGAAAATTCCATGTATATTGTATGAAATAATGGAAAAATATAGTGTAACGCTCCAAAAATCTAAGTATTTATTTTTATAAGTTGTGTTACACAATTGCGTATCTGCTTCAGTGGTTATGTTTTTTGGGAGTGTCTGAGAAGTCCTGGGTTCAAGCCTTGTCTTTTGCAAAACTTTAGTTTCTTACTTGAATAAACCCTGTCTCTAGCCAGTAGGTTTCTTAATTAAAATTAGGTGAAACATGACATAAAAAGCTTGTTGGTCCAGGGGATAGTGGCGTATTACTACTACTAAGGGTCTTGAGTTCGAACCTTGTTATGCACAAGGTGTGTTTTATTTTACTGATGTGCCGTGGGAGAGTTGTGGTTTGACTAAAACACTGAAGTGTTTGAATGGATTTTGAACTAGGTAGTTGAGGGAGGAGTGGACGGTTTTAAGAGGTTTGAGGAGAAAAAAGTGGGATTCTGAATGAAGAGGAATTGTTGGAGCCGAATGTGTATTCTTGCCTTGGGAATTTCGGCTTTGGGGTAGAGAATTCTCTCTTTTTTTCAATTAGTGATAGCATTCTGGGACCTTTTGCTTTGTGCCAAATTTTTGCTTTGGGAATTTGGGTACCATTCGGTTTTGCATTGTTCTAGTTTTGCTCTTTCCTTCATTTTTCCTTTGCCACCGATTTTGTTTCTTCCCCTCTTTTCGAATCGGTTTCCCCCTCTTTGACCGAGTATCCCTTTGTCCCTCTCCTTTAATCAATTTCTCATTGATCGACTGCTTCTTCTTTTCTTTTTCTCTTCTTTTCTCTTCTCTCCCTCTCTCTCCTACTCCTGTTCTTTTGGTTTCGACTTTGTCTTTTGAGCAATTGGGTAGGGGCGTATGGTTTTTTTCGCTCTCTTTTTCTATCTCTACTGCCGTTCTAGTCCTATATCTAACATCATCCTTGCTACCATTTATTGCTTGGGGTGTCAGTGTTCCATCTCTTGCCTCTATCGTTCGGGGGCTTCCGGCTTTCGTGTTGGGTGTAAGCCGATTGCTTCACTCTCCTAATCTTGGTTGGCATTTTTGGTAAGTGGTTTACATTTGTTTCAAACGATGTGTATGAATGATATTAGTTAATAGAAATTGGTTATAATGCAGATTGCACTTAGGAGCTGAGAATCAGTCTTTGTTAGCGGTTTAAGTGGGCTAAGCCACATCTAGTCAATCAAGGCAAGTGTTAGTAATTGTTTGGAATAAGTGTTAATAAGTGTTGTTAACCCTACTGTCAAATGAGTAATAGAATGACTTGATTGAATGTAGGTTTTGGTGCTCGTGGGCTATTTGCACGTTTTTGGGAACAGGTGTGTAACCATACTGCTTTAAACATATATTGGTAAAAGCCGAAAATGCATGACCATTAACGCTACACGAGCATACGCTCGTTCGTGTGGTAGTTCGAACGCATAAAATGTTGGCGTTTGATTGTACAGGCCACCATGAACGATTTCATGGGCTTAGGCCGTTTTGGGCCATGTTGAACCGAAATGGGCCATGTGGGCCTCACAAAATCATGGGCCCCACACGAGTAAATCACACGGATGTGTGGTGATTATTGGCCAGGATGTGTACTCCACACAAACAAGGCCATTTTTGGGCTTCGTGGGCCACACGAGTGTGTGGGCCCACATGGGCCGCATCGCTGGCCGTGGGCCCATTTGCACTGATTGACTGTTAAGGTCGCACGGGCTGCCCGAGACGACTGTGGACCTACTGTTGGGTCGGTAGGTATATCTAGACCTCAATCTAATGAAATGACTATTTTGCCTTATGAGGTAAAATGACGGATATGCCCCTATGCTATGTATGACTGTATTGAGCATGCCATTTTATATATGTTGCATACATGTAGGATATTATGATGTAATACATGGCGTCGGGTTATTATGATTGCAGTAAGTGTTCTGTTCTGGCAGCTCTGCTGCAAATTTCTATTTAATGTCGCCACCGGTGCTATTTTTGGTGTGTAGGGATGGGTGGGTTGATTTTATCCCTACATGGTGTGTAGGGTTGGACGGAGTGGTGTGTAGAGGCTGGCTGGGTAGGATTTCTGTTTGCATATCTATACTGTGGCCCTATCTGAGATTAAACTGTTACTGAAATGGGCTTATGCCCAGACTGTAAATGCCTACTGTATAATGGACTGTTGTTAAGGGATTACACACTAAGTTTCAAAAACTCACCCTTATATTTTTTGCACAGGTAATCCTTAGGCGGGTCAGTGCTGCGAGGGACTCAAAGGTGGCCACACAGCTGCATGGACTTTTTATTAAATTTTACTTTATAATTTAATTTGGATATTTGGTTATGTAATAAGGCCTCTTTAATTTTAACTTTTAATTAGGGTTTTGTTTATTTTGATTCCTATCTGGTAGTAGTAGAACACGAGTTTTCAAATGATAAATGCTTTTCAAAACACTACAAGTACGCATCCTATTTCAAAAAGCTTCCGCAAACAAACAACGATTTAAAAAGATAACTACGATTTAATTGATTAAACATTTTGCTAAAACAACTTGGGCTTTAACACTAAACAAGACGACCTAAATACTAGCTAAATGTAACAACCCAAACCTGTATCTGTCGCTGGATTAGGGTTACGAGGTATTACAAATCAAGGCATAAATCCAAAAGTTCACATGAGTACACTTGCATAAAGTTTTAAGAACAATTAATTGTTAACATCAATAATTGATGCAATTACTAATATCATATAACTGAATATACTTTTAATTCAACTTATAAAATGTGCAAACATTCAAACTTTACTACACTTAAATCGCATACTATATTCTATACACAAATGGAATATACAAAAACTACAACATATAATTATTTATATAAAGTCATATCATATTCAACATTCACTTAATAACAAGTTGGACACTTATACTTCACATAAAAACACATACTATTTTCATGATTTACCATTGCACAAGTTGCTATTCGTCTGGTTATTATTGAGTGCATTTAGCAGAATGCAAGTTTAATTAAAAAATTACTCACTTACAACTTAACTCAATCATTTTACAAATCTATGCACTTTAAACATTCAAATCAATATACATGTTATATAATATAATAATAACAACATTTAACAAGCCATGACCGAAAGCAAACTTGCTAAAATTTGCCCATTTTAATCATATTTGCCGAACCCTAATGTAATATACTTTAATAAATCCTAATAACATATACAAATTATCATTATTTGGTCGATTCGTTCTATAACTATCACAACCAAATTTAAACAATTAAAACCCATTCAAATACATGCATGCATATGATAATTGTTACATTTCAATACTAAGCTAAAACTAGTTTACTATTTCCAAGCACCAAACATAGCAAATAAAACATTTCCTAATATCAATCCTAACCATCCGGAAACATATCCGATTATACTTTAAAACCTATTCAAAACACATTTCATACATGCCATGTAATAATCATGTCAGGAAAACTTATCTCATAGTCGAATGTAACCAAATAACTATTAATGCTATACCACATATTAATACCTTAATAGTATGTCAACCGAATTTTCATTCATTCTTTATTTTTATATGAATCACATTTAAAACAACCAAACATACCTAAGGATATATGCATTATATTACGACCATTATATTCACACCTATTCCAAGTCATTAATCAATTTCCATGCTCAAACATGTGTCACTACTCAACCATTTCCAAAACATATATCATATATCACCTATGCCATTCATTCACAACACATAGCATCATCTCCAAACAGTTTAGACCATTATCAAACATAATCAAAACCAAACTTAGAAGAAAAGCCATTTTCGCATGGCTTTAGTTATACATAACCAAAATTCAACATTTCAAAACACATTCCAGCCTATACATGCCATAGTTCGAGTTCAACTATTTAAATACTGAAGCGGTAGATAGTGTGATGAACTTTGCTGATGATCCCTGAGCTTGTAACTTGAATCCAAAATCCATAAAATAGAAGCAAATATACATAGAGTGAGCTATAATAGCTTAGTAAGTCATAAGCAAATAAGCTATTCATTGATATTATCAGCTTAATTAAACTAAACCATAATATAATATAGTTATTACATTTAGTTGCAACTACCATGTTTCATAAATAATGCGTTTTCATACACAAACACCACATTGTCCAAATGTTAATATAATCCAAATACTTACTTGCATTCAACCTTCAAGCCAAAATGTCTCTATATATATACCAAATATACATACACTTATATACACGAGCTCAAAATCATAATATAACATCTTGTATATATATATACTATCTATATGGTCGAATATGCATGGTCTTATATACACCTATTCAAAAACCAATTCCATAATATTCATATCATTCATTCATAAAACCAAACACATATATCATGGTCACATAAATCCTTTATTTGCATCACCCATGATCTAAAACAAAAAACCAAATTACTTACTTACTTTATTTTAGTTAAGTAGCAAACTAATTCATACCTGGTCGTTTCGACTCATTTTACACTTTCGATCACAACTTATCGATGCCCGATGAACTATTCAGAATTGGATAGGACACTCGGATAATCACACATATATTGTACAATGCCAACGTCCCTGACGTGGTCTTACATGTAATCACATATCGACGTCACTGTCCCAGACAAGGTCTTACTCATACATATATATTAGAGTCACGTATTGATGCCATGGTCTTACTCGCACATATATATCAGAATCCTATGTTATGAAATATGTATCCTAACAATTCCTAAGGTTCATACGGGGCTTTCGGAATTCGTAACTCGGTCGAAACGAACTCGGAAATATAGTAGCCACGCTTATTCACATTCAGCTGTAGCATATAATAATTCATTTATTTCAAATTTGTGTATATACTTTGCATTTAATTAAAATTAGGTATGTCTATTTGCTTATAAACTTACCTCGGACTATGTAAAACGAAACGAGACAACTAATCGACAACTTTCGCTTTCCCCCGATCCAAATTCAATTTCTTTGGTTCTTGATCTAAACATATTCAAATTAATCACATTCAAACATATTTTCATTCAATTTAGTCCAAAAACACATAAATGGGCAAATTACCATTTTACCCCTAACATTTACACTTTTTACAATTTAGTCCCATTTGCAAAAAACACAAAATATGCAAAATTTCCCTATACCCAAGTTAGCCTGAATCTTACCCATATCCATACAAGTCCTTACATTTTATTTATTTCATATTTTAGTCCCTCAAATTATTATCTTTGCAATTCAGTCCTAATTACTCAAAATCATCAAAAACTCCAATACAAAACATGTTAATCTAAAACCTATCTTTCATATTTAATCATAAAACAACAAAAATCACAAGCTCTCAACAATGGCATAACTCAAAATATTCACCAAAATAAAAAATTCAAGCATGGGTCTTGAAGATAACTTAGCAACAATCTCAAAAATAAAAAAATAATAAAAAACTGCTCTATACACATACCTTGATTGAGCTTTAAAGATGGCCGAACCCTAGCTTCTAATATTTCTTTTTCTTTTTGTTTAGTTTCGGTCAAAAGAAAATGAATGAACATGGCTTATTTTTATGTTTTATGATATATAAAATAACTTATTATAATTTAAAGTTTAATTTACATATATTACCTTAATGAAATAATATATAAACTATATAATATATGCCTAATATCATCCAACTAATATGTAAATGGGCTATTTACAACTGAAAGGCTTCCATTAATAAAGCCATTAGCAATTCGGCCCCTTAGAAATAACCACCAAATTTTCATTTTATGCGGTTAAGTCTTTTGTTCAATTGGACTCTCAAACTGTAAAATAAAAGCACAAAAATTTCACAGATATAAATTCACACAAAATAAACACAGAAAATAATTTTTAAATATTTTTCTGACTCAGATTCGTGGTCTCGAAACCACAGTTCCAATTAGGGTCTAAATTGGGCTGTTACAACTCTCCCCCCTAGGGATTTTTGTCCCCGAAAATCTTACCGGTGAATATGTTCAGATAATGTTCTCTCATTGTATCCTCTGGCTCCCAAGTTTCTTCCTCAACCCCGTGTTTATGCCACAGTACTTTAACTAACATAATCTTCTTATTTCACAATTCTTTAATCTCACGAGCCAGAATACGAATCGGTTCTTCCTCATACGTCATATCAGGCTTAATCTCAATCTCAGACAGACTAATCACATGTGAAAGATCAGATTGAAATTTATGAAGCATCGAAACATGGAATACATTGTGGATCTTTTCTAACTCAGGTGGCAACAACAGTCTATAAGGAACCGGGCCAATGCGTTCTATAGTCTCATACGGTCCAATAAACCTCAGACTCAATTTGCCTTTACGACCAAATCTGAGTATTTTCTTCCACGGTGAGACTTTCAAGAAGACTTTATCTCTGATCTGAAACTCTATATCTTTACGTTTCAAGTCTGCATATGATTTCTGACTATCTGGTGTTGCTTTTAGACTTTCACGGATCACTTTCACTTTCTTTCAGTTTTTCTGATCAAATAGACCCCGTGTATCTTATTTTCGCTAAGCTCAGTCCAGTACAACGGTGTATGACATTTACGACTGTACAAAGCCTCATAAGGTGCCATTTTGATACTCGATTGAAAGCTGTTGTTATACGTAAATTCAATCAAAGGTAGGTATCATTCCCACGTACCTTCGAACTCGAGAATGCAACATCTCAACATATTCTCAAGTATCTGAATGATTCGCTCAGACTGACCAGCTGTTTACGGATAGAAAGCAGTGCTGAAATGTAATTTCTTACTTAGTGCATCTTGCAGTTTCTTCCAAAACCGCGATATAAACCTCGGATCTCTATCCAAAACAATAGATATAGGCACACCATGTAATCTCACAATCTAAGAAACATACAATTCAGCTAGCTTATCAAGCGAGTAGTCTATACGTATCGGAACAGAATGAGCCAACTTAGTTAATCTATCCACAATAACCCAGATTACATCTTTCTTGCTCGGTGTCAATGGTAAAATAGATACAAAATCCATAGTAACTTTATCCCATTTCCACTCAGGTATCATAATCGGCTGAAGCAATCTAGAAGGTACTTGATGCGCAACTTTTACTTGTTGACAGATTAAGCATTTCAAAACAAAGTCAGAAATGTCTCGTGTCATACCATGCCACCAATAAAGCTGTTTCAGATCATTATACATCTTCGTACTACATGGGTGAATAGATAACCGACTATTGTGAGCTTCATTAAAAATCATCTGAATCAACTCTGAATTCCTTAGGACACATATTCAATTTCTGAATCTCAAACAATCATCAGCATCAACTCGAAACTCTGAATCAACATTTGAATCACAGTGAACTCGTTTCGCTATCAACTCATTATCAACCTTCTAGGCATCACAAATTTGTTGAACAAATAATGGTCTTATTTTCAATTCAGCTATTATCGAACCATTATCAGTCATAGCCATATGCGCATTCACTGCACGCAAATCAAACAATGATTTTCAGCTTAAAGCATCAGCAACAACATTAGCCTTTCCCGGGTGATAATCTATCACAAGCTCGTAGTCTTTTAGCAATTCTAACCATCAGCGTTGTCTCAAATTCAGATCTTTCTATGTCACAAGTATTTTAGACTTTTGTGATCAGAATAAACATGACATTTCTCACCAAACAGATAGTGGCGCTATATCTTCAATGCAAACACAATAGCTGCCAATTCCAAGTTATGTGTCGGATAGTTCCTTTCATGTGGCTTTAACTATCTCGAGGCATCAGCTATAACTCTATCTTTCTGCATCAAAACACAACCCAAGCCATTTAAAGATGCATCACTATAAATAACAAATTCTTTACCCAATTCTGGTTGAACTAGTACTGGAGCTTCGATCAAAAGGACTTTTAACTGATGAAAACTTTTCTGGCACTTTTCTGACCACTCAAACTTAACATCTTTCTGTAACAGCTTTGTCATTGGGGCTACAATCATAGAGAATCTTTTCACAAACAATCAGTAGTAACCCACAAGTCCCAAAAAACTTCGAACTTCAGAAACATTCTTTAGGGGTTTCTAATCAAGTATAGCTGAAATTTTACTCGGATCATGTAACGCCCCAATTTTTGGGTTTTCTGTGTTTTTGTGATTTTTAAAATTTGTGTGTGTTCTAGTTGGTTAATATATATATGTATTAGTAGGTTAGTGGGCCTTTGGAAGGCCCAAACTTAAGTTAAATCTGTGGTAATCTTCAGAATTTTAATTTTATGAAAGGTGATGCAATTGGCGTTTGGGCTTTTAAGAGTAAAGGGGTAAAAGATGACACAAAAAGGAGTGTGGTATAGTGGAAAGGTGGCGCCACTTAGGGGACAAGGAAGTGACGCCATAGAGGAAGCAAGGGGTCCAAGGTTCAAGTCTTGGCTCTTGCAATATATTTTGGTTTTTCTTTTCAATAAATCTGGAAGCAAGTAGGTGCGCTTTAAAGTTTAATGTGTTGGATTTATGACACAAATGAGTTGATGGCCTAGTGGTGGTGGCGTGAATTGGCATGTGAGAGGACTTTGGTTCGATTCCCTTGGCACGCAAAAGTTGATTATTTTGCTATGTTGGGACGGCAAGAGTTGGTGTTGGTTTTAAACTCTAGTGATGAAGGGATCCCACATCGGGAAGCTAACATAAGAGTAGATGGAGAGCTGGCTTTAAATAGAGCAAACTATGAGGAGAGTAGGCACACCTTTCTTGGTTGATCCCTTTCACTTGGTGAAGTGCCCGTTTAGGTTGGGCGTCAACTAAGAGTGTTTGGAGCACGGATTAATTGCAGTCTCCTAACAGGTGTGTATTTCTCATTACTCTAGTAGTAGAACGGCTATTTCGGGCCGCGATGGGCTGAAATAGGCCATGTGGTCCCAATGGGTCCGTAGGCCTAAGTGGATAAGTTGTAGAATTACTGAAATACCCCTGTAGGGTAGGACTATCAATTTACCCCTGGAAGGTAAAATGGCTATTTTGCCCTCGTGCGTGAATGACTAACTTATGTGATGATTGGATTAGTTGACATGGATTTATATTAGTTATCGTTAATTTGTAAGTCTAATGTGTTAGCGATCGATTGTAGGATTATCGCGTGGGAGATATCGTCATCAATCGTCATCAACCAAGTGTGTAAACAACACCCTCCCTTAGACTGAATCGGTAAAAGCCAAAATACCGAAACGTTGGTATTTTGTGAACTCGCGAGCGTGCGAGCGCTCGTGAGACAGTTGCTAATGAATATGGTGCATTTGGATGATTAGAGTGCAGAGTGTGCATTTTCGTGCACAACGGTATTTTTGGGCTTAATGGGCCGAAAACGGGCCAATGGGCCAACGGGCCCACTTTGGTAAAAAGACGAGGTAAGTACTTCTGATTACTTGGTAAACATTAGAATGAGAATGAAACCTTAGCAATAGGTAATAATTACTAAAATACCCTTATGCATGCAAAATTACGATTTTACCCCTAAGGTTATTTTTTTCTGAAAAGCATGATGTTCTATTTCTGTATACGTATGCCATGACATATTATTTCTGTTGCATGGGACATGGGTTTATATTGATGGAGGAAGCGTTCTGGCAGCCTCGCTGCAATCTGGTGGCTTCGCCACATATACATATATCTGTTCTGGTGGCCTAGCCACAATATCTGTATCTGGTGACTTCGTCACAATATCTGGCAGCCTCGCTACAATTTTTGTGGTGTGTAGCGGTTGGGTGGGTCGAGTAGTCTCCCCACATGGTGTAAGGCTAGTACGGGGGTGTTATAGATGGCTCTGGGTTTGGATTTCTGCATTCATGATATATTTGTTCTGTATCTGCTAAGGGTCTATGGGTTTCATTCTGATTTCTGTACTGGGCCAAGGCCTAGATAAGTCTGACTCTGAGGTTTGATCTGTTTTGGGCTATGGTTGGGTTATGTTACACACTGAGTTTACCAAACTCACCCTTTATTTTCGTCTCTGCAGGAAATCCCCAACCATAGTGGGCTTGGAGCTATGAGGGATTCGGAGTGGCCACATCATCTGCAAAGTTGGTTTTTCTAAGCTAGTTTATTTTTAGTATTTTTATGTTCTGATTTAATTTTTGGGTTTTAAGTTGTAATAAGGCCGCTATTTAAATTTCTTTTTCAGCTATGGTTTTATTTTCTGATTATATTTATACTATGTCAAAACTGCTAGTGTTAGGCTGCGTGGGTTTTCAAAATTAATGAACGTTTTCCAAGACTCAACAAGCACAACAAATGGATAGCCTAAAGATTGATAAACTGGCTTTTCATTCAACCGCTGTTTTTACAAAGACCACCCCAATCACTTAAACCAACAAATGCATACTAAGTCGTAAGTCCATGTGACACGTCAGATCTGGCCATAATGTCTGGGCCGAGTTTGGGGTGTTACATTTAGTAGTATCAGAGTCAAGTTGCAACAACTCGGCTGTGGAACGGCTCTAAAAATGGGAGTTTTTAAAGAAACATAGAATAAAGGTTTCAAAAATCATTTTTTAGGAACTTGATTATAAATTATTTTCGAGAATGTTTCCAGTATTTCCTCTTTACAAATAAATGATTTTAAAGATTAAAATCGGTTTTCTAAAATTAGGTTTTTTTAGAAGGTGGCACACCGAATCTCCGGCCCAAGTCTGTAAGTTTTTTGAGCCTTTCTGATTGTTTCTGAAATATCTGTTATATGCTTGTACAAAACCTTATCATGGTACTTTAGTTAGGGTAACACTGGAACTATAGAAACTCTGGTAAGTAGACTAAGACTGTAGCTAGGCTACCGCAAAAGGAAACAAACTCAAACTCTGAATTACTGTTATTCATAAGACATCTGTAATAAACACTAAAATATTAAACTGATTCATAAAATTCTTAATCAGATAATATGAAATGAGTAAACGAGCAGCTCGTGGAAAAGGCAGTGGACGTGGCCGAGGTAATACTCAGGCTGAATCTTCATCTTCAGGACATGTGCCAGTAGCAGATGCACCGGTACCACCGGCAACGGAGGTAGAGTCTCATGATCGAGGTACCGGGGATGATGCTCTGTCCCAGGCAATGCTCCGAGTTTTGGAAATGGTTGCTGGGGCAAGTACGGGAAACGAAATTCGGGGGGTCTATTTCTGAGCGGCTTCGAGCCAATGGAGCAGAGATATTTAGGGGCGTATCTGGTGTAGCTCTAAATATGGCTGAGTATTGGTTAGAAGCCACAAAGGGGATTATGGATGATCTGGACTGCTCTGTGGAGCAGAAGCTGAAGAGAGCCATATCGTTACTCAGGGATGAGGCTTATCAGTGGTGGCTCACGGTGAGAGATGGAACTCCTGCTGACAGTGTGACTTGGGAGCTGTTTAAGACAGCCTTCAAAGGAAAGTATGTTGGGGCTAGTTACGTGGACGCTCGCCGGAAAGAATTTCTGAACCTGGTCCAAGGGAGCAAGTCAGTGGCTGAGTATGAGTCTGAGTTTCTAAGACTGAGCCGATATGCTTCTGGGATTGTCACTATAGAGTATGAGCGTAGCTTACGCTTCGAGGATGGTCTGAGAGATGAACTCAGGGTGCTGATTGCTCCACAAAGGGAGCGTAACTTCGTTGCTTTGGTGGAGAAAGCTAAGATAGCTGAGGAAGTGAAGCATACAGAAAGACAGAATCGTGAAAAAGATCGAAACTGTTTTAGGAGAGATTCAGGACTTTCAGGTGGTATGAACAGGAATGTTAAGAGATCAAGGGTAATGGAGCTAGTTCGAGCAGTATTGATGAATGCTATTAGACCGTAGGGTTGTAGGAATTGTGGGAAGATGCATATGGGTGAGTGTCAGAAATGTTATGGTGATTGTTTTCGATGCGGATCTATGGAGCACCCCAGGAACTAGATCAGGTTCAAGTTTTAGAGCAGAGGATCGCTCAACCAGTGAGGGGTGGACCATAGTTTCCGATAGGACGTGGGCAAGGTAGTGGTGGTAATGGAAACGGTCGAGGAAGAGGAGCGCCTAGTAGGGGTGCTAGATTTGCTGAGGCTCGTCAGCCGACGTTGGTGTATGCAGCTCGTCGCCAAGAGGAGGGTGATGCACCTGACGTCATAACTGGTACGTTTCTAATTTCCAGTATACCATACACTGCGTTGATAGATGTTGGATCTACACATTCATATGTTGCATGTGCTATATCTGGGTCACTGGGTGTGCGCTCTGAGGAGACCGTGAGTGGGGTATCTGTACTAAGTCCTTTGGGTCACTCGGATAGGGTAGATAAACTGTATAGAGATGTGCCTATAGAAACTCAAGGAAAAGTTTTCTTTGGAGATCTGATGGAGCTACCTTTCAGAGAATTCGATCTCATTTTGGGAATGGATTGGCTTGTTAAGCATAGGGCTACTCTGGATTGTGCTGCTAAGCGAATAATGTTAAAGACCACAAAGGATGAGGAGGTTTTGGTGATAGGCGAGCGTAGGGATTATCTGTCTAATGTGGTGTCGGCATTGAAAGCCGAAAAGTGGATTCGAAAGGGATGTGAGGCTTATTTGGCATTTGTAAGCCAATTGAAAACTGAGGATCTGACAGTGGATAAAATTAGAATCGTCAAGGATTTTCAAGATGTTTTTCCAGAGGACCTTTCGGGTTTGCCCCCGAACCGAGAGGTTGAGTTTGGAATCGACTTGTTGCCTAGAATAGCACCGGTGTCCATTGCACCTTATAGGATGGCACCGAAGGAGTTGGTGGAGCTGAAAGCCCAAATTCAAGAGTTATTGGATAGAGGTTTTATTAGACCAAGTGTGTCTCCGTGGGGAGCACCAGTGTTGTTTGTAAAGAAGAAAGATGGGTCAATGCGGATGTGCATCGATTATCGGCAGTTGAACAAACTGACGATTAAGAACAAGTACCCATTGCCGAGAATCGATGATTTATTCGACCAACTTAGAGGAGATTTAGTATTTTCCAAGATTGACCTTCGATCTGGGTATCATCAGTTGAGGGTTAAGGAGGTGGATATTCACAAGACGGTATTCAAAACTCGGTATGGTCACTATGAGTTCTCGGTTATGCCATTTGGGTTGACGAACGCACCTGCGACATTTATGGATCTGAAGAATCGAGTGTTCCAGCCATACTTGGATCGATTCGTGGTCGTCTTTATCGACGATATTCTGGTTTATTCTGAAACTGAGGAGAAGCATGATGAGCATCTTCGTATTGTGCTGCAAGTGCTGAGGGAGAAGGAGCTTTATGCAAAATTTAGTAAGTGTGAGTTCTGGTTGAGAGAGGTAACTTTCTTGGGGATGTTGTCTTTACGAAAGGGATCAAGGTGGACTCTCGAAAGATTGAAACGATTCTAGAATGGAAGCAACCGAGGTCAGTGTTGGAAATTCGAAGTTTTCTGGGTTTAGCTGGGTGCTATAGAAGGTTTGTGGAAGGATTTTCTATGATGGCAACGCCTTTGACAAAGCTTATAAGGGAGGGAGTACCGTTTGTTTGGACTGAGAAACAACAGGAATCTTTTGAGAAGCTGAAGAAAGTTCTAACCGAGGCACCTGTACTAATTCAACCAGAGTCTGGAAAAGATTTTACCGTATACAGTGATGCATCACATGTAGGGTTGGGCTGTGTGCTGATGCAAGAGGGTAAATGGTTGCTTAAGCATCGCGACAGCTTAAACCACATGAAGTTAACTATCATACTCATGATCTGGAGTTGGCAGCGGTAATCTTTGCGCTTAAGATTTGGAGACATTACCTGTACGGAGAAAGGTGTATTATATACACAGATCATAAGAGTCTTAAGTACTTGCTGACTCAGAAGGAACTGAACCTTAGGCAGCGAAGATGGATAGAGTTGCTTGAGGATTATGACTGCGCGATTGAGTATCACCCAGGCAAAGCTAATGTGGTGGCTGATGCCCTAAGTCGTAGAACTGTATCTGATCCAGCCATACTTGGATCGATTCGTGGTCGTTTTTATCGATGATATTCTAGTTTATTCTGAAATTGAGGAGAAACATGATGAGCATCTTCGTATTGTATTGCAAGTTCTGAGGGAGAAGGAGCTTTATGCAAAATTCAGTAAGTGTGAGTTCTGGTTGGAAGAGGTAGCAGAAGTTGTGGGAAAATGTCTGACTTGCCAGCAACTGAAAGCTGAACATCAATTACCTTCCGGACTTTAGCAGCCAGTGAAAGTACCACTTTGGAAGTGGGAGAGGGTAACCATGGATTTTGTGAGTGGTTTACCCTTGACACCGTCGAAAAAGAACTTGATTTGGGTAATTGTGGATAGGTTGACCAAATCTGCTCATTTCATACCTGTCCGTACTGATTATTCACTTCAGAAGTTAGCCAAATTATATGTGGCAGAAATAGTGCAACTTCATGGAGTGCCAGTGTCGATTATTTCTGATCAAGATCCTAGATTCACATCTCAGTTTTGGCAAAAGTTGCATGAGGCATTGGGTACGCGGTTGAACTTTAGTACAGCCTTTCATCCTCAGACTGATGGTCAGTCAGAAAGGGTTATTCAGATTCTGGAAGACATGTTGAGGGGATGCATTATCGACTTTCGAGGCAGTTGGGAGGATTACTTACCGTTGGCAAAGTTTGCATACAACAATAGTTATCACGCAAGTATTCAAATGGCTCCTTATGAGGCACTGTATGGGCGAAGATGTCATACACCTAGTTGTTGGACCGAGTTGGGTGAACGACAGGTTCTTGGACCTGAGTTGGTGGCAGATACTGAGGATAAGGTCAAGTTGATTAGAGATCGGTTGAAGGAAGCATTTGATAGACAGAAGTCATATGTAGATTTGAAGCGCAAGGAAATTGAGTACTCTGTGGGTGATATGGTCTTTTTAAAGGTTTCACCTTGGAAGAAAATATTAAGGTTTGGGAGGAAAGGCAAGTTAAGTCCGTGGTTCATTAGGCCTTATCGTATTCTTAAGCAAGTGGGTCCAGTGGCTTATCAGTTGGACCTACCTCCAGAGTTGGATAGGATTCATGATGTCTTTCATGTCTCCATGTTAAGGCGATATCGTTCTGACCCTACTCATGTTGTGCCGATTGCAGAGATCGAGGTCCAAATAGACTTGACTTTTGAGGAAGAGCCTGTGCAGATTTTGGATCGAGATGTTAAGATTTTGAGAAGGAAATCAGTTCCACTAGTAAAGGTGCTGTGGCGTAATCATGGCAGAGAGGAAGCTACTTGGGAGCCAGAAGTGACGATGCATCAACAATATCCTCATCTGTTTGATTCAGGTAAAATTTCGAGGATGAAATTTCTTTAAGGAGGGTAGAGTTGTAACTCCTCAATTTTTGGGTTTTCTGTGTTTTTGTGATTTTTAGAATTTGTGTGTGTTCTGGTTGGTTAATATATATATTAGTAGGTTAGTGGGCCTTTGGAAGGCCCAAACTTAAGTTAAATCCATGGTAGTCTTTGAAATTTTAATTTTATGAACAGGTGATGCAATTGGCGTTTGGGCTTTTAAGAGTAAAGGGGTAAAAGATGACACAAAAAGGAGTGTGGTGTAGTGGCAAGGTGGCGCCACTTAGGGGACAAAGAAGTGACGGCATAGAGGAAGCAAGGGGTCCAAGGTTCAAGTCTTGGCTCTTGCAATATATTTTGGTTTTTCTTTTCAGTAAATCTGGAAGCAAGTAGGTGCGCTTTAAAGTTTAATGTGTTAGATTTATGACACAAATGAGTTGATGGCCTAGTGGTGGTGGCGTGAGTTGGCATATGAGAGGACTTTGGTTCGAATCCCTTGGCACGCAAATGATGATTATTTTGCTATGTTGGGACGGCAAGAGTTGGTGTTGGTTTTAAACTCTGGTGATGGAGGGATCCCACATCGGGAAGCTAACATAAGAGTAGATGGAGAGCTGGCTTTAAATAGAGCAAACTATGAGGAGAGTAGGCATACCCTTCTTGGCTGATCCCTTTCGCTTGGTGACATGCCCGTTTGGGTTGGGCGTCAGCTAAGAGTGTTTGGAGCGCGGATTAATTTCAGTCTCCTAGCAGGTGTGTATTTCTCATTACTCTAGCAGTAGAACGGCTATTTCGGGCCGCGATGGGCTGAAATGGGCCATGTGGTCCCAATGGGTCCATAGGCCCAAGTGGATAAGTTGTAGAATTACTGAAATACCCCTGTAGGGTAGGACTACCGATTTACCCCTGGAAGGTAAAATGACTATTTTGCTCTCGTGCGTAAATGACTAACTTGTGTGATGATTGGGTTAGTTGACGTGGATTTATGTTAGTTATCGTTAATTCGTAAGTCTAATGTGTTAGCGATCGATTGTAGGATTATCGCGTGGGAGATATCGTCACCAATCGTCATCAACCCACCGTAAACGACACCCTCCCTTAGACTGAATCGGTAAAAGCCGAAATACCGAAACGTTGGTATTTTGTGAACTCGCGAGCGTGCGAGTGCTCATGAGACAGTTGTTAATGAATATGGTGCGTTTGGATGATTAGAGTGCAGAGTGTATTTTCGTGCACAACAGTATTTTTGGGCTTAATGGGCCGAAAATGGGCCAATGGGCCAACGGGCCCACTTTGGTAAAAAAAAGAGGTAAGTACTTCTGATTACTTGGTAAACGTTAGAATGAGCATGAAACCTTAGCAATAGGTAATAATTACTGAAATACCCTTATGCATACAAAATTACGATTTTACCCCTAGGGTTATTTTTTTCTGAAAAGCATGATGTTCTGTTTCTGTATATGTATGCCATGACATATTATTTCTATTGTATGGGACATGGGTTTATATTGATGGAGGAAGCATTCTGCCAGCCTCGCTGCAATCTGTTGGCCTCGCCACATATATCTGTTCTGGTGACTTCGTCACAATATCTAGCAGCCTCACTGCAATCTGGTGGCTTCGCCACATATACATATATTTGTTCTGGTGGCCTAGCCACAATATCTGTATCTGGTGACTTTGTCACAATATCTGGCAACCTTGCTGCAATTTCTGTGGTGTGTAGCGGTTGGGTGGGTCGAGTAGTCTCCCCACATGGTGTAAGGCCGGTACGGGGGTGTTATGGATGGCTCTGGGTTGGGATTTCTACATTTATGATATATTTGTTCTGTATCTGCTAAGGGCCTATGGGTTTCATTCTGATTTCTGTACTGGGCCAAGTCCCAGATAAGTCTGACTCTAAGGTTTGATCTGTTTTGGGCTATGGTTGGGTTATGTTACACACTGAGTTTACCAAACTCACCCTTTATTTTCATCTCTGCAGGAAATCCCTAACCATAGTGGGCTCGGAGCTATGAGGCATTCGGAGTGGCCACATCATCTGCAAAGTTGGTTTTTCTAAGCTAGTTTATTTTTAGTATTTTTATGTTCTGATTTAATTTTTGGGTTTTAAGTTGTAATAAGGCCGCTATTTAAATTTCTTTTTCCGCTATAGTTTTATTTTCTGATTATATTTATACTATGTCGAAACTGCTAGTGTTAGGCTATGTGGGTTTTCAAAATTAATGAACGTTTTCCAAGACTCAACAAGCACAACAAATGGATAGCTTAAAGATTGATAAACCGGATTTTCATTCAACCGCTGTTTTTACAAAGACCACCTCAATCATGTAAACCAACGAATGCATACTAAGTCGTAAGTCCATGTGACACGTCAGATCTGGCCATAACGTCTGGGCCGGGTTTGGGGTGTTACAGATCAACTCGAATACTCGATGCTGATACAACATGGCCCAAACAACTAACTTCATTTAAATAGAACTCATATTTACTGAACTTCGCATACAACCATTTATCTCGCAAAGTCTGTAACACCAGTCTCAGATGTTTGGTATGTTCAGTTTCATCACAGGAGTAGATCAAAATGTCATCTATGAACACAACTACAAACCGATCCAGATACTGTCTGAAGATCCAATTCATCAAATCCATAAAAATAACAGGTGCATTAGTAAGTCCGAAAGGCATAACCAAAAACTCATTGTGTCCGTACCTCATTCGAAAAGCAGTCTTTAGGACATCAGAGTCTTTAATCGCAACTAATAGTAACCTAATCTCAAATCTATCTTTGAAAACAGCAGCAACGGGTATTTATTCTTTATGGTCACCTTATTGAGCTGTCTATAATCAATGCACATTCTCATAGTTCTGTCTTTCTTTTTCACAAACAACACTGGCGCACCTTAGGGTGAGCAACTCGATTGCGTGAAACCACTATCTGTCAGCTCTTGCAACTGAGCTTTCAATTCTTTTAATTCATTAGGTGCCATTTTGTACGGAGCTATGGATATCGTAGTCGTCCCTGGCACTAAGTCAATACCAAACTCTACCTCCCGAATAGGTGGCAAACCTGGTAATTCTTCAAGAAACACATTCGAATACTCGCACACAATAGGTATTAATTCAATATTTCTTTTGACCACTTACTATCAAGCACAGATGCAAAGTAAGCTTCCCAGCCTGTTCTCACATATTTCTGAGCTAACATAGTTGAAATCACTGCTAGTAATCCATTCAGATCTTTAGATTCAATCCGAGTAATCTCATCATTCTGGCACCGTAAATCAATAGTCTTTCTTTTGTAGTTTACAACAGCATCGTGCAAAGTCAACCAGTCCATACCCAGGATTATGTCGAGCTCATCAAATGGAAACAACATCAAGTTAGCCGAAAAGCACGAATCTCGAACCATCAAGGGACAATTCTTACACATTTGTCAACCATAACACATCTGCCCAAGGGGTTTGACACTCTAATCACAAACTCAGTAGACTCAACAGGTAAAGTCTTACTGAATACTAATGTCTCACACACATAAGAATGAGTAGAACCAGGATCAATCAATGCAATTACATTAGTATCATAAAGAGTGAATATACCAGTAATGACATCTGGGGATGAAGCGTCCTCTCGTGCGTGAATAGCATAAGCTCTAGCAGGTGCACGAGCCTAAGATTTGACTATTGTATATTTAGTCCCTCTCTAACTGCCACTCACATTACCCACATTTCTGGGTGGTCTACCCTGAGCTGCAGTATTACCTGATCTTGTATTTTACACTGGATTTTCTTCAGCTAACACAGGGTAATCACGTATATAATGATCATCGATCCACATTTAAAACAAGCCCGATCATGCAATCTGCAACTATCGGGATGTTGTTTGTTGCAATGATTACACTCGGGCTGATTTGATCTGACATTACCCACACTAGCTACTGAGGTAGGTCTCGAGCTCACCGGTGGTCTATTCTGATCCCTTCTGGAATAACCCGAAGTAGCTTTAGAACGATTGAAATCATCTCGAAACTTCTTTGGCGCTGACTGGATTGACTTACTGAATGATCTCTTACGTAAATCTCTAGCTTCAAAATCAGCTTTTCTTTTCTTTTTCCCGAGCTCTTCAACTTTACAGGCTCGCTCGACCAGTACTACGAACTCTTTTATCTCAAGTATGCCAACTAACAGTGTAATGTCTTTGTTTAGCCCATCTTCAAATCTTTTACACGTTAGGGCTTCGGTAGAAACACACTCTTGGGCATACCGACTGAGTCTCACAAATTTTCACTCATACTTTGTCACGATCATCCGACCCTGTTTCAGCTCTAGAAATTATTTTGCTTCTGATCAATAAATCTCTGGTTGATATATTTCTTACGGAACTCAATTTGAAAGAATTCCCAAGTCACACGCTCTCTTGGAACCATTGATACTAGGGTATCCACTAATGATATGCTGTGTCTCGAAGCAATGATATGACACATTTCAAACACTCATCCGGGATACAGGACAGCTCATCAAACACACGGATAGTATTATCAAGCAAAAACTCAGCCCGCTCAGTATCATCATCATCATTAGCTTTAAACTCTTTAGCCCCGTGTTTTCTAATTTTATCAGCAGGTGGCTTATTTAATCTCAGCGGATCACTTACTTGAGGTACAGCAGGTATAAAAGATGGATTAGTCGGGGGTGGACGCTGCTGTGTAGCTGGCTTAGTCCGGATATACTGAGTAAACTAGTCATTCATCATTTGGTGAAAGGCTTGTCTAGCCTCTCTTTCCTGGTTACTCGAAATTGGTCGAGAATCAACCGGTGCTATCCCTTACGCGAGAGCGGGCGCTACACTCTTGAAATCATCAGATACAGCTCTGTCAGGATCCATTTACTATATGAAAGCACATTTTCAAATGTGAGAAGTCATCACACTATCACAGTTTATAATATGGCATGTATAGCTAGACTCACACACGCTACGTTAGTCCTAGAACCGACTAAACCGTAGCTCTGATACCAATCAAATGTAACACCCTTAACCCGTATCCGTCGTTGAATTAGGGGTATGAGGTATTACAAATCAAAGCATAAATCCAAACATTCACATGAGTACACTTGCACAGACTTTTAAGAACAATTATTTGTTAACATCAATAATTGATGTAATTACTATTATCACATAACTGAATATACTTTTAATTCAACTTATAAAATGTGCAAACATTCAAACTTTATTACACTTAAATTGCATACTATATTCTATACACAAATGGAATATACAAAAACTACAACATATAATCATTTAAATGATGTCATATCATATTCGGCATTCAATTAATAACAAGTTGGACACTTATACTTCACATAAAAACACATACTACTTTCATGATTTACCATTGTACAAGTTGCTATTCATCTGGTTATTATTCAATGCATTTAGCAGAATTCAAGTTTAATTAAACAATTACTCACTTACAATTTAACTCAATCATTTTGCAAATCTATGCACTTCAAACATTCAAATCAATATACATGTTATATAATATAATAATAACAACATTTAACAAGCCATGAACGAATGCAAACTTGCTAAAACTTGCCCATTTTAATCATATTTTCTGAACCCGAATGTAATATAATATAATAAATCCTAATAACATATACAAATTATCATTATTTGGTCCATTCATTATACAACTATCACAACCAAATTTAAACAATTAAAACCTATTCAAATACATGCATGCACATGATAATTGTAACATTTCAATACTAAGTAACACATTTTCTAATATCAATCCTAACCATCCTGAAACATATCCGATTATTCTTTAAAACCTATTCAAAATACTTCTCATACATGCTGTATAATAATCATGCCAAACAAACTTATCTCATATTCGAATGTAACCAAATAAATATCAATGCTATACAACATATTAATACTTTAATAGTATGTCGGCCGAATCTTCATGCATACTTTATTTTATTATGAATCACATTTAAAACAACCAAACATTCCTAAGGATATATGCATATATATTACGGCTATTATATTCATACATCTTCCAAGCCATTAATCAATTTCCATGCTCAAACACGTGTCACTACTCAACCATTTCCAAAACATATATCATATATAATCACATTTAAAACAACCAAACATTCCTAAGGATATATGCATATATATTACGGCTATTATATTCATACATCTTCCAAGCCATTAATCAATTTCCATGCTCAAACACGTGTCACTACTCAACCATTTCCAAAACATATACCATATATCACCTATGCCATTCATTCACAACACATAGCATCATTACCAAATAGTTTAGACCATTATCAAACATAATCAAAACCAAACTTAGAAGTAAAGCCATTTTCGCATGGCTTTAGTTATACATAACCAAAATTCAACATTTCAAAACACATTCCAGCCTATACATGCCATAGTTCGAGTTCAACTATTTAAATACCGAAGCGGTAGATAGTGTGATGAACTTTGCTGTCGATCCCTGAGCTTGTAACTTGAATCCAAAATCTATAAAATAAAAGCAAATATACACACAGTAAGCTATAATAGCTTTGTAAGACATAAGCAAATAAGCTATTCATTGATATTATCAGCTTAATTAAAGTAAACCATAATATAATATAGTTATTACATTCAGTTGCAACTACCATGTCTCATAAATAATGCATTTTCATACACAAACACCACATTGGCCGAATGTTAATATAATCCAAATACTTACTTAACATTCAACCTTGAAGCCAAAATGTCAATATATATATACCGAATATACATACACTTATATACACGAGCTCAAAATTATAATATAACATCTTGTATATATATACTATCTATATGGCCGAATATACATGGTCTTATATACACCTATTCAAAAACCAATTCCATAATATTCATATCACTCATTCAACCAAACACATATATCATGTTCACATAAATCATTTATTTGCATCACCTACGATCTAAAACAAATAACCAAATTACTTACTTATTTTAGTTAGGTAGCAAACTAATTCATACCTGGTCGTTTCAACTCATTTTACACTTTCGATCACAACTTATCGATGCCCGATGAACCATTCGGAATTGGATAGCACACTCGGATAATCACACATATATCGTACAATGCCAACGTCCTTGACGTGGTCTTACATGTAATCACATATCGATGCCACTGTCCCTAACAGGGTCTTACTCGCACATATATATCGGAGTCACAAATTGATGCCATGGTCTTACTCGCACATATATATCAGAATCCTATGTCATGACATTTGTATCCTAACTATTCCTAAGGTCCATATGGGCCTTTCGGATGTCGTAACTTGGTCGAAACGAACTCGAAAATATAGTAGCCAAGCTTATTCCCATTCGGCTATAGCATATAATAATTCATTTATTTCAATTAAGAGTATATACTTTTCATTTAATTAAACTTAGGTACGTCTATTTGCTTATAAACTTTACCTCCGACTATGTAAAACAAAACGGGACAGCTAATCGACAACTTTCCTTTCTCTCGATCCAAATCTGATTTCCTGGGTTCTTGATCTAAACATATTTAAATTAATCACATTCAAACATATTTTCATTCAATTTAGTCCAAAACACATAAATGGGAAAATTACCATTTTATCCCTGACATTTACACTTTTTACAATTTAGTCCCTTTTGCTCAAAACACAAAATATTCAAAATTTCCCTATACCCAAGTTAGCCCAAATCTTACCCATATCCATAGAAGTTCTTACATTTCATTTATTTCATATTTTAGTCCACCAAATTATTATTTTTTCAATTTAATCCTAATTACTCAAAATCATCAAAAACTCCAATACAAAACATGTTAGTCTAAAACCTATCTTTCATATTTCATCATAAAACAACAAAAACCACAAGCTCTCAACAATGGCATAACTCAAAATATTCACCAAAATAAAAAATTCAAGCATGGGTCTTGAAGATAACTTAGCAATGATCTCAAAAATGTAAAAATTATCAAAAACCGAGCTATATACATCCCTTGATTGAGCTTTAAAGATGGTCGAACCCTAGCTTCTAATATTTCTTTTTCTTTTTGTTTAGTTTTGGTCAAAAGAAAATGAATGAACATGGCTTATTTTTATGTTTTATGATATATAATATAGCTTATTATAATTTAAAGTTTAATTTACATATATAACCTTAATGAAATAATATAAAAACTATATAATATATGCCTAATACCGTCCAACTAATATGTAAATGGGCTATTTACAACTTAAAGGCTTCCATTAATAAAGCCATTAGCAATTCGACCCCTTTTTAGAAATAACCACTAAATATTCATTTTACGCGATTAAGTCCTTTGTTCAATCAGACACTCAAACAATAAAATTAAAGCACGAAAATTTCACAGATATAAATTTACACAAAATAAACACAGAAAATAAATTTTAAATATTTTTTTGACTTGAATTCGTGGTCCTGAAACATTGTTCCGATTAGGGTCCAAATCGGGCTGTTACACTAAGTTTTTAAAGAGGGTTAGTACAGAATGGGTTTTTTCAAACAAAATTTTGTTTTACGACAAGCATGTGGCACTGCAAGATTCGGCCATAACATCTAGGCCACGGGTTTGGGGTGTTACGTATAGATTATTTAAGCTTAGGAATGAATTGGTTATCATGGGTTTAGGTTAAAATGGTTAAATTTCAAGTTACGAGCTTAAGTTCTAATTTGTGAAAAAGTTAAAACATGAGGGTAATTTTGTAATTTCATGATAATATGAATTATATATTGAATTGAATACTTGAGGTTAATTGAAGTACTTAATTGAATGAAATTATTTATTTAGATCAAGAAAGGCAAAAGCTTTGGATTAATCTTCAACTCTACTTTTGTGACTATAGTTATCAAGGTAAGTTCGTATGAAATATAATCTTATTAATGATAATTGATTGATTATCTGTTATATTATATTGGTTATAAATTGACTTGAATATATAAATAGATTGACGTTTTGAGTAATTAATGGATAAATAATCCCATTTGAACCTTAAGAATTCTTAGGATACGAATGACATGTCATTAGGGATTTCATGTTTTGGGTGCTGGTCTTGAATGCCCTACCGATGGCTGATGTCCTGTCTTTGTTGTGGATTCTCCACAACTCGTGTGAGCAGCATCGTGTAGGTAACATTCTAAAACTTGCTAAAACTTGCCCATTTTAATCATTTTTTTCCAAACCCTAATGTAATGTAATATAATAAATCCTAATAACATATACAAATTATCATTATTTGGTCCATTCGTTATATAACTATCACAACCAAATTTAAACAATTAAAACCTATTCAAATACATGCATGCATATGATAATTGTTACATTTCAATACTAAGTTGAAACTAGTTTACTATTTCCAAGCACCAAACATAGCAAATAACACATTTTCTAATATCAATCCTAACCATCCCAAAACATATCCGATTATTCTTTAAAACCTATTCAAAACACATCTCATACATGCTGTATAATAATCATGGCAAACAAACTTATCTCATATTTGAATGTAACTAAATAAATATTAATGCTATACCACATATTAATACTTTAATAGTATGTCGGCCGAATCTTCATGCATACTTTATTTTAATATGAATCAAATTTAAAACAACCAAACATTCCTAAGGATATATGCATATATATTATGGCCATTATATTCATACATCTTCCAAGCCATTAATCAATTTCCATGCTCAAACACATGTCACTACTCATCCATTTCCAAAACATATATCATATATCACCTATGCCATTCATTCACAACACATAGCATCATTACCAAACAGTTTAGACCATTATCAAACATAATCAAAACCAAACTTAGAAGTAAAGCCATTTTCGCATGGCTTTAGTTATACATAACCAAAATTCAACATTTCAAAACACATTCTAGCCTATACATGCCATAGTTTGAGTTCAACTATTTAAATATCGAAGCGGTAGATAGTGTGATGAACTTTGCTGTCGATCCCTGAGCTTGTAACTTGAATCCAAAATCTATAAAACAAAAGCAAATATACGCACAGTAAGCTATAATAGCTTTGTAAAACATAAGCAAATAAGCTATTCATTGATATTATCAGCTTAATTAAACTAAACCATAATATAATATAGTTATTACATTCAGTTGCAACTACCATGTCTCATAAATAATGCGTTTTCATACACAAACTCTACATTGGCCGAATGTTAATATAATCCAAATACTTACTTAACATTCAACCTTGAAGCCAAAATGTCAATATATATATACCGAATATACATACACTTATATACACGAGCTCAAAATCATAATATAACATCTTGTATATATATACTATCTATATGGCCGAATATACATGGTCTTATATACACCTATTGAAAAACCAATTCCATAATATTCATATCACTCATTCATAAAACCAAACACATATATCTTGGTCACATAAATCATTTATTTGCATCACCTACGATCTAAAACAAATAACCAAATTACTTATTTATTTTAGTTAGGTAGCAAACTAATTCATACTTGGTCGTTTCAACTCATTTTACACTTTCGATCACAACTTATCGATGCCCGATAAACCATTCGGAATTGGATAGCACACTCGGATAATCACACATATATCGTAAAATGCCAACGTCCCTGACGTGGTCTTACATGTAATCACATATCAATGCCACTGTCCCTGACAGGGTCTTACTTGCACATATATCGGAGTCACAAATCGATGCCATGGTCTTACTCGCACATATATATCAGAATCCTATGTCATGACATTTGTATCCTAACTATTCCTAAGGTCCATATGGGGCTTTCGGATGTCGTAACTTGGTCGAAACGAACTCGAAAATATAGTAGCCAAGCTTATTCATATTCGGCTATAGCATATAATAATTCATTTATTTCAATTAAGCGTATATACTTTTCATTTAATTAAAACTAGGTACGTCTATTTGCTTATAAACTTACCTCCGACTATGTAAAACGAAACGGGACAGCTAGTCGACAACTTTCCTTTCTCTCGATCCAAATCTGATTTTCTGGGTTCTTGATCTAAACATATTTAAATTAATCACATTCAAACATATTTTCATTCAATTTAGTCCAAAACACATAAATGGGAAAATTACCATTTTATCCCTAACATTTACACTTTTTACAATTTAGTCCCTTTTGCTCAAAACACAAAATATGCAAAATTTCCCTATACCCAAGTTAGCCCAAATCTTACCCATATCCATACAAGTTCTTACATTTCATTTATTTCACATTTTAGTCCCTCAAATTATTATTTTTTCAAGTTAGTCCTAATTACTCAAAATCATCAAAAACTCCAATACAAAACATGTTAGTCTAAAACCTATCTTTCATATTTCATCATAAAACAACAAAAACCACAAGCTCTCAACAATGGCATAACTCAAAATATTCACCAAAATAAAAAATTCAAGCATGGGTCTTGGAGATAACTTAGCAACGATCTCAAAAATGTAAAAATTATAAAAAATCGAGCTATATACATACCTTGATTGAGCTTTAAAGATGGTCGAACCCTAGCTTCTAATATTTCTTTTTCTTTTTGTTTAGTTTCGGTTAAAAGAAAATGAATGAACATGGCTTATTTTTATGTTTTATGATATATAATATAGCTTATTATAATTTAAAATTTAATTTACATATATAACCTTAATGAAATAATATAAAAACTATATAATATATGCCTAATACTGTCCAACTAATATGTAAATGGGCTATTTACAACTTAAAGGCTTCCATTAATAAAGCCATTAGCAATTTGGCCCCTTTTTAGAAATAACCACTAAATATTCATTTTACGCGATTAAGTCCTTTGTTCAATCGCACACTCAAACAATAAAATTATAGCACGAAAATTTCACAGATATATAATATAGCTTATTCTGTATCACCCCAAACCCGACCCAGACGTTATGGCCAGATCTGACGTGTCACATAGAATTACGAATTAGTATGCATTCGCTGGTTTAAGTGATTGGGGTGGTCTTTGTAAAAACAACAGTTGAATGAAAAGCCAGTTTATCAATCTTTAGGCTATCCATTTGTTGTGCTTGTTGAGTCTTGAAAACGTTCATTAATTTTGAAAACCCGTGCAGCCTAACACTAGCAGTTTCGTCATAGTTTAAATATAATCAGAAAATAAAACCATAACGGAAAAAAGAAATTTAAATAGCAGCCTTATTACAACTTAAAACCCAAAATTAAATCAGAATATAAAAATAATAAAAATAAACTAACTTAGAAAAACCAACGTTGCAGATGATGTGGCCACTCCGAATCCCTCACAGCTTCAAGCCCACTATGGTTGGGGCTTTCCTGCAAAGATGAAAATAAAGGGTGAGTTCGGTAAACTCAGTGTGTAACATAACCTAACCATAGCCCAAAACAGATCAAACCTCAGAGTCAGACTTATCTGGGCCTTGGCCCAGTATAGAAATCAGAATGAAACCCATAGGCCCATAGCAGATACAGAAAAAATATATCATGAATGCAGAAATCCCAACGTAGAGCCATCCATAACACCCCCGTACCAGCCTTACACCATATGGGGAGACTACTTGACCCACCCAACCGCTACACATAATAGAAATTGCAGCGAGGCTGCCAGATATTGTGACGAAGTCACCAGATACAGATATTGTGGCTAGGCCACCATAACAGATATATATATGTGGCGAGACCATCAGATTGCAGCGAGGCTGCCAGATATTGTGACAAAGTCACCAGAACAGATATATGTGGCGAGGCCACCAAATTGTAGCGAGGCTGCCAGAACGCTTCCTCCATCAATATAAACCCATGTCCCATGCAACAGAAATAATATGTCATGATATACGTATACAGAAACAGAACATCATGCTTTTCAGAAACAAATAACCCTAGGGGTAAAATCGTAATTTTGCATGCATGAGGGTATTTCAGTAATTATTACCTATTGCTAAGGTTTCATGCTCATTCTAACGTTTACCAAGTAATCAGAAGTACTTACCTCGTCTTTTTACCAAAGTGGGCCCGTTGGCCCATTGGCCCGTTTTTGGCCCATTAAGCCCAAAAATACTGTTGTGCACGAAAATGCACACCCTGCACTCTAATCATCCAAATGCACCATATTCATTAACAACTGTCTCACGAGCGCTCGCACGCTCGCGAGTTCACAAAATACCAACGTTTCGGTATTTCAGCTTTTACCGATTCAGTCTAAGGGAGGGTGTCATTTACACACCTGGTTGATGACGATTGATGACGATATCTCCCACGCGATAATCCTACAATCGATCACTAACACATTAGACTTACAAATTAACGATAACTAACATAAATCCATGTCAACTAACTCTATCATCACACAAGTTAGTCATTTACGCACGAGGGGCAAAATAGTCATTTTACCCTCCAGGGGTAAATCGGTAGTCCTACCCTACAGGGGTATTTTAGTAATTCTACAACTTATCCACTTGGGCCTACGGACCCATTGGGACCACATGGCCTAGTTCTGCCCATCGCGGCCCGAAATAGCCGTCCTACTGCTAGAGTAATAAGAAATACACACCTGTTAGGAGACTGATGTTAATCCGCGCTCCAAACACTCTTAGCTGACACCCAACCCAAACGAGCACGCCACAAAGCGAAAGGGATCAGCCAAGAAGGGTATGCCTACTCTCCTCATGGTTTGCTCTATTTAAAGCCAGCTCTCCATCTACTCTTATGTTAGCTTCCCGATGTGGGATCCCTCCATCACCAAAGTTTAAAACCAACACCGACTCTTGCCATCCCAACATAGCAAAATAATCAACCTTTGCGTGCCAAGGGATTCGAACCAAAGTCCTCTCACATGCCAACTCACGCCACCACCACTAGGCCATCAACTCATTTTTGTCATAAATCCAACACATTAAACTTTAAATCGCACATACTTGCTTCCAGATTTATTGAAAAGAAAAACTAAAATATATTACAAGAGCCAAGACTTGAACCTTGGACCCCTTGCTTCCTCTATGGCGTCACTTCCTTGTCCCCTAAGTGGCACCACCTTGCCACTACACCACACTCCTTTTTGTGTCATCTTTTACCCCTTTACTCTTAAAAGCCCAAACGCCAATTGCATCACCTGTTCATAAAATTAAAATTCCAAAGACTACCACAGATTTAACTTAGGTTTGGGCCTTCCAAAGGCCCATTAACCTACTAAAATATATATTTTAACCAACCAGAACACACAAATTTTAAAAATCACAGAAACACAGAAAACCCGAAAATTGGGGTGTTACAACTCTACCCTCCTTAAAGAAATTTTGTCCTCAAAATTTTACCTGAATCAAACAGATGAGAATATTGTTGATGCATCACCACTTCTGGCTCCCAAGTAGCTTCCTCTCTGCCATGATTACGCCTCAGCACCTTTACTAGCGGAACTGATTTCCTCCTCAAAATCTTAACATCTCGATCCAAAATCTACACAGGCTCTTCCTCAAAAGTTAAGTCTGTTTGGACCTCGATCTCTGGAACCGGCACAACATGAGTAGGGTCAGAACGATACCATCTTAACATGGAGACGTGAAAGACATCATGAATCCTATCCAACTCTGGAGGTAGCTCCAACTGATAAGCCACTGGACCCACTCGCTTAAGAATCCGATAAGGCCCAATGAACCGCGGACTTAACTTGCCTTTCCTCCCAAACCTTAATATTTTCTTCCAAGGTGAAACCTTTAAGAAAACCATATCACCCACAGAGTACTCAATTTCCTTGTGCTTCAAATCTGCATATGACTTCTGTCTATCGGATGCTTCCTTCAACTGGTCTCTAATCAACTTGACCTTATCCTCAGTATCTGCCACCAACTCAGGTCCAAGAACCTGTCGTTCACCCAACTCGATCCAACAACTAGGTGTACGACATCTTCGCCCATACAATGCCTCATAAGAAGCCATTCAAATACTTGCCTGATAACTATTGTTGTATGTAAACTCTGCCAACAGTAAGTAATCCTCCCAACTGCCTCGAAAGTCGATAACGCATCCCCTCAACATGTCTTCCAGAATCTGAATAACCCTTTCCGACTGACCATCAGTCTGAGGATGAAAGGTTGTACTAAAGTTCAACTGCGTACCCAACGCCTCATGCAACTTTTTCCAAAACCGAGATGTGAATCTAGGATCTCGATCAGAAATAATCAATACTGGCACTCCGTAAAGTCACACTATTTCTGCCACATACAATTTGGCTAACTTCTGAAGTGAATAATCAGTGCGGATAGGTATGAAATGAGCAAATTTGGTCATCCTATCCATAATTACCCAAATCAAGTCCTTCTCCGACGGTGTCAAGGGTAACCCACTCACAAAATCCATGGTTACCCTCTCCCACTTCCAAAGTGGTACTTTCACTGGCTGCAAAAGTCCGGAAGGTAATTGATGTTCAGCTTTCACTTGCTGACAAGTCAGACATTTTCCCACAACTTTCGTTACCTCTCGCTTCAATCCAGGCCACCAATACAACTCCTTTAAGTCGCGATACATTTTACTCCCTCCAGGATGCATAGCACACAGACCTCCATGAGCTTCTTTCAGAATTATTTGCCTCAAGTCAGAGTCATTCGAAATACAAACTCTACCTTGGTAACACAGAACTCCCTCACTGTTCAGTCTGAACTCAGAAGTATCCCCATTCTTAACCTGCTGGAATCGAGAAACCAGGGACTCATCCCTCGACTGTTTTTCCTTAATCTCATCCACCCAGGTCGGCCTAACTTGTAGTTCTGCTAACAGACTACCGTCGTCATACAGACTCAAACGAGCAAACATGGCTCTCAGATCAGATACAGTTCTACGACTTAGGGCATCAGCCACCACATTAGCTTTGCCTGGGTGATACTCAATCGCGTAGTCATAATCCTTAAGCAACTCTATCCATCTTCGGTGCCTAAGGTTTAGTTCCTTCTGAGTCAGCAAGTACTTAAGACTCTTATGATCTGTGTCTATAATACACCTTTCTCCGTACAGGTAATGTCTCCAAATCTTAAGCGCAAAGATTACCGCTGCCAACTCCAGATCATGAGTAGGATAGTTAACTTCATGTGGTTTAAGCTGTCGCGATGCATAAGAAACCACTTTACCCTCTTGCATCAGCACACAACCCAACCCTACATGTGATGCATCACTGCATAGGGTAAAATCTTTTCCAAACTCCGGCTGAATTAGTACAGGTGCCTTGGTCAGAACTTTCTTCAGCTTCTTAAAAGATTCCTGTTGTTTCTAAGTCCAAACAAACGGTACTCCCTTCCTTATAAGCTTTGTCAATGGCGCTGCCATCACAGAAAATCCTTTCAAAAACCTTCTATAGTATCCAGCTAAACCCAGAAAACTTCAAATTTTTGACACTAACCTCGGTGGCTTCCATTCTAGAATCGCTTCAATCTTTCGAGGGTCCACCTTGATCCCTTTAGCAGAGACAACATGCCCCAAGAAAGTTACCTCTCTCAACCAGAACTCACACTTACTAAATTTCGCATAAAGCTCCTTCTCCCTCAGCACTTGCAGCATAATACGAAGATGCTCATCGTGCTTCTCCTCAGTTTCAGAATAAACCAGAATATCATCGATAAAGACGACCATAAATCGATCCAAGTATGGCTGGAACACTCGATTCTTGATATCCATAAATGCCGCAGGTGCATTTGTCAACCCAAATGGCATAACCAAGAACTCATAGTGACTATACCAAGTTCTGAATGCCGTCTTGTGAATATCCACCTCTTTAACCCTCAACTGATGATACCCAGATCGAAGCTCAATCTTGGAAAATACTGAAGCTCCTCTAAGTTGGTCGAATAAATCGTCGATTCTCGACAGTGGGTATTTGTTCTTAATCGTCAGTTTGTTCAACTGTCGATAATCGATGTACATCCGTATTGGCCCATCTTTATTCTTTACGGACAACACTGGTGCTCCCCACGGAGACACACTTGGTCTAATGAAGCCTCTATCCAATAACTCTTGAATTTGGGCTTTCAGCTCCACCAACTCCTTCGGTGCCATCCTATAAGGTGTAATGGAAATTGGTGCCAGTCCAGGCAACAAGTCGCTTCCAAACTCAACCTCTCGGTTCGGGGGCAAACCCGGAAGCTCATCTAGAAAAACATCTTGAAAATCCTTGACGGTTCTAACTTTATCCACTGTCAGATCCTCAGTTTCCGATTGGCTTACAAATGCCAAATAAGCCTCACATCCCTTTCGAATCCACTTCTCGGCTCTCAATACCGACACCACATTAGACAGATAATCCCTACGCTTTCCTATCACCAAAACCTCCTTATCCTTTGTGGTCTTTAACATTATTCGCTTAGCAGCACAATCCAGAGTAGCCCTATGCTTAACAAGCCAATCCATTCCCAAAATGAGATCGAATTCTCCGAAAGGTAGCTCCATCAGATCTCCAGAGAAAACTTTTCCTTGAGTTTCTATAGGCACATCTCTATACAGTTTATCTACCCTAACCGAGTGACCCAAAGGACTTAGTACAGATACCCCACTCACGGTCTCCTCAGAGCGTATACCCAACGACCCAGATATAGCACATACAACATATGAATGGGTAGATCCAACATCTATCAACACAGTGTATGGCATACTGGAAATCAGAAACGTACCAGTTATGACGTCAGGTGCATCACCCTCCTCTCGACGATGAGCTGCATACACCAACGCCGACTGACGAGCCTCAGCAAATCTAGCACTCCTGCCAGGCGCTCCTCTTCCTTGACCGTTTCCATTACCACCTCTTCCTTACCCACATCCTCTCAATAACTATGGTCCACCCCTCACTGGTTGAGCGACCCTCTGCTCTAAGACTTGAACCTGATCTAGTTCCTGGGGACAATCCTTAACCCAATGCTCCATAGATTCGCATCGAAAACAAGCACCAGAACGTTTTTGACACTCGCCCATATGCATCTTCCCACAATTCCTACAACCCTGCGGTCTAACAGCATTCATCGGTACTGCTCGAACTGGCTCCATTACCCTTGCTCTCTTAACATTCCTGTTCATAACACCTGAAAGTCCTGAATCTCTCCTAAAATGGTTCCGATCTTTCTCACGATTCTGTCTTTCTGTATGCTTCACTTCCTCAGCTATCTTAGCTTTCTCCACTAAACCAGCAAAGTTACGCTCCCTCTGCGGAGCAATCAGCACCCTAAGTTCATCTCTCAAACCATCCTCGAAGCGTACGCTACGCTCATACTCTGTGGCGACATTCCCAGAAGTATACCGGCTCAGTATCAGAAACTCAGACTCATACTCAGCCACTGATTTACTCTCTTGGACCAGGTTCAGAAATTCTTTCCGGCGAGCGTCCATGTAACTAGCCCCAACATACTTTCCTTTGAAGGCTATCTTAAACAGCTCCCAAGTCACACTGTCAGCAGGAGTTCCATCTCTCACCGTGAGCCACCACTGATAAGCCTCATCCCTGAGTAACGATATGGCTCCCATCAGCTTTTGCTCCACAGAGCAGTCCAGATCATCCAAAATCCGCTCTGTGGCTTCTAACCAATACTCAGCCACATTCGGAGCTACACCAGATACGCCCCTAAATATCTCTACTCCATTGGCTCGAACCACTCAAAAATAGACCTTCGAATTCTGTTTTCCGTACTTGCCCCAACAACCCTTTCCAAAACTTAGAGCATTGTCTAGGACAGAGCATCGTCCCCGGCACCTCGATCATGAGACTTTACCTCTGTTGCCGGTGGTACCGGTACATCTACTGCCGGCACATGTCCTGAAGACGAAGATTTAGCTTGAGCATTACCTCGGCCATGTTCACGACCTCTTCCACGAGCTGCTCGTGTACTCATTTCGTATTATCTGGTTGAGAATTTTATGTATCAGTTTAATATTTTAGTGTTTATTACAGATGTCTTATGAATAATAGTAATTCAAAGTTTGAGTTTGTTTCCTTTTGCGGTAACCTAGCTACGGTCTCAGTCTACTTATCAGAGTTTCAACGGTTCCAGTGTTACCCTAACTAAAGTACCATGATAAGGTTTTGTACAAGCATATAACAGATATTTCAGAAAAAATCAGAAAGGCTTAGAAAACTTACAGACTTGGACCGGAGATTCGGTGTGCCACCTTCTAAAAAAAGCCTAATTTTAGAAAATCGATTTTAATCTTTAAAATCATCTATTTGTAAAGAGAAAATATTGGAAACATTCTCGAAAAAAATTTATAATCAAGTTAAAAAAATGATTTTCGAAAACCTTTATTCAGTGTTTCTTTACAAACTCCCATTTTTAGACCCGTACCACAGCCGAGTTGTTGCAACTTGGCTCTGATACCACTAAATGTAACACCCCAAACCCGGCCCAGACATTATGGCCAGATCTGACGTGTCACATGGACTTATGACTTAGTATGCATTCACTGGTTTAAGTGATTGGGGTGGTCTTTGTAAAATAACGGTTGAATGAAAAGCCGGTTTATCAATCTTGAAAACGTTCATTAATTTTGAAAACTCGCGCAACCTAACACTAGAAGTTTTGTCGTAGTATAAATATAATCAGAAAATAAAACCATAACGGAAAAAGAAATTTAAATAGCGGCCTTATTACAACTTAAAACCCAAAATTAAATCAGAATATATAAATAATAAAAGTAAACTAACTTAGAAAAACCAACTTTGCAGATGATGTGGCCACTCTGAATCCCTCACAGCTCCAAGCCCACTATGGTTGGGGATTTCCTATAGATATGAAAATAAAGGGTGAGTTTGGTAAACTTAGTGTGTAACATAACCCAACCATAGCCCAAAACAGATCAAACCTTAGAGTCAGACTTATCTGGGCTTTGGCCTAGTACAAAAATCAGAATAAAACCCATAGGCCGATAGCAGATACAGAACAAATATATCATGAATGTAGAAATCCCAACCCAGAGCCATCCATAACACCCCCGTACCAGCCTTACACCATGTGGGGAGACTACTTGACCCACCCAACTGCTACACACCACAAAAATTACAGCGAGGCTACCAGATATTGTGACGAAGTCACCAGATACAGATATTGTTGCTAGGCCACCAAAATAGATATATATATATGTGGCGAAGCCACCAGATTGCAGCGAGGCTGGCAGATATTGTGACAAAGTCACCAGAACAGATATTATGTGGCGGGCCACCAGATTGCAGCGAGGCTGCCAGAACGCTTCCTCCATCAATATAAACCCATGTCTCATGCAACAGAAATAACATGTCATGGCATACGTATACAGAAACAGAACATCATGCTTTTCAGAAAAATTATAACCCTAGGGGTAAAATTGTAGTTTTGCATGCATAAGGGTATTTCAGTAATTATTACCTATTGCTAAGGTTTCATGCTCATTCTAACGTTTACCAAGTAATCAGAAGTACTTACCTCGTATTTTTACCAAAGTCGACTTGTTGGCCCATTGGCCCATTTTCGGCCCATTAAGCCCAAAAATACTGTTGTGCACGAAAATGCACACTCTGCACTCTAATCATCCAAATGCACCATAATCATTAACAACTGTCTCCCGAGTGCTCGCACGCTCTCGAGTTCACAAAATACCAACGTTTCTGATACGAGTCACAAAGGCCCAACCCAAGCTTAAGAAGGTGATGGGCTCAAATCAAGAAAATCAAGATTAACTTTCTTGTTTTCAAGAAAATCAAGAAATCGAATCTTGGCCCAATTTTGCTGTTCGGAGCGATTTCAAGAATCAAGAAAATCAAGATTTCAAATCTTGGAAATCTTGGTCCAAGAAACCGAATCTTGCAGCCAAAGCGCGTTGGATCTCCATTACGAGCGTCAACAACCCAATTTCGGTAGGAGATGGATCACAAGCCCAAATTCTTAAAGGCGAGGCCCAATAACCAAAATCCAGCCCAATCAAGAAATTTCTTCATACTTAGTTGAAAATCAGGCCAAAATGTCAAAGGGCCCAATTTGTAAACATCTTACTTGTTTAATTTAATTTTTTAATCTTTAGGAGCATTACATGTAAAATTCGGCCCAAAACAGCCCATATAAGTGCATGGCCGAATTTACCTTGTTATTTTATTAATTAGGTTTAATTTTTTATTAGTTACTTGTGAGATTAGGATTTGTTGGAGGCCTATATAAGCATTGGCCAGCCACCCTTTATAAAAACATCTTATTATCATTCAATACATTAAATTTCAGTTTGTTAGAGTGCAGAATTTTCTTTGGGGTTTTCTCCAAGAATTCTCTCTTGAGCTTTCTTTAGAAGTTGTTTTAACAATCTTTTGATTGTGGGAGCCATCTTCAACCTTCTTCTTGCCATCGATATTCTTTGGAAGGGAGATTAGAGCCGTTTGAAGAGATTTGTGAAATCTTTTGGGATTTCAAGGATCTTTAGGACTTATCCTTTAATTTTTGCTGTTCAATTTCTTTTCTTTATTTCTGTTGATGCCGAATCTATATCTAATATTTTGGTGTTCTTGTTTGTTTTCCAGCATTGACTAAACTCAAGATCTCATCGTTTAAGTTGTTTTCCTATTGGCAGCACCTATTCGAACCCAAAAATCCCCAATTCCTAGGGTTTGGCTGATTGGATTTCTTTCAATTTGGGAATCAATTGATTGCTGGAAATTGGGCATTCTTGGCCGAATCAATCCCTTGGCAGATTCGCATCTTTTCTTTCTTCTCAATTTCGTTTGATTCATCGATTCTATTTCTTTTCTTCTTGCTGCTCTTTTAATTGAATTTGGGAATTTTAAATTCAAATCTGATTCGGTTTAATCTTGTTCTTTGTTTTTGATTTCAGATCTGTTCGTCTAGGATCTTTCGTAGGAGTTTCTCGTGACTTGGCAACTCGATCTTGGTCCGCGTGCGTCCCTATCATTTGGTATCAGATTTTGGGCATTCTGGGTGTTCTTGATTTCTAAACTGATCTCTATTTTTTAAAGCATAAACAGCAGTTTTACCCAGAAAAATTGTTCAAAAAAAATTTATTTGAGTGGGTAAACGTTGTCCTATTGATCTGAAATTTTACATACATGTTTTTGGCACTGTGATTGAATATAAAAAAATTATTCCCGCAAAAAAATCAGTCAAAAAAGTCAAAAAATCAAAAAAGACAAAATTCAATAAAAATTTAAAAAAAAGATTCAGCGGGTTGAATTTGGTGCCCAAAATTTCCAAATCAAGAATTCAATATATAAGGACACTCCAGATTTAATTTCGTGATTTTTGGAGATTGGGAACACCCCGAACGAAGTTGTCAAGTTACTCCGCAGTTTTTCGGGTTTTCTGTTTTCAGCAATTTTTATTGATTCTTAGCTGTAGGTTTTCATTTGTTTACCTTTATTCTTCCTTTACGTTATCTAACACCTTCTTGTTTCTTGGGTTAGTAGGATTTCAACGTGTGCACAACTTCTTCCTCGGTGCAACATGAATCAATTGGTGTCTTGTCAGTTTTTGGCATCCTAGTGCAAATTAGGATTTTTTGGTAGTTTGGTTCACACTCTCTAATTGGTTGATATAAACTCTGATAAAGAACTCACAAGATTGAATTCGACCTCATTGAGAATTTGATTTTTTCTTTTTGAGTGATTAACGGTGAGGTTTGATAACTTTTATTTTTGAGTGTTGAGTGTTTTGCAGGTTTTAAAAAAATGTCTACAGGTGATAATAATAGTGACATATTTAAAAAATTCCAACAACAGTTGGATGAACAGGCTGCTGCTCTTCGAGCTTTGACTGCTACCATCAATGAGGTGCGATTCAATCAAGAACCTCAATATCGAGATCCAATCAAAGAAGATAGGGATAACCAACCCCAGAGGCGCGGCCCTCGACGTGTCACTAGAATGGATGATGATTTTCATGATCGTGGACAATCATCTTTGGCAAAACCAAAGAGCGAGCAGCAACGAGAACATCTCTTTCATACTCGCTGCCATGTACAAGGTAAGCTTTGTAGAGTTATTATTGATGGTGAAAGTTGCTCGAACATAGCCAGCACGACGATGGTGGAAAAGCTTTGCTTAACCACTACCAAGCATCCACAACCTTATCAACTACAAGGGCTTAGCAACAAAGGCCAATTTAGGGTCACTCAACAAGTGCGCATCGCCTTTTCTATCGGTAAGTATCAAGACGAAGTTGTGTGCGACGTAATGCCTATTCAAGCCTGCCATTTGTTGCTAGGAGAACCATGGCAACTGGATCGAAAAGTCACTCACGATGGTCGTACCAATAGGTATTCTTTCAAGCATCAAGGAAAGAAACTCACCTTAGTGCCGCTCACTCCGGAACAAGTCCATGAGGACCAAATCAAACTAAAAAATTCTGTTAAAAAAGCGAGGAAAAAGAAAAACAGAATGAAAAAGAGCAAAAAGAGATTGAGAGTGAAAAAGAAATTGAAGAAAGAAGAGAAAATGAATTAGAAAAAGAAACAAAAGAAAAAGACGTGGAAAGGGTAGTGAGGAATGTTTCCACTAACCAAGATATGAATTTTTCTTGTGTTGCTACTTTTCAGGTTCCCGAAAGATCGAAAGATAACTTTCAACTTCAATACCTCTCAAATGAAAGACGCTTTCATACGATCAACTTAGGCAAAGATGAAATCACACTACATGATCCCGAAGGTAAGCGAGGTAAGGAAATTTTAGAAACCGAGTCCAGTGCAGATTTGAAAATTATTGATAAAACTTTTGGTGACTTAGTTCTTAAAAGATTCCCTCATTTTGATCCGATTAATTGTTACTCTTCGATTGTGGTTGATAAAGTCATTACGAAAAGAAGCGTAATTTGTTATTCTCTTGATTTACCTTGTGTAAAATCCTCGAATTTGTCCAAATCTGTTTTGGAGAATAAGGTAATGAAATTTTCCAAATTTGTTTTCAATTTATATTCGTGCCTTAAATAGTTTATGTGGTTGTACATGAAGTTTGAGTTCCATTTGACAAAGGTTAACTCAACAACGGAGATTCGACTACACTATGCCCCCGATGAACGAAGGTTTGTTTTAAATGAAAAAGGTAAAATCGACCCTTATTCTTTTGCTTATCAAGGTAAGATGCTTGAAACCTTTGAAACACTTTTGTACTCCTCGGATAGCGACAAAGATCGTGTTGATGAACACTTAGATCGAAACGTGCTTGACTGTCCTATTTTATTTATTGATGATAAATCTATTTTGATGGTTGATAAAAAGATTCTTGTTTTTGATAATGCATGTGTGAGTGAATCTATAGACCGTCGATTAAGGCATGGTAATCTGAATCTGTCCATTCACATGCGTTATACCTGTTCTATTATGCTTATAATTGGACTACAAGCTTGTTTGCTTTGCTCTTACTATTTCATGGCTATTCTTTTCAGTGGACTCAATTGCCATTAGTCCCGTTCGATCGAGGAAAGTCGAGTTCATTTGATTTTTTTAGATTCGAGGATGAATCTTTTTGAGGAAGGGGGGAATGATACGAGTCACAAAGGCCCAACCCAAGCTTAAGAAGGTGATGGGCTCAAATCAAGAATGCCTACCATTTGTTGAATTTGCATATAATAGATCTATTCATTCTACAACTGGTTATTCCCCATTTGAACTTGTTTATGGTTTTAACCCACTAACAGTACTTGATCTTGCGCCATTACCTCTTGAACACGTTATGAATTTAGATGGCGAACAGAAAGCTGAGTTGGTGAAATCCTTACATGAGAAGGCTAGACAGCGAATAGCCAAAACAAATGATGCCAACATCAACAAAGCAAACAAGGGGCGCAAACGGGTTGTACTAGAACCCGGAGATTGGGTTTGGGTCCATTTGAGGAAAGAACAATTTCCTACAAAAAGGAAGACTAAGTTGGACCCAAGGGGCGATGGGCCTTTCCAAGTACTCGAGCGGATCAACGATAATGCCTATAAAATTGATCTACCTGGTGAGTACAATGTAAGTTCTACTTTTAATGTGGCTAACTTGTCCCCATTTGATTTTTCAGATTCGAGGTCGAATCTTTTTGAGGAAGGGGGGAATGATACGAGTCATAAAGGCCCAATCCAAGTTCAAGAACGTGATGGGCTCAAATTGCCACAAGGCCCAATAACGAGATCAAAGGCCCGACAAATGCGGTCCAAACTAAATGGGACCATTCAAGAGCTTGTTAGCAAGGCCTTAGATGCATACACGAGAGAACAAGAAAATCAAGATTCACTTTCTTGTTTTCAAGAAAATCAAGAAATCGAATCTTGGCCCAATTTTGCTGTTCGAAGAGATTTCAAGAATCAAGAAAATCAAGATTTCAAATCTTGGAAATCTTGGTCCAAGAAACCAAATCTTGCAGCCAAAACGCATTGGATCTCCATTACGAGCATCAACGACCCAATTTTGGTAGGAGATGGATCACGAGCCCAAATTCTTGAAGGCGAGGCCCAATAACCAAAATTTAGCCCAATCAAGAAATTTCTTCATACTTAGTTGAAAATCAGGCCAAAATGTCAAAGGGCCCAATTTGTAAACATCTTACTTGTTTAATTTATTTTATTAATCTTTAGGAGCATTACATGTAAAATTCGGCCCAAAACAGCCCATATAAGTGCATGGCCGAATTTACCTTGTTATTTTATTAATTAGGTTTAATTTTTATTAGTTACTTGTGAGATTAGGATTTGTTGGAGGCCTATATAAGCATTGGCCAGCCACCCTTTGTAAACACATCTTATTATTATTTTTCTATCAAATTTTAGATTTGTTGAGTGCAGAATTTTCTTTGGGGTTTTCTCCAAGAATTCTCTCTTGAGTTTTCTTTAGAAGTTGTTTTAACAATCTTTGGATTGTGGGAGCCATCTTCAACCTTCTTCTTGCCATCGATATTCTTTGGAGGGGAGATTAGAGCCGTTTGAAGGAATTTGTGAATTCTTTCGGGAATTCAAGGGTTCTTAGGACTTTTATTTATTTCTTGCTGTTTCGATTTGTTTCTTTATTCCTACTTGTGCCGATTCATCATCTAATATTTTGCTGTTCTTGTTTGTGTTTCAGCCTTGATTCAAACTCCAAGAACTCTTCATTTAATCGGTTCTTTTATTGGCCACATATAATCGACTCAAAATTCCCCAAAATTTAGGGTTCTTGCCGTTTTCTATTTCTTCTTGTTGGGTGAAATTCGGCTGCTGAAATTTGGGCAATTCATATTGGGTGTTCAATTGGACCGAATCGCAACTTAAATTCACTTCTTGAACTGTTCAATTTCACCTATTTCTTTCTTTTCTTTTTTTTGCCGTCCAAATCCCTAATCTTCCAATTAAAAATCTGATTGTTTCAATCTACTTACTGTTTTGGTGTTCTTGGCAGATTCGGCTTGTGGGATTTCACTATTGGAGTTCGATTTCATCTTCTTGAACTCCGAATACATTTATTCATTCATTCTTTGTTCCTTGCTGCTCATTTAATTGAATTTGGGGATTTAATTTCAGATCTGATTAGTTTAATCTTGTTCTTTGTTTTAATTTTCAGATCTGTTCATTTAGAGCTTTCGTAGGAGTTTCTCGTGACTTGGCAACTCGATCTTGGTCCGCGTGCATACCCCATATCAGAGATCGTGCCCCTAGCAACATTCGACAACCATAGAGTTAAGGGGCAGTCAATAAGGTGAAATAAGGGTGGATGAGTAGGATACATTTGGCCCATAGAAGAAAAAGAAATCATAAACCTGAGAAGAGAAAAGACTAACCAATAATCGGCCTAGACTCCAACCTAAATATTGCCCGAGTAACATAAGAGATATTTGGTTTTAGTAAGGAAGAATGGCACAATTGAGAGGAGAGGAGAAAGTGCAATCAGGTAGGAGGGATTGATTAAGAAGAAGAAAGGGAGAAGAGACACAGGATATTTGGCTAGAGCACCACAAGGAGCCACAGTTGAAGAAAGGAAGAAGAATCGAGAGAAGATAAAAAGAGATTCTGCCAAACAAGTCAAGTGAGGGAGGAAGAATGAAAAGAGGTTCGACACTTGCAGAGAAATGTCTAGAAGAATGCAACCCGAAAGAATGCAAAAAGAAAGATATCCGTATGGCCACTCTAGAATTCGGCTACCAAAATCCCAACAATAAATAGCCTCCCCAAAATCAAAAGTGCAGAAATCCAAAAACACAGCTAGCAACCGAAATGAAAATCAAGAAGCCTCAAAACACCCCAAACCAAATTCCTTTGAGTTTCCAGAGTCTCTGTACGGCACCAACACTCCTCCTCTCGTCACCTCCCCTTGACTTACTCCTAAAACCTCTCCACAACATCCCAACCGAACATTATTCCAATCCCCCTTTTTCCTCCTAACTTTCAGCAACAAGCTCTCCCACTCCACTCAAACACCCCAACCGACCTAGCAATAGAGTCCTACTGCTACACAACCACCCATTCGGCCATTTGCAAAAATAAGACACCTTTGCATGTCGCAAGACTTGAACCTCAATCCCCTAGCTACTGCAACACGCCACTAGCCATTAGACTAGCGTGTTCACTTTGTCATGTCCTACTCCTATTAATTTAAAATTCTTCTAGCAGCAGACAAGGGTTTATTCAAATAAGACCAATATTTTGCTCAAGCTAGGACTTGAACCCACAACTACTCAGACACTCCCAGATCAATAGATCACTAAGTCAGACATACATCCATGTCATAAACACATAAAAATAATTTAAATAGGGTTTCCAGGATTTGGGGCATTACAATTCTACCCTCCTTAAAGAAAATTTCGCCCTTGAAATTTACCTGATCAGAATAAGTGAGGGTATTGTTGTCGCATCGCCTCCTTGGGTTCCTACGTAGCCTCCTCAGAACTGTGATTCTGCCAAAGAAATTTTACTAATGGGATTGACTTCCTTTCCAAGACTGTCACCTCTCGGTCCAAAATCTGAATTGGTTCTTCCTCGAAAGTCAGGTCTGGTCTAACCTCAATCTCCTCAATCGGTACCACATGCATATGATCAGAGCGTTAGCGTCTCAGCATTGAGACATGAAACACATCGTGAATCCACTCTCATTCCAGAGGTAGCTCTAATTGGTAGGCAACTGGTCCTACTCGTCTCAAAATGCGGTAAGGCCCAATAAACCTTGGGCTCAACTTGCCCTTACACCCAAATCTGAGTAACTTATTCCATGGTGAGATCTTCAGGAAGACAAAATCTCCCACCGAATACTTAATTTCCTTACGCTTCAGATCCACATATGACTTCTGTCTGTCTAATGCTGCCTTCAGTCTATCTCGAATTAATCTGACCTTATCCTCGGTATCAGATACTAGCTAAGAACCCAGAACACGCTGCTTACCCAATTCAATCCAACACGAAGGTGTGCGACACCTACGACCATATAGTGTTTCGTAAGGTGCAATCTGAATGCTAGACTGGTAGCTGTTATTATACGCAAATTTTGCCAATGGCAAGTAATCCTCCCAACTGCCTTGGAAGTCAATCACGAAACTCCTTAACATATCCTCCAGTATCTGAATCACCCTCTCTAACTGTCCATCTGTTTGAGGATGGAATGCAGTACTGAAGTCGTGTACCTAGAGCTTCATGTAACTTCTTCTAGAACCAAGAAGTGAAGCGAGGATCTCTGTCGGATATTATGGAAATTAGTACCCCATGCAGCCTCACTATCCTGGATACATACAACTTAGCCATTTTCTGTAGCGAATAATCTGTGTAAACCGGTATAAAATGGGCAATTTTAGTTAACCGATCCACTATAACCCACACTAAATCTTTCTTGGAAGGCGTTAGGGGTAGCCTACTCACAAAATCCATAGTTACTCTTTCCCACTTCCACATCGGAATCTTAACCGGCTGAAGTAACCTAGAAGGCAACTGATGTTCTGCTTTAACCTGTTGGCATGTCAGACAGTTCCCCACAAAGTCGGTAATCTCACGCTTAAGACCTGGCTACCAATATATCTCACAAAGATCTCTGTACATCTTATATCCACCCGAGTGCATAGCATAGGGGCTACTATACGCCTCTCGCAGCAAAGTCTGTCTTAAATCAGTATTCTTATGTACGCAAATTCTGTCTTGGAAACAGAGTACCCCTTCATTATTCAACCCAAAATACACAATATTACCATTCTCAATTTGACGGAACCGATGACCCAAAGACTTATCTTCCAGCTGTTTACACTTAATCTGCTCGATCCACATTGGTTTAACTTAGAGCTCAGCCAACAAACTGCCATTAGCCATACGGCTAAGACGAGCAAACATTGCTCTCAGATCAGTTATAGTCCTACGGCTCAGTGCATCCGCCACCACATTAGCCATACCAGGGTGATATTCAATCGAACAGTCAAAATCCTTCAGCAGTTCAATCCATCTACGCTGCAGAAGATTCAACTCCTTCTGAGTGAGGAGATACTTGAGGCTCTTATGATCTGTGTAAATGATACACTTCTCACCGTACAAGTAATGCCTCCAAATTTTCAGTGCAAACACCACCGCGACCAACTCCAAGTCATGAGTCGGATAGTTCATCTAATGCGTCTTAAGCTGACGAGACGCATAAGCTACCACCTCACCCTATTGCATCAACACACAAACCAAACCAACGTGTAATGCATCGCTGTAAACAGTAAATTCCTTCCCAGACTCTGGCTGAATTAAGACAGGGCCTCAGTTAGAACTTTCTTGAGCTTCTCAAAGCTCTCTTGCTGCGCATCAGTCCAGTTAAAAGGTACGCCCTTAGTAACAGCTTAGTTAAGGGCACGGTAATTAGAGAGAACCCCTCAACTAATCTTCCATAATACTGAGCCAGTCTCAGAAAACTACGAATTTTTGACACAGTCTTAGGCTGCTTTCAATCCAGGACAGCCTCAATTTTTCGAGGATCAACCCTAATCCCTCAGCAGATACCACATGACCAAAAAATGTTACCTCTTTTAACCAAAATTCACACTTGTTGAACTTGGCTACAGTTGTTTCTCTCTTAAAATTTGCAGAACTACTCGGAGATGTTCATCATGTTCCATGCCAGTCCTTGAGTACACCAATATGTCATCAATAAACACTACAACAAACCGATCCAGATAGGGTTGAAATACTCTATTCAACAGATCCATAAAAGTTGTCAGTGCATTTTTCAGTCCAAAAGGCATTACCAGAAACTCGTAATGACCATAACAAGTTTTAAACGCCGTTTTGTGCACATCGGCCCCTGTAACTCTCAGTTGATGATACCCCGACCTGAGATCTATATTAGAGAAAATTGATGCTCCTTACAGTTGATCGAATAGATCATCAATCCTTGGCAGAGGATATTTGTTCTTGATGGTCAGCTTGTTCAGTTGTCTGTAGTCGATACACATACGAATGGATCCATCCTTCTTTTCACAAATAAGACTGGTGCTCCCCACAGAGACACACTAGGTCGAATAAATCCACGATCCAGTAATTCTTGAATTTGGCCCTTAAGCTCCACCAGTTCCTTCGGTGCCATTAAGTAAGGGGCGATGGACACCAAGGTTGTACTAGGAAGGAGCTCAATCCCAAACTCCACTTCACGTTCTGGAGGTAAACCCGGTAACTCTTCAAGAAAGATATCCAAAAAATCCTTAACAGTCTTGATATCCTTTACCGAAGAGTGCCCAACATCTAAAAGACTGACATAGGCTAAAAATGCCTTACAACCCTTACGAACTAACTTCTCGGCCCTTAGCGCAGAAATTACATTACTCAAGCAGTTCTGTCGTTCCTCAATTACCACTATCTCCTCATCGACTTCAGTTCTCAGTACAACTCATTTAACGGTACAATCCAGGCTTACCTGATGTTTAACTAGCCAATACATGCCCAGTATTAAGTTGAATTCCCTGAAAGGCAGCTCCATAAGATCAGCCAAAAAGATAACTCCTAGTATTTCCAAGGGAACGTCTTTCAACATTTTATTTACCCAAACAGACTATCCCAGTGGACTTAGAATAGTAATTCCACTAGAACTATTCTCAACCGAAATCCCCAATTTCTCTATAACAGTACAAGTAACATAGGAATGAGTAGATCCTACATCTATCAATGTAGTATAAGGTACATTATGGATAATGAACGTACCCGTTATAATATCTGGAGCATCATTGTTCTCACGGTGACGTGCAACATAAACTAGTGCTGTAAAATCCCGCTCCTTCTAAGGAGCTATCAAAACTTTTAGACTATCCCTGAGGCCATCTTCAAATCGAGCACATCACTCGTATTCTGTTTCCAACATCCCACGTGCGTAGCGGTTCAGTAGTAAAAATTTGGCCTCATATTCAGCCACTGTCCTATCTCCTTGAGTTAAGTTCAGAAATTCCCTCCTACGGGCATCTACATAGTTGGCACCCCATATATTTAGCCTGGAAGGTAGTCTTGAAAAGCTCTCAGGTTAAACAATCAGCTTGAGTTCCCAATTTGATGGTAAGCCACCACAATAGGCCTTGTCCCTCAAAGAGACATAGCACCTTTTAGCTTTTGATCAGGGGTGCAGTCCAGATCATCCATGATCCTTTTTGTGGCCTCTATCCAGTATTCAGCCACATTAGGGGCAACTCCAGCAATATCCCTGAATATCTTTGCCCCATTAGACTTGAGTCGTTCCGTAACCGACCCTTGGCCCACATTACCAATACCAATACCAGGCCCAACGACCCTTTCCAGAATCCTCAACATTGCTTGGGACAGTGCGTCATCCCCAGCTGCTCGATTTTGAGACCCTATCTCATCCATAGGTGAAACTAGTGCCTCTCTAACTTCCTCATTAGGCTGGTGTCCAAAAGACGAAGACCCAGCTCGAGCACCTCCATGACCTCTACCACGGCCTCTACCACGAGTAACTCTGGTGCTCATTATCCAATCGCGCTTTTATCTGTTTTAACAATTATATGCCATTCAGTTTATTGTTCCAGTGTTTATTAAAGATATCTTATGAACAGTATTATTTTAGAGTTTATTTTCGCAGTTCTCAATTTTAAAGGTTGCTCTAACTACAGAGTCTCAAGATAGTTTTACTACCTTAAGTAATCTCAATAATAACATTTCAGTATTCTTATTTCAGTATAAACAGTCAGAAGACTTACAAGATCGGCGCAGAGTCTCAGTGTATCACTCCTTCAACAACACATTTCCATGTTTTTGAAAACCCAAACCCACAACCGAGTTTTTCAACCTATCTCTCATACCACTAAATGTAACACCCTAAACCCGGCCTAGATGTTATGACCGAATCTGTGACGTCACATAGGAGTGGTTTTTCCAAAACACTAACTGATTAAAAATTTGTTCTTTATAAAAACTTTTTTAGGTTCTTAACAAATGGTTAGGAGGACTAATATATTGAGAAGACTCGAGTTGTTTAAGGAAAATATTAATTATACCAGTTTATTACTAAACTTTAAAACCATGTTCGTTACAGAAGCTATTTAAAACGTGTTGCATAAATGTGATGTTTTCAGAAAAGCACTTGTTTGTATTCTTTTGAAAACCCGAGTCCTATTACTAACAATAAGATAAAATAAAATACCTAAACTAAAATAAACTTTAAAAGGCCTTCTTACAAAATGAAAACCCAAAATTTTAAATTTAATCATAATTTATAATAAAATACTACGTCGAGTGGCCACCTCTAAGTCCTCCGTCGCCTCGATCCATCTAATCCTGGGGATTTCCTGCACAGATAACAAATGGGTGACTTTACGAAAACTCAGTGTGTGAAATCCCAATATAGTAGACAATCAGAGTAAAACCTGGGCCTAAGCCCTTTTAGTTTCAGTTAGGGCCTTAGCCCCTTTTTCAGTAACAGTCGCAGTTTGGGCCTGAGCCTGTTTTAGTACAGTATGCAAACAAAGGATCCTACCCAATCGATCCGCTACACACCATCTCCGTACCAGCCCTACACACCATGTGGGGATAAAATCGACCCACTTAACCTTACACACCAAGTCGTACCGATTTTGGTACTAAATCAGTATTTATAGCAGAGTTGCCAGTAATAGGCTTATAACCTTTCAGTACACTTCCTATAAAATCATATAAATATCTTACCCCACGTAATGCAACATAATATAATACTTGTATGCAAAAAAGTCATGCTAAAAAACAATCTTACATAACACAAGGGTATTTTAGTCAATTTACCTTATAGGGGTATAATAGTCATTTCATCAGTATAGGGTCTAAGTATACTTACCAACCCAACAATAGGTCCACAGTCATCTTGAGCGACCCGTGCAACCTTATCAGTCAATCAGTGCTAATGGGCCTATAGCCCATATTGCGAGCGCATTTAGGCCCACACTCTCATATCGCCCACATAGCCTAAAAATGGCCTCAACTGTGTAGTTCAAACAACCTGGCCCACAATTTACCATATTTTGTGCAAATTGTCCGTGTAGGGCCTACAAGCCCATTGGGCCTATTCGGCCCAGAATGGCCCAATACCGTTTTGGCCCATAAAATCGTTCATGGCCATTCCATCGACATCATGGCCTTGTTTTGCTACTAGGCCTGCCACATGGTCAGCCATACGTCGTGTGGTGTCGACAGACCACTTTTTGGCTTTTTGGCTTTTGCTATCATACATCTAATGATAGTGTTCACACACCTGTAGTGAAACTGTTGTCGCAACACCTCCAAGATCAAAGCACCTATGATTCACAATGATCCACCATTAGTCACATTCGTATTGAATCCAAAACCAAAGTATTGAAATCACTTTAACTGATTCATTGCCACTTACCAATCCACCAATCGCCAGACCCTTCTTGCTCATACCATACGAACTCTCTCCAAAACCTTAACCTTTATCTGATACAGTTAGTTGATTCATCAGAAATTATAATCCCTTTTAAACATATATAATATCTAAAGTACTTACCACGAGTTATAGGATTTCTTATTGTGAAAGGACAATCGGCCAAACTCTCTTGACCATGGTGATCGTGCCCCTAGCAACATTCGGCAACCACAGAGTTAAGTGGCAGTCAATAAGGTGAAATAAGGGTGGATGAGTAAGATATATTTGGTCCATAGAAGAAAAAGAAATCGTAAACCTGAGAAGAGAAAAGACTAACCAATAATCGGCCTAGACTCTCTAACCTAAATATTGCCCGAGTAATACAATATTCGATTTTAGTAAGGAAGAATGGCATGATTGAGAGGAGAGAAGAAAGTACAATCGGTTAGGGGGGATTGATTGAGAAGAAGAAAGGGAGAAGAGACACAGGATATTCGGCCAGAGTACCACAAGGAGCCACAGTTGAAGAAAAGAAGAAGAACAAAGAGAAGATCAGTAAAAGATTCGGCCAAACAAGTCAAGTGAGGGAGGAAGAATGAAAAGAGGTTTAGCACTTGCAGAGAAAGGTCTAGAAGAACGCAACCTAAAAGAATGCTAAAAGAAAGATACCCGTATGGCCACTCTAGAATTCAGCTACCAAAATCCTAACAATAAATAGCCTCCCCAAAACTGAAAGTGCAAAAAGCCAAAAACCCAGCTAGCAACCGAAATGAAAATCAAGAAATCTCAAAACACCCAAAATTGAATCCCTTTGAGTTTCCAGAGTCTCTATACGACACCAACACTCCCCCTCTCATCACCTCCCCTTGATTTACTCCTAAAACCTCTCCACAACATCCCTAACCAAACATTATCCCAATCCCCCTTTTTCCTCCTAACTTTCGGCAACAAGCTCTCCCACTCCACTCAAACACCCCAACTAACCTAGCAATAGAGCCCCACTGCTACATAACCACCCATTCGGCTGTTTGCAAAAATAAGACACCTTTGCATGCCGCAAGACTCGAACCTCAATCCCCTAGCTACTGCAACATGCCACTAGCCATTAGACTAGCATGTTCACTTTGTCATGTCGTACTCCCGTTAATTTAAAAGTCTTCTAGTAGCAGACAAGGGTTTATTCAAATAAGACCAAAATTTTGCTCAAGCCTGGACTTGAACCCACAACTACTCAGACACTCCAAAAGCATTAGATCACTAAGTCAAACATATATCCATGTCACAAACACACAAAAATAATTTAAATAGGGTTTCCAGGATTTAGGGCGTTACAACCCCCTTGTGCCATCCATGCATACTTAATTTGTAACAACCTCTTTTTTAATGGTGTTAGAAATTGTGGTTTCGAGGCCACAAATTCAATGAGTGAGCCTATAAATATTATTATTTAATGTTTACGAGTCAAATATAGTATTATATTAAATTTTGATATGGTAGTTTAGGTTATTTGAATGAATAATTAAGTTCAAGTGGTGTGTCCCTAAAGTTAAGTGTTTTTAGAAAATGAAGTATCATGACCTCATTTCAATAAACTGAGCCTGTTAATATTTTATTAAATATTTACGACGTGTTGTTAGGGTCATATTAAAAATTGGTTAAGAAATTTTAATGTTTAGATAATTAATTAATTAAAATGACTAAATTATAAAAGGTAAAAAAGTTAAATGATATGGTGTTATATGTGTTAATTTATTATATTACCTAAAATTTAGGGTATAATAAGGTAATTAAACCTTAATTTAACTTAATGGCCAGTTGGTGGGGAGGATATGTATTATTATATGTTAAAATATAAGTAAATAAAAATAATATATGTTAATTAATGAAAGAAAAGAAAAGAAAAGAAACATAAGCATCTTCATCATTTTTTCTTCTAAACTGATTCTACCATTAAAGGAGAACACCAAGCTTCAATCAAGGCTATTCCTCATTGCATGGCATGCAATTCAAATCTATTTTTAGTAATTTTTTGTTTTTGACATCGTATTAGTTTAATCTAGCTAGCTCGAGGGTCAATTTGCAAAACTGTTAAAAGTTTAGGGACTTGCCATGAATGAGTTTGATGTATTTGTGAATTTAGTTGATGAATTATTAAAGTTAGTATCTTGATATAAGTATTTTGTTAAGTTATTTTTAGTGATTTTGAATGTTAGAGATTAAATTGATCAAATAGTAAAATTCAAGGGAAATAGTGAATTGGTGAAAGATGTGGTGTAACACCCCTAACCCTTATCCATCGTCGAAATAGGGTTACGGAGCATTATAAAAATTTACGAATTAAATATGAACATTTCACAACATTTAATATACATATCAAGAACCAATCATAAAACACTCACATTATCACTTATATGGGCACTCGAGGCCCAAAACACGCATTAGAAATAAATCAGAACCAAATCGAAAACTCAGAGAATCTTTCCCAAAATTTCAAAATTTTTCCTAGGTGCAAGGGACACACACCTATATGGCTAGCCATGTGGCTCACTTTGCCAGGAGACATGCCCATGTAGGTATTCAATGTGAGGCACAGGGCCGTGTCCTAGATGTGTCCATACCCGTGTAACTCTATAACTTAGGTCACACGGCCAAGCCATACGCCCATGTGCTAGGCCATGTGGAAGGTGTAAGGGACACACGACTAGTCCACACGCCTATATGTCAGGCCATGTGTCACACACGGCTGAGACACATGCTCGTTTCTCTGCCCGTGTGGACAAAAATAGGCCATTTTATGGCCTCTTTCCTCACCCATTCATGTCTTCAACCTAAACAACTCAAAATGCATATTTATAGGCCACAACAAGATCTTCAAAACAACCAATTCTTCACTTTAATATGGTTATATTATCACATATATTCAAACATTCTAAACTAGAACATAAATTAATTTTCACATATAACTACCTACATCAACATGTTTTACCAATTCATTCACTACTATGCTTAGGAATTATTCATCCATTAACCACATTAACACTTATACCAAACATGAAAAAACCATATATATAAGTTGTGATGCGATCCCGGCCACATCATGTCATGATACAATTCGACGACATCGGAATTGGCCCAAGCACAAGGGGCCCAAGTGCAAAATGAAGCTTTTAATTTTACTTTGTTTGGCTGCTGGAAAATAAGGACTTTGATTCATTTATTTTTAGTTATTTTAGTTACTATAATTTAAGTCTTTAATTTGTGTCATAAATTAATTTGGGCTTAAATATGCATTGATTTGAACATCTTTAATGTGTCATAAGTTTACTAATTGTGTCCTATTTAGTATAGAATTTTAATGTGTCTTAAGTCTATTAATTATGTCTTACTTAGTATAACATTTTAATATGCCTTTGTTCAGACATCATAAATTGTGTCTAAAGTTTAGACAAATTACATGATGTTAAATCATGTCTTACTAGTGAGTTTAAGTTGACTTTAAAATGCGTCTTGTAAGTTGGCTGGATAGAAAACTTTGTTCAAGGAACAACAATAAAATGTCAGCTACACATTTGGCTTACCAAGGTGGAATCAATCCATGTTTACACCTCAATTTGACCAATCAACTTCTATACATGCAAGGATAAAGTTATGAACGTCCAAGAGGGGAAAATAACACATAAATTTAGCTCATTAAATCAATAACATGCATGCATAATGGGAGGAACGAATTTACAAGATACATGTTGTATTTCATTAACCAGTCCATCATTAATACATCCAATTAATTGAAGGTGCATGTTCCATGAAAGACATATGAACATTCAAGGCATATGGAATTTTCTTCCATGCTAAGCATACATGCACGTCCAAAGGAGGAGAAGCTACATTAATTCTTTACATTGAACAACAATGCTCATGCATCGGCTTGGGGAATGAATTTTAAGAATTATTGACTCATCCATGCATCTACAATGTCATTAATGCAAGAATTAAGGGATATGCATGGTACCTTCATATTCATGTACGACTAAGGGGAGTGAAGGAAGATATAGGGCTGATCAATATTCATGGAATTTAAGCTTTCTTCTTGACTAAGCATTCATGAACAAATTTGGGGAAGGAATGTATCTATTCAAATTTGGGGAAGCATTCAAGAACCAAATTTATTATTTAAGTGTGAACATTTTAATTGTGTGTGAACACCATAGATGCCGAATTTCAATAGGCATCTTAGAGCCTATAAATAGTTGTTTTTGTAAACATTTGAAGGTTACAACTTTTGACTCTTTTTATGAACATTATATCAATTGTGAGTTATTCAACTCCCTTTGTTCTTTTGTGACTCAATTGACTTATCAAGTTATTCTTGTGGCATCAATCTGATTCATTTGAACTTATCACTCTAACGAGTGTGGCGTTCACCCTTATACCGATTGGTTCCTATCTCTATATAGATAGTGGGTCACGATTTACCTATCTTTCTATCCACCTTAAGTGTTGTTATAAGTTTCGGGTCAATACTGTCCTATAATATTGGTTCACTCTTCAACCTTAAGCCTAAACTATTCCATCTGAATTACCAACTTCAAAATATCCCTATCTTTGTTATTAGCCAAACCTTAGCCTTTACTATATTTAAAATACTTGAAATCCTTTGTTTTAAACTTATACTTAGCCAAGTTCAGCCTTAACTCCAACTAGAACGATACTTCTCCATTTTATGATTGGGAACATTCGCGACTCTAATCCATCAACGAGTACGAGTTTGCATCAAGTTGACTTGAAACATAAACAAAATATAATTCTTAACATTTACGCAACTATTTCAATCCCTATACATGCCATATAAACCATAGTATGTATAGCAAAATCTACCGAATCAAGTTGGATAGTGTGATCCGAATCTGACCTCCTGATTTCTTGAAAATATATAAAGAACATTAAACAACACAAGTAAGCTTAATGAAGCTTAGTAAGTTTGATGGTTTTTAAACATAAATCTTACCGAACATACTATAAACAAATCAAGTAAGTAAATCATTCAAATTACATTTCCTACCAATCACAACTTCAATTTATGATTTCACTAATTCACATCAATACCATCAATAACTTTAAGTTTTCATATGTTAAGTTCATATATCACTTACCAACTCTTACCGAATTGGAGAACAACTTATGAATATGAGTACACCGTATTCAGAAGCCTGAAGGCTACATAGAAGCATATAAGTGCTAAATAGAAACCCATAAGGGTTGAACGGAAGCTTGTAGGAGCTAAACAGAAACCCAAAAGGGTTAAAGTGAAGCTCAAAAGAGCTGAACGTAAACCCATTAGGGTTAAACGGAAACTCATATGAGTTAACTGAAGCTCATGATAGCTAAACAGAAAGTAAACATGAAAGTTTACAACAAATGATGAACCTTGGTTTACTTGGGTAATTTGCAATCAATTCTTCCTTTGCACAGAACGACTATACTCAATCTCGCGTTCCATTTGTTTCGAACATTCAATTCAATTTCATAATTTTAACAATAATTTTATTTTCAACAATTTATATGAATAAATACATAATACCATTCATCAATTTAACATATAGCATTAAATTTTAACCATACGAACTTACCTGAGTTAAATTGTAGAATTTGTAGTAGTTCAGGGACTATTCTACTAATTTCCCTTTTTCATGATTATCTACGGGCTCTTTATCTAAAATGTAAAATTATTCATTCATTAGCATATATTTTAGTTTCAATTCACTTCACAATTGATACCCCTTAATTTTTAAAATTACACAATTACCCTAACTTTTACAATTTTTGCAATTTAGTCCCTCATCAATTATCCTATCAAATGAGCTAATTTTTCTCAATTTACAATTTATCTAATTATTCTAAACTACCATACAACCTTTGATCAACATAATTTTAGTATCAAACCCTAATATTTAATCTTTTCACAATTTTATCCTAAAATCATTTTCTATTGAAATCACTTGATAAAATCAACATATAATAAAATTAAAGCACTAAATCCATGTTAATTCATCACAAATATCTAGCAATCATCAATGGTAACTTTCAAAGTTACCCATAAAATTAAAAACTAATGGCATAAATAGTTGGACCTAATTGTAAAAGTCTCAAAAACATAAAAATTACAAGAAATAAACAAGAATTGAACTCACATGAAGTAAAACTATGAAAAACTAGCTTTAGAAGCTCTCCTATGGCTGTTTTTGGCTAAAGATTGATGAAAAATGTCTAGAAAATCTTTTAATTGTTGTTTCATTTGTTTAATTTACAAAATTTCCCATTTTACCCCTTATTCACACTAATTTGTTATCTATTTTCTACTCTCATGCTGCCCAGCCATTTCATGTGTGCCTAATTGCCCTTTTAGTCCTCCATTGTTTACTATTTAAGCTATTTAATCACTATTTCTTTTTATTAGCAAGTTTTGTACCTTTTTCAAATAATTCCTTTTTATTTAATTAACTATCAAAACATTAAAATTTTTTAACGAAACTTTAATACTAACTCAATGACACTCCATAAATATTTATAAAAATATTTATAGCTTGGTTTATCAAATCTAGGTCTCGATACCCTATTTTCAAAACCAATTTACCTAATAATTTCTTTTAAAACACAAACCACTAATTCAAAAATCTTTCTAAAGTCACACTTAACTCATAAATAATTATTAATAAAATTTTTGAACTCACTCGTTGCATTTAGTGGTCTCGAGCCGCTGTTCTGACACCATTGAAAAATTACACTATTACATATGGGCTATTTTTGACCCATGACAAAATTGACTATCATGGGTTCTCTTTTAAAATGGTAAAATACCAAGTTAGAGGATTATGGACTAAATTGCACAATTTAAAATATTAGGGATAATTTTGTAATTTCATAATAAAGTGGGTTATAAGCTAGAATTAATGATATTAAGTTAATTGGACTACTAATTGAATGAAAAATTTTATTAGATCAAGAAATGATTCAAATGGATCTAAACCGAGGAAAAGCTAAGGTGTCGGATTAGTCATCGACTTTGTTTTTACAACTGTTTTTGTTGAGGTAGGTTCGTTTAAGGATGGAAATTATTATCGTTTCCATTTTGGATGAATGTAGATAGTTATTTATGTTATGTTAAAACTTAATTGATAAAGATGTGATAAATTATTATTATGGTTCAAATAGAGGTATTAATTAAATTAAATGATATGAGAGTTAATACTAATGTATTTAGTGATTTTGAATTATAGATTGTCTATTTAAATGTTACATTAATTACAGTTCATGGTAATTCTATTATTGAATATAATTCACTCGAGTCTTATACTGTTGTTTCTAGTTAATGGAATTTTGTCATCTTTGGTTATTTATATAACAATGAGAATTGCAAGTATTATACATATATATATGAAATTAAGAAGAGATTGTTAATAGTAATTCTTGGATTTGAAATAAATTATCTGTGAATGTAATAAGTTCTATTGTATATGGAAATGAAGAAGTACGCTTGTTCACATTTTGATGCCCCTATATACACTTCGGTGTCCTTATTTGCACGACTGTGCCCCTATTTGCACTTTAGTGCCCTTGACTGCCCATATGTGCCCCTGTTCTGCATCTATGATGCCCCTGAAAATGGAGTGATGACCGAGTATGTGAACCGAGTACTAATGATTTAGGCTAAATGATATGGATTGTAACAACCCATTTTTAAAGGTGTCGAAAATAGTGGTTTTGAGACCACAATTCTAATGAGAGAGTAAATATTTCAATATTTATTTAATGTCTATAGGGTTAATTTAAGGTAGTATTAAATTTTTGTTAAGAAATTTTGAAGTATAAATGGTAAATTAGGTAAAAGGACTAATTTGTAAAAGTTGAAAAAGTAGATTACTATTAGTTAAAAGAGTTAATTGGTTATGGAATGTTAAACTAAGGGATTTAAATTGTAAATAGAATAATTTATTTCATAGTGGACGATTTTGGTGATTAAAATCATGAAATTTTTTTTAATTGGTTATGGAATGTTAAACTAAGGGATTTAAATTGTAAATAGAACAATTTATTTCATAGTGGACAATTTTGGTGATGAAAATCATGAAATTTTTGTTAATTTTGATAGGAAAAATTGGTAATTTAGTAAATTCGTAATACAAACTAATAGAAAAAAATTGTGGTCATCTTGTTACTTGAGTAATTGAGAACCAAAAATTCCATGGGAGAGCATTGAAGGTTCGACCAAACATATTCCTTGCATGCTTGTCTTTTTTAGGTTAGTTTTTAATATTTTTTTTGAGCTCGTTTTATTTTAAACAACTTAGCCTTGGGGTTAAATTGCAAAACTGTTTAAGGTTGAGGGTTGTGCCATGAATGAATTTGATGTTTTAGTGAAGTTATTTGTTAGCACTTGAACTTGGTTGTTATATGGACATGTTTTGTTAAGTGAATTTTAGTAAATTTAAGGTTTAAGGACTAATTTGTTTAAGTGGAAAATTCCATGTATATTGTATGAAATAATGGAAAAATATAGTGTAACGCTCCAAAAATCTAAGTATTTATTTTTATAAGTTGTGTTACACAATTGCGTATCTGCTTCAGTGGTTATGTTTTTTGGGAGTGTCTGAGAAGTCCTGGGTTCAAGCCTTGTCTTTTGCAAAACTTTAGTTTCTTACTTGAATAAACCCTGTCTCTAGCCAGTAGGTTTCTTAATTAAAATTAGGTGAAACATGACATAAAAAGCTTGTTCGTCCAGGGGATAGTGGCGTATTACTACTACTAAGGGTCTTGAGTTCGAACCTTGTTATGCACAAGGTGTGTTTTATTTTACTGATGTGCCGTGGGAGAGTTGTGGTTTGACTAAAACACTGAAGTGTTTGAATGGATTTTGAACTAGGTAGTTGAGGGAGGAGTGGACGGTTTTAAGAGGTTTGAGGAGAAAAAAGTGGGATTCTGAATGAAGAGGAATTGTTGGAGCCGAATGTGTATTCTTGCCTTGGGAATTTCGGCTTTGGGGTAGAGAATTCTCTCTTTTTTTCAATTAGTGATAGCATTCTGGGACCTTTTGCTTTGTGCCAAATTTTTGCTTTGGGAATTCGGGTACCATTCGGTTTTGCATTGTTCTAGTTTTGCTCTTTCCTTCATTTTTCCTTTGCCACCGATTTTGTTTCTTCCCCTCTTTTCGAATCGGTTTCCCCCTCTTTGACCGAGTATCCCTTTGTCCCTCTCCTTTAATCAATTTCTCATTGATCGACTGCTTCTTCTTTTCTTTTTCTCTTCTTTTCTCTTCTCTCCCTCTCTCTCCTACTCCTGTTCTTTTGGTTTCGACTTTGTCTTTTGAGCAATTGGGTAGGGGCGTATGGTTTTTTTCGCTCTCTTTTTCTATCTCTACTGCCGTTCTAGTCCTATATCTAACATCATCCTTGCTACCATTTATTGCTTGGGGTGTCAGTGTTCCATCTCTTGCCTCTATCGTTCGGGGGCTTCCGGCTTTCGTGTTGGGTGTAAGCCGATTGCTTCACTCTCCTAATCTTGGTTGGCATTTTTGGTAAGTGGTTTACATTTGTTTCAAACGATGTGTATGAATGATATTAGTTAATAGAAATTGGTTATAATGCAGATTGCGCTTAGGAGCTGAGAATCAGTCTTTGTTAGCGGTTTAAGTGGGCTAAGCCACATCTAGTCAATCAAGGCAAGTGTTAGTAATTGTTTGGAATAAGTGTTAATAAGTGTTGTTAACCCTACTGTCAAATGAGTAATAGAATGACTTGATTGAATGTAGGTTTTGGTGCTCGTGGGCTATTTGCACGTTTTTGGGAACAGGTGTGTAACCATACTGCTTTAAACATATATTGGTAAAAGCCGAAAATGCATGACCATTAACGCTACACGAGCATACGCTCGTTCGTGTGGTAGTTCGAACGCATAAAACGTTGGTGTTTGATTGTACAGGCCACCATGAACGATTTCATGGGCTTAGGCCGTTTTGGGCCATGTTGAACCGAAATGGGCCATGTGGGCCTCACAAAATCATGGGCCCCACACGAGTAAATCACACGGATGTGTGGTGATTATTGGCCAGGATGTGTACTCCACACAAACAAGGCCATTTTTGGGCTTCGTGGGCCACACGAGTGTGTGGGCCCACATGGGCCGCATCGCTGGCCGTGGGCCCATTTGCACTGATTGACTGTTAAGGTCGCACGGGCTGCCCGAGACGACTGTGGACCTACTGTTGGGTCGGTAGGTATATCTAGACCTCAATCTAATGAAATGACTATTTTGCCTTATGAGGTAAAATGACGGATATGCCCCTATGCTATGTATGATTGTATTGAGCATGCCATTTTATATATGTTGCATACATGTAGGATATTATGATGTAATACATGGCGTCGGGTTATTATGATTGCAGTAAGTGTTCTGTTCTGGCAGCTCTGCTGCAAATTTCTATTTAATGTCGCCACCGGTGCTATTTTTGGTGTGTAGGGATGGGTGGGTTGATTTTATCCCTACATGGTGTGTAGGGTTGGACGGAGTGGTGTGTAGAGGCTGGCTGGGTAGGATTTCTGTTTGCATATCTATACTGTGGCCCTATCTGAGATTAAACTGTTACTGAAATGGGCTTATGCCCAGACTGTAAATGCCTATTGTATAATGGACTGTTGTTAAGGGATTACACACTAAGTTTCAAAAACTCACCCTTATATTTTTTGCACAGGTAATCCTTAGGCGGGTCAGTGCTGCGAGGGACTCAAAGGTGGCCACACAGCTGCATGGACTTTTTATTAAATTTTACTTTATAATTTAATTTGGATATTTGGTTATGTAATAAGGCCTCTTTAATTTTAACTTTTAATTAGGGTTTTGTTTATTTTGATTCCTATCTGGTAGTAGTAGAACACGAGTTTTCAAATGATAAATGCTTTTCAAAACACTACAAGTACGCATCCTATTTCAAAAAGCTTCCGCAAACAAACAACGATTTAAAAAGATAACTATGATTTAATTGATTAAACATTTTGCTAAAACAACTTGGGCTTTAACACTAAACAAGACGACCTAAATACTAGCTAAATGTAACAACCCAAACCTGTATCTGTCGCTGGATTAGGGTTACGAGGTATTACAAATCAAGGCATAAATCCAAAAGTTCACATGAGTACACTTGCATAAAGTTTTAAGAACAATTAATTGTTAACATCAATAATTGATGCAATTACTAATATCATATAACTGAATATACTTTTAATTCAACTTATAAAATGTGCAAACATTCAAACTTTACTACACTTAAATCGCATACTATATTCTATACACAAATGGAATATACAAAAACTACAACATATAATTATTTATATAAAGTCATATCATATTCAACATTCACTTAATAACAAGTTGGACACTTATACTTCACATAAAAACACATACTATTTTCATGATTTACCATTGCACAAGTTGCTATTCGTCTGGTTATTATTGAGTGCATTTAGCAGAATGCAAGTTTAATTAAAAAATTACTCACTTACAACTTAACTCAATCATTTTACAAATCTATGCACTTTAAACATTCAAATCAATATACATGTTATATAATATAATAATAACAACATTTAACAAGCCATGACCGAAAGCAAACTTGCTAAAATTTGCCCATTTTAATCATATTTGCCGAACCCTAATGTAATATACTTTAATAAATCCTAATAACATATACAAATTATCATTATTTGGTCGATTCGTTCTATAACTATCACAACCAAATTTAAACAATTAAAACCCATTCAAATACATGCATGCATATGATAATTGTTACATTTCAATACTAAGCTAAAACTAGTTTACTATTTCCAAGCACCAAACATAGCAAATAAAACATTTCCTAATATCAATCCTAACCATCCGGAAACATATCCGATTATACTTTAAAACCTATTCAAAACACATTTCATACATGCCATGTAATAATCATGTCAAGAAAACTTATCTCATAGTCGAATGTAACCAAATAACTATTAATGCTATACCACATATTAATACCTTAATAGTATGTCAACCGAATTTTCATTCATTCTTTATTTTTATATGAATCACATTTAAAACAACCAAACATACCTAAGGATATATGCATTATATTACGACCATTATATTCACACCTATTCCAAGTCATTAATCAATTTCCATGCTCAAACATGTGTCACTACTCAACCATTTCCAAAACATATATCATATATCACCTATGCCATTCATTCACAACACATAGCATCATCTCCAAACAGTTTAGACCATTATCAAACATAATCAAAACCAAACTTAGAAGTAAAGCCATTTTCGCATGGCTTTAGTTATACATAACCAAAATTCAACATTTCAAAACACATTCCAGCCTATACATGCCATAGTTCGAGTTCAACTATTTAAATACTGAAGCGGTAGATAGTGTGATGAACTTTGCTGATGATCCCTGAGCTTGTAACTTGAATCCAAAATCCATAAAATAGAAGCAAATATACATAGAGTGAGCTATAATAGCTTAGTAAGTCATAAGCAAATAAGCTATTCATTGATATTATCAGCTTAATTAAACTAAACCATAATATAATATAGTTATTACATTTAGTTGCAACTACCATGTTTCATAAATAATGCGTTTTCATACACAAACACCACATTGTCCAAATGTTAATATAATCCAAATACTTACTTACATTCAACCTTCAAGCCAAAATGTCTCTATATATATACCAAATATACATACACTTATATACACGAGCTCAAAATCATAATATAACATCTTGTATATATATATACTATCTATATGGTCGAATATGCATGGTCTTATATACACCTATTCAAAAACCAATTCCATAATATTCATATCATTCATTCATAAAACCAAACACATATATCATGGTCACATAAATCCTTTATTTGCATCACCCATGATCTAAAACAAAAAACCAAATTACTTACTTACTTTATTTTAGTTAAGTAGCAAACTAATTCATACCTGGTCGTTTCGACTCATTTTACACTTTCGATCACAACTTATCGATGCCCGATGAACTATTCAGAATTGGATAGGACACTCGGATAATCACACATATATTGTACAATGCCAACGTCCCTGACGTGGTCTTACATGTAATCACATATCGACGTCACTGTCCCAGACAAGGTCTTACTCATACATATATATTAGAGTCACGTATTGATGCCATGGTCTTACTCGCACATATATATCAGAATCCTATGTTATGAAATATGTATCCTAACAATTCCTAAGGTTCATACGGGGCTTTCGGAATTCGTAACTCGGTCGAAACGAACTCGGAAATATAGTAGCCACGCTTATTCACATTCAGCTGTAGCATATAATAATTCATTTATTTCAAATTTGTGTATATACTTTGCATTTAATTAAAATTAGGTATGTCTATTTGCTTATAAACTTACCTCGGACTATGTAAAACGAAACGAGACAACTAATCGACAACTTTCGCTTTCCCCCGATCCAAATTCAATTTCTTTGGTTCTTGATCTAAACATATTCAAATTAATCACATTCAAACATATTTTCATTCAATTTAGTCCAAAAACACATAAATGGGCAAATTACCATTTTACCCCTAACATTTACACTTTTTACAATTTAGTCCCATTTGCAAAAAACACAAAATATGCAAAATTTCCCTATACCCAAGTTAGCCTGAATCTTACCCATATCCATACAAGTCCTTACATTTTATTTATTTCATATTTTAGTCCCTCAAATTATTATCTTTGCAATTCAGTCCTAATTACTCAAAATCATCAAAAACTCCAATACAAAACATGTTAATCTAAAACCTATCTTTCATATTTAATCATAAAACAACAAAAATCACAAGCTCTCAACAATGGCATAACTCAAAATATTCACCAAAATAAAAAATTCAAGCATGGGTCTTGAAGATAACTTAGCAACAATCTCAAAAATAAAAAAATAATAAAAAACTGCTCTATACACATACCTTGATTGAGCTTTAAAGATGGCCGAACCCTAGCTTCTAATATTTCTTTTTCTTTTTGTTTAGTTTCGGTCAAAAGAAAATGAATGAACATGGCTTATTTTTATGTTTTATGATATATAAAATAACTTATTATAATTTAAAGTTTAATTTACATATATTACCTTAATGAAATAATATATAAACTATATAATATATGCCTAATATCATCCAACTAATATGTAAATGGGCTATTTACAACTGAAAGGCTTCCATTAATAAAGCCATTAGCAATTCGGCCCCTTAGAAATAACCACCAAATTTTCATTTTATGCGGTTAAGTCTTTTGTTCAATTGGACTTTCAAACTGTAAAATAAAAGCACAAAAATTTCACAGATATAAATTCACACAAAATAAACACAGAAAATAATTTTTAAATATTTTTCTGACTCAGATTCGTGGTCTCGAAACCACAGTTCCAATTAGGGTCTAAATTGGGCTGTTACAACTCTCCCCCTAGGGATTTTTGTCCCCGAAAATCTTACCGGTGAATATGTTCAGATAATGTTCTCTCATTGTATCCTCTGGCTCCCAAGTTTCTTCCTCAACCCCGTGTTTATGCCACAGTACTTTAACTAACATAATCTTCTTATTTCACAATTCTTTAATCTCACGAGCCAGAATACGAATCGGTTCTTCCTCATACGTCATATCAGGCTTAATCTCAATCTCAGACAGACTAATCACATGTGAAAGATCAGATTGAAATTTATGAAGCATCGAAACATGGAATACATTGTGGATCTTTTCTAACTCAGGTGGCAACAACAGTCTATAAGGAACCGGGCCAATGCGTTCTATAGTCTCATACGGTCCAATAAACCTCAGACTCAATTTGCCTTTACGACCAAATCTGAGTATTTTCTTCCACGGTGAGACTTTCAAGAAGACTTTATCTCTGATCTGAAACTCTATATCTTTACGTTTCAAGTCTGCATATGATTTCTGACTATCTGGTGTTGCTTTTAGACTTTCACGGATCACTTTCACTTTCTTTCAGTTTTTCTGATCAAATAGACCCCGTGTATCTTATTTTCGCTAAGCTCAGTCCAGTACAACGGTGTATGACATTTACGACTGTACAAAGCCTCATAAGGTGCCATTTTGATACTCGATTGAAAGCTGTTGTTATACGTAAATTCAATCAAAGGTAGGTATCATTCCCACGTACCTTCGAACTCGAGAATGCAACATCTCAACATATTCTCAAGTATCTGAATGATTCGCTCAGACTGACCAGCTGTTTACGGATAGAAAGCAGTGCTGAAATGTAATTTCTTACTTAGTGCATCTTGCAGTTTCTTCCAAAACCGCGATATAAACCTCGGATCTCTATCCAAAACAATAGATATAGGCACACCATGTAATCTCACAATCTAAGAAACATACAATTTAGCTAGCTTATCAAGCAAGTAGTCTATACGTATCGGAACAGAATGAGCCAACTTAGTTAATCTATCCACAATAACCCAGATTACATCTTTCTTGCTCGGTGTCAATGGTAAAATAGATACAAAATCCATAGTAACTTTATCCCATTTCCACTCAGGTATCATAATCGGCTGAAGCAATCTAGAAGGTACTTGATGCGCAACTTTTACTTGTTGACAGATTAAGCATTTCAAAACAAAGTCAGAAATGTCTCGTGTCATACCATGCCACCAATAAAGCTGTTTCAGATCATTATACATCTTCGTACTACATGGGTGAATAGATAACCGACTATTGTGAGCTTCATTAAAAATCATCTGAATCAACTCTGAATTCCTTGGGACACATATTCAATTTCTGAATCTCAAACAATCATCAGCATCAACTCGAAACTCTGAATCAACATTTGAATCACAGTGAACTCGTTTCGCTATCAACTCATTATCAACCTTCTAGGCATCACAAATTTGTTGAACAAATAATGGTCTTATTTTCAATTCAGCTATTATCGAACCATTATCAGTCATAGCCATATGCGCATTCACTGCACGCAAATCAAACAATGATTTTCAGCTTAAAGCATCAGCAACAACATTAGCCTTTCCCGGGTGATAATCTATCACAAGCTCGTAGTCTTTTAGCAATTCTAACCATCAGCGTTGTCTCAAATTCAGATCTTTCTATGTCACAAGTATTTTAGACTTTTGTGATCAGAATAAACATGACATTTCTCACCAAACAGATAGTGGCGCTATATCTTCAATGCAAACACAATAGCTGCCAATTCCAAGTTATGTGTCGGATAGTTCCTTTCATGTGGCTTTAACTATCTCGAGGCATCAGCTATAACTCTATCTTTCTGCATCAAAACACAACCCAAGCCATTTAAAGATGCATCACTATAAATAACAAATTCTTTACCCAATTCTGGTTGAACTAGTACTGGAGCTTCGATCAAAAGGACTTTTAACTGATGAAAACTTTTCTGGCACTTTTCTGACCACTCAAACTTAACATCTTTCTGTAACAGCTTTGTCATTGGGGCTACAATCATAGAGAATCTTTTCACGAACAATCAGTACTAACCCACAAGTCCCAAAAAACTTCGAACTTCAGAAACATTCTTTAGGGGTTTCTAATCAAGTATAGCTGAAATTTTACTCGGATCATGTAACGCCCCAATTTTTGGGTTTTCTGTGTTTTTGTGATTTTTAAAATTTGTGTGTGTTCTAGTTGGTTAATATATATATGTATTAGTAGGTTAGTGGGCCTTTGGAAGGCCCAAACTTAAGTTAAATCTGTGGTAGTCTTCAGAATTTTAATTTTATGAAAGGTGATGCAATTGGCGTTTGGGCTTTTAAGAGTAAAGGGGTAAAAGATGACACAAAAAGGAGTGTGGTATAGTGGAAAGGTGGCGCCACTTAGGGGACAAGGAAGTGACGCCATAGAGGAAGCAAGGGGAGACTACTTGACCCACCCAACCGCTACACATAATAGAAATTGCAGCGAGGCTGCCAGATATTGTGACGAAGTCACCAGATACAGATATTGTGGCTAGGCCACCATAACAGATATATATATGTGGCGAGACCATCAGATTGCAGCGAGGCTGCCAGATATTGTGACAAAGTCACCAGAACAGATATATGTGGCGAGGCCACCAAATTGTAGCGAGGCTGCCAGAACGCTTCCTCCATCAATATAAACCCATGTCCCATGCAACAGAAATAATATGTCATGATATACGTATACAGAAACAGAACATCATGCTTTTCAGAAACAAATAACCCTAGGGGTAAAATCGTAATTTTGCATGCATGAGGGTATTTCAGTAATTATTACCTATTGCTAAGGTTTCATGCTCATTCTAACGTTTACCAAGTAATCAGAAGTACTTACCTCGTCTTTTTACCAAAGTGGGCCCGTTGGCCCATTGGCCCGTTTTTGGCCCATTAAGCCCAAAAATACTGTTGTGCACGAAAATGCACACCCTGCACTCTAATCATCCAAATGCACCATATTCATTAACAACTGTCTCACGAGCGCTCGCACGCTCGCGAGTTCACAAAATACCAACGTTTCGGTATTTCAGCTTTTACCGATTCAGTCTAAGGGAGGGTGTCATTTACACACCTGGTTGATGACGATTGATGACGATATCTCCCACGCGATAATCCTACAATTGATCACTAACACATTAGACTTACAAATTAACGATAACTAACATAAATCCATGTCAACTAACTCTATCATCACACAAGTTAGTCATTTACGCACGAGGGGCAAAATAGTCATTTTACCCTCCAGGGGTAAATCGGTAGTCCTACCCTACAGGGGTATTTTAGTAATTCTACAACTTATCCACTTGGGCCTACGGACCCATTGGGACCACATGGCCTAGTTCTGCCCATCGCGGCCCGAAATAGCCGTCCTACTGCTAGAGTAATAAGAAATACACACCTGTTAGGAGACTGATGTTAATCCGCGCTCCAAACACTCTTAGCTGACACCCAACCCAAACGAGCACGCCACAAAGCGAAAGGGATCAGCCAAGAAGGGTATGCCTACTCTCCTCATGGTTTGCTCTATTTAAAGCCAGCTCTCCATCTACTCTTATGTTAGCTTCCCGATGTGGGATCCCTCCATCACCAAAGTTTAAAACCAACACCGACTCTTGCCATCCCAACATAGCAAAATAATCAACCTTTGCGTGCCAAGGGATTCGAACCAAAGTCCTCTCACATGCCAACTCACGCCACCACCACTAGGCCATCAACTCATTTTTGTCATAAATCCAACACATTAAACTTTAAATCGCACATACTTGCTTCCAGATTTATTGAAAAGAAAAACTAAAATATATTACAAGAGCCAAGACTTGAACCTTGGACCCCTTGCTTCCTCTATGGCGTCACTTCCTTGTCCCCTAAGTGGCACCACCTTGCCACTACACCACACTCCTTTTTGTGTCATCTTTTACCCCTTTACTCTTAAAAGCCCAAACGCCAATTGCATCACCTGTTCATAAAATTAAAATTCCAAAGACTACCACAGATTTAACTTAGGTTTAGGCCTTCCAAAGGCCCATTAACCTACTAAAATATATATTTTAACCAACCAGAACACACACAAATTTTAAAAATCACAGAAACACAGAAAACCCGAAAATTGGGGTGTTACAACTCTACCCTCCTTAAAGAAATTTTGTCCTCAAAATTTTACCTGAATCAAACAGATGAGAATATTGTTGATGCATCACCACTTCTGGCTCCCAAGTAGCTTCCTCTCTGCCATGATTACGCCTCAGCACCTTTACTAGCGGAACTGATTTCCTCCTCAAAATCTTAACATCTTGATCCAAAATCTACACAGGCTCTTCCTCAAAAGTTAAGTCTGTTTGGACCTCGATCTCTGGAACCGGCACAACATGAGTAGGGTCAGAACGATACCATCTTAACATGGAGACGTGAAAGACATCATGAATCCTATCCAACTCTGGAGGTAGCTCCAACTGATAAGCCACTGGACCCACTCGCTTAAGAATCCGATAAGGCCCAATGAACCGCGGACTTAACTTGCCTTTCCTCCCAAACCTTAATATTTTCTTCCAAGGTGAAACCTTTAAGAAAACCATATCACCCACAGAGTACTCAATTTCCTTGTGCTTCAAATCTGCATATGACTTCTGTCTATTTGATGCTTCCTTCAACTGGTCTCTAATCAACTTGACCTTATCCTCAGTATCTGCCACCAACTCAGGTCCAAGAACCTGTCGTTCACCCAACTCGGTCCAACAACTAGGTGTACGACATCTTCGCCCATACAATGCCTCATAAGAAGCCATTCAAATACTTGCCTGATAACTATTGTTGTATGTAAACTCTGCCAACAGTAAGTAATCCTCCCAACTGCCTCGAAAGTCGATAACGCATCCCCTCAACATGTCTTCCAGAATCTGAATAACCCTTTCCGACTGACCATCAGTCTGAGGATGAAAGGTTGTACTAAAGTTCAACTGCGTACCCAACGCCTCATGCAACTTTTTCCAAAACCGAGATGTGAATCTAGGATCTCGATCAGAAATAATCAATACTGGCACTCCGTAAAGTCACACTATTTCTACCACATACAATTTGGCTAACTTCTGAAGTGAATAATCAGTGCGGATAGGTATGAAATGAGCAAATTTGGTCATCCTATCCATAATTACCCAAATCAAGTCCTTCTCCGACGGTGTCAAGGGTAACCCACTCACAAAATCCATGGTTACCCTCTCCCACTTCCAAAGTGGTACTTTCACTGGCTGCAAAAGTCCGGAAGGTAATTGATGTTCAGCTTTCACTTGCTGACAAGTCAGACATTTTCCCACAACTTTCGTTACCTCTCGCTTCAATCCAGGCCACCAATACAACTCCTTTAAGTCGCGATACATTTTACTCCCTCCAGGATGCATAGCACACAGACCTCCATGAGCTTCTTTCAGAATTATTTGCCTCAAGTCAGAGTCATTCGAAATACAAACTCTACCTTGGTAACACAGAACTCCCTCACTGTTCAGTCTGAACTCAGAAGTATCCCCATTCTTAACCTGCTGGAATCGAGAAACCAGGGACTCATCCCTCGACTATTTTTCCTTAATCTCATCCACCCAGGTCGGCCTAACTTGTAGTTCTGCTAACAGACTACCGTCGTCATACAGACTCAAACGAGCAAACATGGCTCTCAGATCAGATACAGTTCTACGGCTTAGGGCATCAGCCACCACATTAGCTTTGCCTGGGTGATACTCAATCGCGTAGTCATAATCCTTAAGCAACTCTATCCATCTTCGGTGCCTAAGGTTTAGTTCCTTCTGAGTCAGCAAGTACTTAAGACTCTTATGATCTGTGTCTATAATACACCTTTCTCCGTACAGGTAATGTCTCCAAATCTTAAGCGCAAAGATTACCGCTGCCAACTCCAGATCATGAGTAGGATAGTTAACTTCATGTGGTTTAAGCTGTCGCGATGCATAAGAAACCACTTTACCCTCTTGCATCAGCACACAACCCAACCCTACATGTGATGCATCACTGCATAGGGTAAAATCTTTTCCAAACTCCGGCTGAATTAGTACAGGTGCCTTGGTCAGAACTTTCTTCAGCTTCTTAAAAGATTCCTGTTGTTTCTAAGTCCAAACAAACGGTACTCCCTTCCTTATAAGCTTTGTCAATGGCGCTGCCATCACAGAAAATCCTTTCAAAAACCTTCTATAGTATCCAGCTAAACCCAGAAAACTTCAAATTTTTGACACTAACCTCGGTGGCTTCCATTCTAGAATCGCTTCAATCTTTCGAGGGTCCACCTTGATCCCTTTAGCAGAGACAACATGCCCCAAGAAAGTTACCTCTCTCAACCAGAACTCACACTTACTAAATTTCGCATAAAGCTCCTTCTCCCTCAGCACTTGCAGCATAATACGAAGATGCTCATCGTGCTTCTCCTCAGTTTCAGAATAAACCAGAATATCATCGATAAAGACGACCATAAATCGATCCAAGTATGGCTGGAACACTCGATTCTTGATATCCATAAATGCCGCAGGTGCATTTGTCAACCCAAATGGCATAACCAAGAACTCATAGTGACTATACCAAGTTCTGAATGCCGTCTTGTGAATATCCACCTCTTTAACCCTCAACTGATGATACCCAGATCGAAGCTCAATCTTGGAAAATACTGAAGCTCCTCTAAGTTGGTCGAATAAATCGTCGATTCTCGACAGTGGGTATTTGTTCTTAATCGTCAGTTTGTTCAACTGTCGATAATCGATGTACATCCGTATTGGCCCATCTTTATTCTTTACGGACAACACTGGTGCTCCCACGGAGACACACTTGGTCTAATGAAGCCTCTATCCAATAACTCTTGAATTTGGGCTTCCAGCTCCACCAACTCCTTCGGTGCCATCCTATAAGGTGTAATGGAAATCGGTGCCAGTCCAGGCAACAAGTCGATTCCAAACTCAACCTCTCGGTTCGGGGGCAAACCCGGAAGCTCATCTAGAAAAACATCTTGAAAATCCTTGACGGTTCTAACTTTATCCACTGTCAGATCCTCAGTTTCCGATTGGCTTACAAATGCCAAATAAGCCTCACATCCCTTTCGAATCCACTTCTCGACTCTCAATACCGACACCACATTAGACAGATAATCCCTACGCTCGCCTATCACCAAAACCTCCTTATCCTTTGTGGTCTTTAACATTATTCGCTTAGCAGCACAATCCAGAGTAGCCCTATGCTTAACAAGCCAATCCATTCCCAAAATGAGATCGAATTCTCCGAAAGGTAGCTCCATCAGATCTCCAGAGAAAACTTTTCCTTGAGTTTCTATAGGCACATCTCTATACAGTTTATCTACCCTAACCGAGTGACCCAAAGGACTTAGTACAGATACCCCACTCACGGTCTCCTCAGAGCGCATACCCAACGACCCAGATATAGCACATGCAACATATGAATGGGTAGATCCAACATCTATCAACACAGTGTATGGCATACTGGAAATCAGAAACGTACCAGTTATGACGTCAGGTGCATCACCCTCCTCTCGACGATGAGCTGCATACACCAACGCCGACTGACGAGCCTCAGCAAATCTAGCACTCCTTCCAGGCGCTCCTTTTCCTTGACCGTTTCCATTACCACCTATTCCTTACCCACGTCCTCTCAATAACTATGGTCCACCCCTCACTGGTTGAGCGACCCTCTGCTCTAAGACTTGAACCTGATCTGGTTCCTGGGGACAATCCTTAACCCAATGCTCCATAGATTCGCATCGAAAACAAGCACCAGAACGTTTTGACACTCGCCCATATGCATCTTCCCACAATTCCTATAACCCTGCGGTCTAACAGCATTCATCGGTACTGCTCGAACTGGCTCCATTACCCTTGCTCTCTTAACATTCCTGTTCATAACACCTGAAAGTCCTGAATCTCTCCTAAAATGGTTCCGATCTTTCTCACGATTCTGTCTTTCTGTATGCTTCACTTCCTCAGCTATCTTAGCTTTCTCCACTAAACCAGCGAAGTTACGCTCCCTCTGCGGAGCAATCAGCACCCTAAGTTCATCTCTCAAACCATCCTCGAAGCGTACGCTACGCTCATACTCTGTGGCGACATTCCCAGAAGTATACCGGCTCAGTATCAGAAACTCAGACTCATACTCAGCCACTGACTTACTCTCTTGGACCAGGTTCAGAAATTCTTTCCGGCGAGCGTCCATGTAACTAGCCCCAACATACTTTCCTTTGAAGGCTATCTTAAACAGCTTCCAAGTCACACTGTCAGCAGGAGTTCCATCTCTCACCGTGAGCCACCACTGATAAGCCTCATCCCTGAGTAACGATATGGCTCCCATCAGCTTTTGCTCCACAGAGCAGTCCAGATCATCCAAAATCCGCTCTGTGGCTTCTAACCAATACTCAGCCACATTCGGAGCTACACCAGATACGCCCCTAAATATCTCTACTCCATTGGCTCGAAACCACTCAAAAATAGACCTTTGAATTCTGTTTTCCGTACTTGCCCCAACAACCCTTTCCAAAACTTAGAGCATTGTCTAGGACAGAGCATCGTCCCCGGCACCTCGATCATGAGACTTTACCTCTGTTGCCGGTGGTACCGGTACATCTACTGCCGGCACATGTCCTGAAGACGAAGATTTAGCTTGAGCATTACCTCGGCCATGTTCACGACCTCTTCCACGAGCTGCTCGTGTACTCATTTCGTATTATCTGGTTGAGAATTTTATGTATCAGTTTAATATTTTAGTGTTTATTACAGATGTCTTATGAATAATAGTAATTCAAAGTTTGAGTTTGTTTCCTTTTGCGGTAACCTAGCTACGGTCTCAGTCTACTTATCAGAGTTTCAACGGTTCCAGTGTTACCCTAACTAAAGTACCATGATAAGGTTTTGTACAAGCATATAACAGATATTTCAGAAAAAATCAGAAAGGCATAGAAAACTTACAGACTTGGACTGGAGATTCGGTGTGCCACCTTCTAAAAAAAGCCTAATTTTAGAAAATCGATTTTAATCTTTAAAATCATCTATTTGTAAAGAGAAAATATTGGAAACATTCTCGAAAAAAATTTATAATCAAGTTAAAAAAATGATTTTCGAAAACCTTTATTCAGTGTTTCTTTACAAACTCCCATTTTTAGACCCGTACCACAGCCGAGTTGTTGCAACTTGGCTCTGATACCACTAAATGTAACACCCCAAACCTGGCCCAGACATTATGGCCAGATCTGACGTGTCACATGGACTTATGACTTAGTATGCATTCACTGGTTTAAGTGATTGGGGTGGTCTTTGTAAAATAACGGTTGAATGAAAAGCCGGTTTATCAATCTTGAAAACGTTCATTAATTTTGAAAACTCGCGCAACCTAACACTAGAAGTTTTGTCGTAGTATAAATATAATCAGAAAATAAAACCATAACGGAAAAAGAAATTTAAATAGCGGCCTTATTACAACTTAAAACCCAAAATTAAATCAGAATATATAAATAATAAAAGTAAACTAACTTAGAAAAACCAACTTTGCAGATGATGTGGCCACTCTGAATCCCTCACAGCTCCAAGCCCACTATGGTTGGGGATTTCCTATAGATATGAAAATAAAGGGTGAGTTTGGTAAACTTAGTGTGTAACATAACCCAACCATAGCCCAAAACAGATCAAACCTTAGAGTCAGACTTATCTGGGCTTTGGCCTAGTACAAAAATCAGAATAAAACCCATAGGCCGATAGCAGATACAGAACAAATATATCATGAATGTAGAAATCCCAACCCAGAGCCATCCATAACACCCCCGTACCAGCCTTACACCATGTGGGGAGACTACTTGACCCACCCAACTGCTACACACCACAAAAATTACAGCGAGGCTACCAGATATTGTGACGAAGTCACCAGATACAGATATTGTTGCTAGGCCACCAAAATAGATATATATATATATGTGGCGAAGCCACCAGATTGCAGCGAGGCTGGCAGATATTGTGACAAAGTCACCAGAACAGATATTATGTGGCGGGCCACCAGATTGCAGCGAGGCTGCCAGAACGCTTCCTCCATCAATATAAACCCATGTCTCATGCAACAGAAATAACATGTCATGGCATACGTATACAGAAACAGAACATCATGCTTTTCAGAAAAATTATAACCCTAGGGGTAAAATTGTAGTTTTGCATGCATAAGGGTATTTCAGTAATTATTACCTATTGCTAAGGTTTCATGCTCATTCTAACGTTTACCAAGTAATCAGAAGTACTTACCTCGTATTTTTACCAAAGTCGACTCGTTGGCCCATTGGCCCATTTTCGGCCCATTAAGCCCAAAAATACCGTTGTGCACGAAAATGCACACTCTGCACTCTAATCATCCAAATGCACCATAATCATTAACAACTGTCTCCCGAGTGCTCGCACGCTCTCGAGTTCACAAAATACCAACGTTTCTGATACGAGTCACAAAGGCCCAACCCAAGCTTAAGAAGGTGATGGGCTCAAATCAAGAAAATCAAGATTAACTTTCTTGTTTTCAAGAAAATCAAGAAATCGAATCTTGGCCCAATTTTGCTGTTCGGAGCGATTTCAAGAATCAAGAAAATCAAGATTTCAAATCTTGGAAATCTTGGTCCAAGAAACCGAATCTTGCAGCCAAAGCGCGTTGGATCTCCATTACGAGCGTCAACAACCCAATTTCGGTAGGAGATGGATCACAAGCCCAAATTCTTAAAGGCGAGGCCCAATAACCAAAATCCAGCCCAATCAAGAAATTTCTTCATACTTAGTTGAAAATCAGGCCAAAATGTCAAAGGGCCCAATTTGTAAACATCTTACTTGTTTAATTTAATTTTTTAATCTTTAGGAGCATTACATGTAAAATTCGGCCCAAAACAGCCCATATAAGTGCATGGCCGAATTTACCTTGTTATTTTATTAATTAGGTTTAATTTTTATTAGTTACTTGTGAGATTAGGATTTGTTGGAGGCCTATATAAGCATTGGCCAGCCACCCTTTATAAAAACATCTTATTATCATTCAATACATTAAATTTCAGTTTGTTAGAGTGCAGAATTTTCTTTGGGGTTTTCTCCAAGAATTCTCTCTTGAGCTTTCTTTAGAAGTTGTTTTAACAATCTTTTGATTGTGGGAGCCATCTTCAACCTTCTTCTTGCCATCGATATTCTTTGGAAGGGAGATTAGAGCCGTTTGAAGAGATTTGTGAAATCTTTTGGGATTTCAAGGATCTTTAGGACTTATCCTTTAATTTTTGCTGTTCAATTTCTTTTCTTTATTTCTGTTGATGCCGAATCTATATCTAATATTTTGGTGTTCTTGTTTGTTTTCCAGCATTGACTAAACTCAAGATCTCATCGTTTAAGTTGTTTTCCTATTGGCAGCACCTATTCGAACCCAAAAATCCCCAATTCCTAGGGTTTGGCTGATTGGATTTCTTTCAATTTGGGAATCAATTGATTGCTGGAAATTGGGCATTCTTGGCCGAATCAATCCCTTGGCAGATTCGCATCTTTTCTTTCTTCTCAATTTCGTTTGATTCATCGATTCTATTTCTTTTCTTCTTGCTGCTCTTTTAATTGAATTTGGGAATTTTAAATTCAAATCTGATTCGGTTTAATCTTGTTCTTTGTTTTTGATTTCAGATCTGTTCGTCTAGGATCTTTCGTAGGAGTTTCTCGTGACTTGGCAACTCGATCTTGGTCCGCGTGCGTCCCTATCATTTGGTATCAGATTTTGGGCATTTTGGGTGTTCTTGGTTGATTTCTAAACTGATCTCTATTTTTTAAAGCATAAACAGCAGTTTTACCCAGAAAAATTGTTCAAAAAAAATTTATTTGAGTGGGTAAACGTTGTCCTATTGATCTGAAATTTTACATACATGTTTTTGGCACTGTGATTGAATATAAAAAAATTATTCCCACAAAAAAATCAGTCAAAAAAGTCAAAAAATCAAAAAAGACAAAATTCAATAAAAATTTTAAAAAAAAGATTCAGCGGGTTGAATTTGGTGCCCAAAATTTCCAAATTAAGAATTCAATATATAAGGACACTCCAGATTTAATTTCGTGATTTTTGGAGATTGGGAACACCCCGAACGAAGTTGTCAAGTTACTCCGCAGTTTTTCGAGTTTTCTGTTTTCAGCAATTTTTATTGATTCTTAGCTGTAGGTTTTCATTTGTTTACCTTTATTCTTCCTTTACGTTATCTAACACCTTCTTGTTTCTTGGGTTAGTAGGATTTCAACATGTGCACAACTTCTTCCTCGGTGCAACATGAATCAATTGGTGTCTTGTCAGTTTTTGGCATCCTAGTGCAAATTAGGATTTTTTGGTAGTTTGGTTCACACTCTCTAATTGGTTGATATAAACTCTGATAAAGAACTCACAAGATTGAATTCGACCTCATTGAGAATTTGATTTTTTCTTTTTGAGTGATTAACGGTGAGGTTTGATAACTTTTATTTTTGAGTGTTGAGTGTTTTGCAGGTTTTAAAAAAATGTCTACAGGTGATAATAATAGTGACATATTTAAAAAATTCCAACAACAGTTGGATGAACAGGCTGCTGCTCTTCGAGCTTTGACTGCTACCATCAATGAGGTGCGATTGAATCAAGAACCTCAATATCGAGATCCAATCAAAGAAGATAGGGATAACCAACCCCAGAGGCGCGGCCCTCGACGTGTCACTAGAATGGATGATGATTTTCATGATCGTGGACAATCATCTTTGGCAAAACCAAAGAGCGAGCAGCAACGAGAACATCTCTTTCATACTCGCTGCCATGTACAAGGTAAGCTTTGTAGAGTTATTATTGATGGTGAAAGTTGCTCGAACATAGCCAGCACGACGATGGTGGAAAAGCTTTGCTTAACCACTACCAAGCATCCACAACCTTATCAACTACAAGGGCTTAGCAACAAAGGCCAATTTAGGGTCACTCAACAAGTGCGCATCGCCTTTTCTATCGGTAAGTATCAAGACGAAGTTGTGTGCGACGTAATGCCTATTCAAGCCTTCCATTTGTTGCTAGGAGAACCATGGCAACTGGATCGAAAAGTCACTCACGATGGTCGTACCAATAGGTATTCTTTCAAGCATCAAGGAAAGAAACTCACCTTAGTGCCGCTCACTCCGGAACAAGTCCATGAGGACCAAATCAAACTAAAAAATTCTGTTAAAAAAAGCGAGGAAAAAGAAAAACAGAATGAAAAAGAGCAAAAAGAGATTGAGAGTGAAAAAGAAATTGAAGAAAGAAGAGAAAATGAATTAGAAAAAGAAACAAAAGAAAAAGACGTGGAAAGGGTAGTGAGGAATGTTTCCACTAACCAAGATATGAATTTTTCTTGTGTTGCTACTTTTCAGGTTCCCGAAAGATCGAAAGATAACTTTCAACTTCAATACCTCTCAAATGAAAGACGCTTTCATACGATCAACTTAGGCAAAGATGAAATCACACTACATGATCCCGAAGGTAAGCGAGGTAAGGAAATTTTAGAAACCGAGTCCAGTGCAGATTTGAAAATTATTGATAAAACTTTTGGTGACTTAGTTCTTAAAAGATTCCCTCATTTTGATCCGATTAATTGTTACTCTTCGATTGTGGTTGATAAAGTCATTACGAAAAGAAGCGTAATTTGTTATTCTCTTGATTTACCTTGTGTAAAATCCTCGAATTTGTCCAAATCTGTTTTGGAGAATAAGGTAATGAAATTTTCCAAATTTGTTTTCAATTTATATTCGTGCCTTAAACAGTTTATGTGGTTGTACATGAAGTTTGAGTTCCATTTGACAAAGGTTAACTCAACAACGGAGATTCGACTACACTATGCCCCCGATGAACGAAGGTTTGTTTTAAATGAAAAAGGTAAAATCGACCCTTATTCTTTTGCTTATCAAGGTAAGATGCTTGAAACCTTTGAAACACTTTTGTACTCCTCGGATAGCGACAAAGATCGTGTTGATGAACACTTAGATCGAAACGTGCTTGACTGTCCTATTTTATTTATTGATGATAAATCTATTTTGATGGTTGATAAAAAGATTCTTGTTTTTGATAATGCATGTGTGAGTGAATCTATAGACCGTCGATTAAGGCATGGTAATCTGAATCTGTCCATTCACATGCGTTATACCTGTTCTATTATGCTTATAATTGGACTACAAGCTTGTTTGCTTTGCTACTTACTATTTCATGGCTATTCTTTTCAGTGGACTCAATTGCCATTAGTCCCGTTCGATCGAGGAAAGTCGAGTTCATTTGATTTTTTTAGATTCGAGGACGAATCTTTTTGAGGAAGGGGGGAATGATACGAGTCACAAAGGCCCAACCCAAGCTTAAGAAGGTGATGGGCTCAAATCAAGAAAATCAAGATTAACTTTCTTGTTTTCAAGAAAATCAAGAAATCGAATCTTGGCCCAATTTTGCTGTTCGGAGCGATTTCAAGAATCAAGAAAATCAAGATTTCAAATCTTGGAAATCTTGGTCCAAGAAATCGAATCTTGCAGCCAAAGCACGTTGGATCTCCATTACGAGCGTCAACAACCCAATTTCGGTAGGAGATGGATCACAAGCCCAAATTCTTAAAGGCGAGGCCCAATAACCAAAATCCAGCCCAATCAAGAAATTTCTTCATACTTAGTTGAAAATCAGGCCAAAATGTCAAAGGGCCCAATTTGTAAACATCTTACTTGTTTAATTTAATTTTTTAATCTTTAGGAGCATTACATGTAAAATTCGGCCCAAAACAGCCCATATAAGTGCATGGCCGAATTTACCTTGTTATTTTATTAATTAGGTTTAATTTTTTATTAGTTACTTGTGAGATTAGGATTTGTTGGAGGCCTATATAAGCATTGGCCAGCCACCCTTTGTAAAAACATCTTATTATCATTCAATACATTAAATTTCAGTTTGTTAGAGTGCAGAATTTTCTTTGGGGTTTTCTCCAAGAATTCTCTCTTGAGCTTTCTTTAGAAGTTGTTTTAACAATCTTTTGATTGTGGGAGCCATCTTCAACCTTCTTCTTGCCATCGATATTCTTTGGAGGGGAGATTAGAGCCGTTTGAAGAGATTTGTGAAATCTTTTGGGATTTCAAGGATCTTTAGGACTTATCCTTTAATTTTTGCTGTTCAATTTCTTTCTTTATTTCTGTTGATGCCGAATCTATATCTAATATTTTGGTGTTCTTGTTTGTTTTCCAGCATTGATTAAACTCAAGATCTCATCGTTTAAGTTGTTCTCCTATTGGCAGCACCCATTCGAACCCAAAAATCCCCAATTCCTAGGGTTTGGCCGATTGGATTTCTTTCAATTTGGGAATCAATTGATTGCTGGAAATTGGGCATTCTTGGCCGAATCAATCCCTTGGCAGATTCGCATCTTTTCTTTCTTCTCAATTTCGTTTGATTCATCGATTCTATTTCTTTTCTTCTTGCTGCTCTTTTAATTGAATTTGGGAATTTTAAATTCAAATCTGATTCGGTTTAATCTTGTTCTTTGTTTTTGATTTCAGATCTGTTCGTCTAGGATCTTTCGTAGGAGTTTCTCGTGACTTGGCAACTCGATCTTGGTCCGCGTGCGTCTCTATCAGTTTCGGTATTTTAGCTTTTACCGCTTCAGTCTAAGGGAGGGTGTCATTTACACACCGGGTTGATGACGATTGATGACGATATCTCTCACGCGATAATCCTAGAATTGATCACTAACACATTAGACTTACGAATTAACGATAACTAACATAAATCCACGTCAACTAACCCAATCATCACACAAGTTAGTCATTTACGCACGAGGGGCAAAATAGTCATTTAACACCTTAGGGGCAAAATGGTAATTTTACCTCACAAGGGTATCTCGGTAATTCTACCCTACAGGGGTATTTCGGTATTTCTACCTTACAAGGGTATTTCGGTAATTCTATCCTACAGGGGTATTTCGGTAATTCTATAACTTATCCACTTAGGCCTATGGACCCATTGGGACCACATGGCCCATTTCAGCCCATCGCGGCCCGAAATAGCCGTCCTACTGCTAGAGTAATGAGAAATACACACCTGTTAGGAGACTGCAGTTAATCTGCGCTCCAAACACTCTTAGCTGACGCCCAACCCAAACGAGCACGTCATAAAGTGAAAGGGATCAGCCAAGAAGGGTATGCCTACTCTCCTTATGGTTTGTTCTATTTAAAGCTTAGTGGTTAAGTGTGCTGAGAAATGTTGGAGAAGTCCTGGGTTCAAACCTGGACTCTAGCAAAAATTTTGGTTTAAGGTGAACCAAACCCAGGGTGTAGTAGGTAGGCCTTAAGAATATTATGTGAGAAATTGTTGCACAAAAAGCCTTGTGGTCTAGTGGCAAAGTAGCGCCACATAAGGAGCAGAAAGGTGGCGTCATAGAGTTGGCAAGGAGGTCCAGGGTTCGAAACTCATGGCAATCAAAGAGCATTTATTTTGCTAACAAGGGGCGGCAAGAGTTGGTGTTGAATTTAAACCTGATGATGGAGGGATCCCACATCGGGAAGCTAACATAAGAGTGGATGCGAAGTTGGCTTTAAATAGAGAAAACCATGAGGAGAGTAAAGGTACCTTTCTTGGCTGATCCCTTTCGCTTTATGGCGTGCTCGTTTGGGTTGGGCATCGGCTAAGAGTGCTCGGAGCGCGGATTAACTCCAGTCTCCTATCAGGTGTGTATTTCTCACTACTCTAACTGTAGGATGGCTACTTCGGGCCGCGATGGGCCGAAAGGGGCCATGTGGGCTCAATGGGCCTACGGGCCCAATTGGATAAGTTGTTTGATTGTGCAGTAAATATTGGACTAGGCTAGGTGAATCTCATATCTGTGGCTAGATTTGGGCTAAAAGGGCCACACGAGCCTGTGGGCCCATTTGGGCCGAGAAAGGGCTTTAGGCCCATTCGTATTGTTATCCCTGTTTAGAATACTTTAGTTTACCAAAGTTACCAAAATACCTCTAGTTTGTAAAATTACCAAAATACCCTTGGTTTGTAAAATTACCAAAATACCCATGTAGGGTAGAATTATTGAAATACCCTTGTTGGGTAGAATTACTAAAATACCCCTATAAGGTAGAATTATCGAAATACCCCTATAGGGTAGAATTACTGAAATACCCCTATAAGGTAGAATTATCGAAATACCCCTGTAGGGTAGAATTACCGAAATACCCCTGTAGGGTAAAATTACCGAAATACCCCTATAAGGTAGAATTACCGAAATACCCCTATAAGGTAGAATTGCCAAAATACCCCTGTAGGGTAGAATTATTAAAATACCCTTATAAGGTAGAATTACCGAAATACCCTTGTAGGGTAGAAATACCGGAATACCCCTGTAGGGTAGAATTACCGAGATAACCTTTAGGGTAAAATTACCATTTTGCCCCTAGGGTGTTAAATGACTATTTTGCCCTTGTGGGCAAGTGACTAACTTGGACTGTGTGGTTGACGGATTTGATTGTGAATATATGTTGGTGATATGAATGACTTGACTGTGATTGTTTAATTCAAATATGGGCATGACATTCTGCATACATGACATGTTACATGGGTTGGGTTTATATAAATAGAGGAAGTGTGAAAAGGGCTTTCCCCAGATTACCAAAAAGGGCTTTGCCCCAGTTATTAAAAGAGGCTAGGCCTCCAGTTATTTGATAAAGCAGCTATGCTGCCAGTGGAGAGTTTGGTTGGGTGGGTTGAGTTATTCCCCACATGGAGAGCTTGGTTCGAACGGGTGGAGAGTAGCGGATGGTGGGTTGAGTAGCCTCCCCAAATGGGCTTGCATACATCCATTGGTATTACATGTGATATTGAAATGGGCCTATGGGCCATATCGTTTACAGTAAAGGCTTCGGCCCAGTAACCGTTAAACGAAAGGCTTCGGCCCAGTATATGTCGAGACTAAATAGGGCTTTGGCCCAGATTGTACTGATCTCGTGTTATTCACTGTTTGTTTGTTATTGGGATTACATACTGAGTTTTCATAAACTCACCCCGTTTATTAACCTTTCAGGCAATTTCCAGCCTTAGACGGATCAAAGCTGTAAGGGGCTCGGAGATGGCCACACTACTGTTTCTATTTCTTTTAATTGCAATTAGATTTCGTTTTGGGTTTTTTATGTAATAAGGTCGTTGGTGGGTTTTAAGTTTTAATTTGGATTGTGATTTCTTATACTAAACTGCTAGTCTAGGAAAACTCGAGATTTCAAAATGGCATGATTTTTCTATGGAATACGAGCTTCCAACAACAAAGTTTTCAAAATGCTTCCGCGATTTTAAATGAGGTAATATACCAAAGGAAAACAAATTGGTAAACTTTTTTTATGGGAACTATGGTTTAATAATAATTATAGATTCAGTAATGGATTTTCACCGAAAAGATCAAATTTGAAAAATGGTTTGATGTGACGCACCAGATTCGGCCATAATGTCTAGGCCGGGTTTGGGGTGTTACATATAGGGCTTTGAGTATTTTGTCATATGTGTCATTTGAATTACCAAATGAAGGCATGTAAAGATGTATTCATCTTTTTGTATAAGGCCATGGAAATAGGCATATTTGGAAGTAGGCTATGACCTGCCTTTATATACATGTTTATGTTCTTATATGATGGGTTGCTACAAATGGCAATGAGTTCAGAAATGAGCCAAATTTTGAATGTGCTACAATAACATAAGAACCCATAAATACTAGATGGGAAATAACCTTTTTGTATGAAACTAATGATATGAGGTTTCCATACAACTAACTTCATTAAAATCATTTACAAGTGTATAATCATGTTTTACTTTGAATTTGGTATCTATTAAGAAGAAGAAGTAGAGATGGGTGACTAAAGGCTTGGGAAATAGCCTATTAAGGTCCACATGGTTAGACACATGGGCCTATGTCTAGGCCGTGTGTGACACACAGCCCATCCCCATGGGCGTGTGGTATGGCCGTGTGTCCCCTGCACCTAAAAATTTAAATCAAATTAACACACCGGTAGGACACACGGGCATGTGTCTGGGCTGTGTTAATTTAATAGAATGCTCAAGTTTTGGATACGGGGTGAGCCCACGGGCGTGTGTCTTGGCTATGCCTAAAAGTCAGTGTTGCCCATGGGTTAAAGGCATAGACGTGCCCTAGGCCACACGGGCGTGGGTGACTACACGGCCCATCATACACGGGCGTGTGACACTTCTAAATAAGGAAATTTTCTAAAGTTATTAAATGTTCCCGGTCCTATCCCGAACTATCTCTATGTATATTTAGGGCCTTAAAGGCCATTTAAGGGGCAAGATGTGAATGTCTGAAAGTTTCAAATCTGAGCTAAACCTGGTGAGTTAATTCAGTATGTTTTAAATGTAAAGTTCTGGTAATACCTCGAATCCTATCTTGATAATGGATACGGGTGAGGGGTGTTACAACCTCGGTAGTTTTTGAGTAATTTTGGCCAAGGTTATAAATGGCATGTATAGGACTTTATAAAACGGTAGGTTTTGAATATGTCTTTGAATTGTATTGAATAAGTTTTGTGCTTGAAATATGGCAATATTGTTTTGTTTTGGTTGAAGTTGTTTTGGCATAAATAAGGTGCCTTTGAATGGCATATTGGTTAGAGGAATTAGGTTGATTGAATTGGTATGTTCATATGTGTTTGAGGTTGTGTTTAGGTCTATTGAATGTGAGGTCAAATGAAGTAGATTGATGGGAAAGTTTTGGACATAAAATGGCTTACTTTTAGGGAAATTTTTTGGATAACACGGCATGGGACACGGGTTATCACATGGGTGTGTGACACACGTGGCCTGGCTACATAATCATATGTCACTTATTATCACAAGTCAGTGAGTTACACGGCCTACGGCACAGCCGTGTGTCATAAGTCAGTGAGTTACACGGCCTGCGACACAACTGTGTGACCTAACTTAGTGAGTTACATGGTTTAAGCCGTGGATTGGGACACGGCCATGTGTCCCTTTGTTCGAATACTACAAGGTTGTCCCTAGTTTGAAGGTTACATGGCCTGAGACACGGATGTGTGTCTCAGCCGTGTGAAGCACATAGCCTTGTAACCCCTATTTCCAAATTTTTATGACTTTTTCCTAGACTTTTCAAAAGATTTCAATTTTGTCCCGAATTGCTTCTATGGTGTTTCTAGGGCCTCGAGGGCTCGATTTAAAAACAGTATGTATGTATATGATTGGTTTCTAATTTAATTATATTATTGAATGTTATTAAGTTTAAATGTTCTTGATTGTACGGTAATGCTCTATAACCCTAATTTGGTAACGGATATGAGTTAGGGGTGTTACATTTAGTGGTATCAGAGCTACGATTTAGTCGGTTCTTGGACTGAACGTAACATGTATGAAGTCTAGAAATACATGCCATTATATAACCTATGATATTGTTATAACTCTTGACTCAAATTGAACTATGTTTTCATATAGATAAAGATGTCCTCCAATCGAGCTAACTCCAATGATGCTAAAAGCAATATTCAGGTCTTTGATTAAAAGGTTGCTAATGTTGAGCAAAAAATTATAAAGGTTAGACTAAAGGTTCATAGTATTTATATTAGTAATGCATGTTATGTGTGATATCTATGTAGTAGAATTAAATTTTGTGGCATTATGATCCCCACCCTCTCATTCTCAAAATTTTATATCACAAAATGTCTATAGTATTTTTGTTGTGGAAAGTCTACAGTGTGAAGCCGAAGAGTTTAGTAGTTGAATAAGTTATAATGTGGTCAGAATTGAGAATTGGTTAGCAAATAAAGAGAGTTCTGGATGAGATATTAGATCTGTTTGAAGATTATTTGGGATGTGCAATATCACTGTTAAAAAGATGTTATTTTCTGGTAATCAACTTTAACTAATATAGTATCTAAAGAACGGGTGAACTGGAATTTCTCCTGGATTGATTACTTTAGTAAACAAATTAATATGGGATCACTATTGACTTTAGTAGTCAGCGGGGTTGTGTTCAAACTATAAAACATATGAATGTTGTCGTTATGGCCGAGTATCTTATAATGATCTTCTTTAGGTGTTCTATCTTCAAAGGCATATGCGATTTTTTATCTTCTAATGTGGTTCTTATCATGTGAGAATGATTGCTAATCATAATGTTGGCAGAGGTATTTTAAGTCTGGCTGATTAATGATTGATATTGTTATATTTTTTGGTATTCTATCCAACTATGTTTTGATAGAGAACTCGATGGCAAAATATCATGTGTTGTTATTTTCTGCTTCTAATGGTTGTTGCTCCATTTTATGTGTATGGAATTTATGTTGCTTATGTTACAACTGGTCCCAGTACGCTTGAACGATGTTCTCCTTCTAGATTTTCTTTGGGGTATCATCAATCTCTTTAACAATCAATACGTTCTTATTATACCGTATGGTCTTCAATAGAAATAGTTGGATGTAGACGAGTATGTCCAGAAGGCTCATAATTTGTATATTCTATTAGTATAAAAAAGAGTTATGTTCTCGAAAATTTAGTAGAGCTTTACATCTTGGACTTTTCTATCTTGTGTTTTTTATTGTTCTTATTTTCTATTCTATCAAATATGGTTCATCTATAAAGGATATATATTGGATTGAGATAATTATATCTATTACGGTTATAATTTTTGGCTGGATCATGGGCGTATGTTAACTCAGATCTAAACTTTATAAAGGTTGTGTTGCTGCGCTTGATGTTAATAATTGAAATAGTTTCATTTCTAGCTTTCATGAAGGGGATAGTTAATGGAAAAAGTATCGACAGTGGAAGATTGAGATTAACCTCGCATATTAGTTCTCATTACTTAGGTAAACTTGAATTATGTTAACAAGTCAAAATTGGAAGTCACATTTTGTATGAGTTAATACAGTTGGTAATGATCTTTGATTGGTATTCTAAGGGAATTACGATAGACTTTATATTTGGGTTATCTTGACGACAAGAAGAAAGAATTATTTTGAATTGTTACTATCATGTTGATAAGATCGACTCATTTGTTTTAGCTAAAATGGATTATTCACTTGAAAAGTTAGTTGAGTTGTATGTATTTGAGTTCATCTCTAGCTTTGAGAATAAATTTTGCGAATTCACGGGTAAATAGATGGATACTTAGAAATGGGAAATTCATATTTTAGAAGATATAATGCAGGGATATATCAATCAGATCGGTGATAAATGGAAAATATTATTATGGGTTAAAATTGTCTCGATAGTAGCATCTATCACACTTGAATTTAAATGATACTGTTTGAATGCTTTTCATGAAATAAAGCGTTTATCAGTTTAAGTAACATATGCAGATGTGTCGGAAACATCAATTAAAGTCTCTTATGAAAATTACGAAATTTAGCTAAACACTATGAATTATCTAATGTATCTAGAATTTGATGATATGGGTTTTTTTCGATTATGTTTTGACAGATCATTACTGGGATTTTTTCGGTAGTTGTACTACTAATGGTGAAGTTATGACAAGAAATCGTCAAAGTTGTTCAGTTAAGCCCGATATCTACTCAACCTCTATCAGAGAAGAATTATGGTTTATAGTAACATTTCATTCTGATGATCTTGGATTAAGATGGTTTGAGTATCATGAGATCGGGGGTCTAATCGTTAGTTCTTTTGAGGTACAGAGAAAAACATTTGAATTTGTGCACTGAATAATTCTAAGGATTTATTGTACTGCTTATACGAACTAGTTCATAATCTATTTTATATACTTTAGATAGCAACAAAAGTTTATAACATTTTGAGACAAGGCTATTGGTATACATGATTAGAACAGGAAAATTTAGAGTTAATTTTGAGATGTCTGTTATGTTAATTTTGAGATGTCTGTTATGTCTATAAGTGGAGGTATAGTATCAAGTTTTGATATGAATTCTGATTGGGAACGGGTTATGATAGACTTTGTTATTGGACTACTCCTAAAAAGGGGAAAGAAAGACTTGATTTGAATAGCTATTACTAGGTGAGAAATTTCGAAGCCGAAATTTTCATAAAGGAGGAGAATTATAACAGCACATTTCTCTGTAGTGTCGGAACAGTGGTTTTGGGGCCACAAATCCGTTGTGTGAGTCTGTAAATATTATTATTTAATATTTAGGAGTAATATATAGTGTAATGATAAAATTTAATTTAATGATTTGTGTTAAATGGAAGAACAATTAGGTTCAAGTAGTAAGATCCTAAAGATATGGTTTTAGAAAATGGAGTATCAGATAAATATTTTATTAAACATTTTTGGAGTGTTATTAAGGTCGTATTAAAGTTTCACTGAGAAATTTTGATGTTTAAATGATTAATTAAGTACAAAGGATTAAATTGTAAAAAGTGTAAAAATTGAATTCTATTAGTTAAAGGGATCTAATAGCTTGGAAATCTTAAACTAAGGAACTTGAATGGTAGATAGACCAATTAAGGTGATAGTGGATGTGCATGGACAATGTATTGATGTAATTTTTTATTATTGGGAAGGGTAAAATGGTCATTTGGTAAATAAAGTAAAATAACTAAAAGAATTACAAAATGGTCATTTGGTAAATAAAGTAAAATAACTAAAAGAATTACATTAATCTTCTTTTCCATTTTCATTTCACCACCAAAAATCACCATGGATATAGGTCTTGAGATTTCGGTTAGGCTTCCACCTTGCATGTAACTCCATTTTGCACATATTTTTAATGATTTTTTTTGTTTTTGAGGTTGTGTTAGCTTAACCTAGCTAGCTCGGGGATCAATTTGTAAAGCTTCTAAAAATTGAGGGTTATGCCATGAGTGTTCTTCAATGGTACTTGATGTTAGATACTAGATTATGAACATTTTTTGAAAAATAAACAAGTTTTGTAAAGTGATTTTCATGAAATTTACATATAAGGATTGATTTGTAAAAATAGTAAAAATTCATGTTAAATTTATGAATTGATAATTTGTGTAGCTTGGTTTAAGTCCCTAAAGAATTTAGTTAGCCTATGAGAGGGATTAGAATGCTTAAATTTTAATTTATGAGCTTGAGGACTAAATTGTGAGAAGTTAAAATGTTAGGGAAAATGGTAATTTTGCACAAATATGAAATGTGGACTAAGTTGAATACTATAAGTATTAAATGGATTTAAATTGTCTATTAAGATCAAGATAGACCACGTACGAACATAGATTGAGGTAAAGAAAAAGCTTTAGAATAACTTGTTATAACTTTCACGCCCCAATTATCGAGGTAAGTTCGTATGATCGGTTGTTATATTCATGTTATTCAAATCCCACGTTATTATGTTATTTATAATGTCAATTGATCAACATATGAATAAACCAATGCTATGATGGTTATCAATTTCCGGTTGAACCTTAGAAATTCACAGGATACAAATGACATGTCATTAGGGATTTCATGTTTCGAGTGTTGGTCTTGAATGTCCTACCGATGGCTGAGGTCTTGCATTCATTGTGGATACTCCACAACTCATGTGAGCAACATTGTATAACTTACATTCCGACCTACAGCTCGTGTGAGCAATGATGTAAAGGAAACGTTACGATTATATGTTTAAGCACACTTCGTGTGAGCTTTCCTGAGTATCCGATGTCACTCTAAGTGGTTCAATAGGATTAAAAAGGAAATGAAAGGGTAAGTGTTTCAATGAAATGTATCATGAACTTATGAAAGAAATTATGAACTAAATAATGTGATTACATGTGTAAGTTTACTTACTTTTATGGATTAATGCAATTATATCATGGACAAGTGCACTAACTTGTGAATCGGTGGTGTTTCAATAGGCTTATACCAAGCTTATGGAATTGATAATTGTTCATGCTTAATCCCAAAAATTGTATTATTGAAATGGTATATTATGTTTAAAGTTTATTCGAACTTACTAAGCATTCATTGTGTACGTGGTTATTTTCCTTTACTTTATAGATTATCAAAAGCTCAATCAGTTGGAAGTTCGTCAAAGATCTATCACACTATCCAGTGGACAATTTGGTAGTTTTTGAGTAATTTGGTTAAGATTTATAATGGCATGTAAAGGGTGCTTTGGAATGATATTAAGGTGTATATGTTAATTATGTCTTGGCATAGTTAATGTAACACCCCTAACCCGTATCCATCGCCAGAATAAGGTTACGAGGTATTACCAAACTATCACATCATAACCTATACATATCTCATAGATTTAAACATTCAAACACATACATTATTCATATACAATTATATTGTCCCTTATAACGCTCTATGAGATCTTAAAACATGCTTGGAAGAGGTTCGGGACTAAACTGATAACATTTGAAAACTTTGGGAAACTTAGAAAATTTTCTTGAATACAGAGGTCACACACTTGTGTGAATAGGCCGTGTGCCTCATACGGCCATCAGACACACCTGTGTGGTGTGAAAACAGGGCATACATACTGACTTGCCTCACATGGCCGAGGACATGTCCGTGTGCCAGGCAGTGTGAAAACTAGTGGGTATACTAACTTGGCCACATGGCCGACCACACACATGTGTGTCTAGGCCGTGTGCAAGGCTAACTTGAATTTCTAATTATTTCCAGGGGACACACGGTCGAACAACAAGCCCGTGTGCTCAACTGTGTAAATGTAAATAGGCCATTTGCAAGGCCAATTTCACCACCCATAATGGTCTACCTTGCAAACTCAAAATGTGGCACCAATTCATACACAAAAAGGCAGCCCAAAACATAAACTGATAACATTTGAAAACTTTGGGAAACTTAGAAAATTTTCTTGAATACAGAGGTCACACGCCTGTGTGAATAGGCCGTGTGCCTCATACGGCCATCAGACACGCCTGTGTGGTGTGAAAACAGGGCATACATACTGACTTGCCTCACATGGCCGAGGACATGTCCGTGTGCCAGGCAGTGTGAAAACTAGTGGGTATACTAACTTGGCCACACGGTCGACCACACACATGTGTGTCTAGGCCGTGTACAAGGCTAACTTGAATTTCTAATTATTTCCAGGGGACACACGGTCGAACAACAAGCCCGTGTGCTCAACTGTGTAAATGTAAATAGGCCATTTGCAAGGCCAATTTCGTCACCCATAATGGTCTACCTTGCAAACTCAAAATGTGGCACCAATTCATACACAAAAAGGCAGCCCAAAACATAAACAAATTATGCCCAATTCATAGCTTAAAAACATCAACCAATTTAATACACATTTACTACTCCAAAACATACCAATTCCATATACCAAAATCGTCCATTTCACCTAGTTCCAATACAAGCATTTCATTATCACTTTAACTACAATTTCCAACATTACAAACATACCAATTCACCATTTCTATCCATTACCAAAATATATCATTTCTCAAACAATATACCATTTATAGTCAACCAAAATCATAATCACTATACCATCACCATTTCCATAATAAGCTTCCAAACACAAAAGCAAATATATATACACCATAAGCACATATATAAGCACATATCATAAGCGAAACTCACATTCAACATTACCAAAACACATGTCCACATAAATCAAGCCTATACATGCCATATAACCAAGTCACAAGTGTATAAATACCGAAATAAAAAATTGGATAGTGTGATGCGATCTCCACTGACTTCCAACCCGAGAAAACGTCCGAATCACTATAAAACATAGAAGAATAACACAAAGTAAGCTATAAAGCTTAGTAAGCTCATATGATATTACACTTTTCTTATCGAATAAACACATATTAAGCATTTACATATACTATAATATAAATTCATTTGATTTCATCTTTATACCATAATTCCAATCACATAATTAACAAAGATTCACAAGTTTATTTATTTCTATGCTCATACAGATTAAAAACATTCTTATCAGTCATTCACATTTACATATACATAAGTGAATATATATATAAATTTATTCAATCCAAATCAATCACATTTTATTTAGTAAAGATGAATCATGTGAATATTATCAAATAACGGTATTCGCACACTATGTACCATATGTATATTTAGTTAAAACATCTATAACTCATATCTCACACATCATTCAATTCATACCTCATTATAGCCAAATAAACACATTTTTGGCATGAAACATACTTATACATAAATCTTTCTCGTTTCATACACATGATACACTAAGAACTCACCAAATTACCTTCATTCGATTTTCATATAGGTTTTGTACGTACCTATTACACTTAATTCGATTGTACTTCCATTCTCGTCTTGGCTATGCCCGTTGAACCATTCGGAATCACTAAGGATACTCGGGAATCACACATAGGTCGTAAAATGCCATATCCCAGATATGATCTTACATGTAATCTCATATCGATGGCAATAGCCAAGCTATGGTCTTACAAGAAATTTCGTATCGATGCCATGTCCCAGACATGGTCTTACACGTAATATCATACTAATGCCACATCTCAGATATGGTCTTACACGTATTCTCATCTCGATAACCCTAATGTCATGACATTTGTATCCTATACTATTCCTAAGGTTCGTATGGGACTTTTAGGCGTCATAACTCTATCAATTTCGGCTCATAATCATGACCATTTAGCATTCAATTCAATTCAATAATAAATAAGCATTTATAACACAATTTAAGTACATTTATTAGCATACGAACTTACCTCGTTCGATGTAGCGACGAATTAGGTCGACTAATCTGATACTTTGTCTTCCCTCGTTCTAGATCCGAATCTCATTAGAAAATTTACTTATTTAATCATTAATTCATTCAATTTAACACAATTTACACATTTTGGAAAAATTACACTTTTGCCCCTATTATTTCACTTTTTTTGCAATTTAGTCCTTATCACCTAAAATCACAATTTCATGCAATTTCATCCTACCCATGCTTAGCCGAATTCTTCTTATTTCCTTAGCAACCCACATTTTCCAAATAATCACACTTTTAACCACATAATTTAAATAGTTCATAATTTAATCCCTAATTTGCATTTTCATCAAAAATTATTTTATAAAATATGAAAATCTAACATCAAATATTCATATTTCACCATTAAACATCAAAGAACACATAAGCTCATCAATGGCAACTATCAAAATCTTTAACAGTTTTGAAATCGAAGACATGGGCTAGCTAGTACTAGTTGCAACGATCACAAAAACATAAAAATCATCAAAAACCGAGTCAAAATGGACTTACAATTGAAACATACATGAACCGAATGCTCAAAGCTCCCAAACTCATCTTTTTCTTTTGATATTCGGCTATGGAGAAAGATGACAGCATAAAAATGGCTTTTGTTTTATTTAATTAAACATTATTTAACATTTACTAATTTGCCATTAAAATAAATTCATATTTAAACAAATGCCAAACCAAATATCATCCACTAACTCACAATTGGGCTAATTATCACATAAGGACCTTTACTTTAATATTCTATAGCTATTTGATACCTTTAGCTTATAGAGCACAACTTTTACGCTTTATGCAATTTTGTCCTTTTTATCAAATTAGACACTCAAACGATAAAATTTCTTTACAAAAATTTCACACAACTCTAATATCATGTTGTAAATATTAAAATAATAATAAAATAAATTTTTCAATGTCGGAATTGTCTTCCCGAAACCACTATTCTGATTTAGCTAAAAACAGGCTGTTACAGCTCTCCCCCCTTAAGGATTTTCGTCCTCGAAAATCTTATCAGAGAATAGATTAAAAGATTTGCTTTCACATAGCCTTACCAATTTCTCACATAGCTACAGATTTCTCAACTCTTTAATCTCACAAGCTAAGATTTTTTATCTATTCTTTGCTATACGTCATTTCAAGCTGAGTTTCTACTTCTGAAAGAGATATTATAGACAAAGGATCTTATTTGTATCATCACATCATATACATATAAGAATCACATTACAGATCTTCTCAAGTTCTAATGATAATCTTATACGGCTCGATGAATCACAAACTCAACTTCTCTTTATAGCTAAATCGAGAAATTCTATTTCCACTCAATACTTTCACAAATATTTAGTTTTCTAACTAAAATTCAATGCTATTACGTATCAAATCTACATGTTTTCTGTCAATCTGAAACTACTTTTAGACTGTCGCGAATTACTTTCACTTTCTCTTCAGTCTTTCTAATCACATCGACCCCGTAATTCCTTTTCTCATAATTCGATCCAGTGCAATGAAGCTTAGTAATTGCAACCATACCATACTCATACAATGCTATCTCAATATTCATCTCATAACTATTATTATACGCAAACTTAACCAACAGTAAATGTCTTTCTCAGTTGCTTTCAAGTTCTAAAACTCAGTAGCAAAATATATTTTCGAAAATCTGAATCACTTCTCATATTAACTACATACTGAGGATAGTAAACAGTGTTACAAAACAATCTCATACCCAAAGCTCATAGTAGTTTACTTCAGTAACACGATATAAACCTCGTGTCTCCAATTGAACAATGAAAACTGGCACTTTGTAAAAATTAACCATCTTAGGAATGTATAATTCAACTAGTCTATCAAGAGAGAAATTCGTACACACGAAGATAAAATATGCAGACTTCTTCAAATATTCAATCATAGTTCAAATAACATCTGTCTTTTTTGATGATAAGAATAATTCTGATACAACAATTTATCAAAATTCTATTTCGTCTCCACTCAGATAATAATGCAGGCTGTAACAGTTCTGAAGGTACTTGGTAATCAACTTTAACTTGTTGATAAATTAGACATTTGGATACAAAGTCAGAAATATCACATTTCAAATTCATTCACTAGTACAATTGTCTTAGATTATTGAATATCATAGTACTTCCCGAATGAACAATTAATTATCACTGTGAACCATATGTAACAATTGTTGCATAATTTCTAGATTTCTTAGTATACGAACTCTATTTTGATACATCAAATAATCATCGGTTCTAAATTGAAATTCTGAATCATGAGTCAATTTATGTTGATCCTTTTTTTTTAACTTGCAATTTACTGATGCATTTTTGAACTTCACAAATTTGCTAAATGCTTTTAACACAGCTAATATCTGTCCATCATGTAACATCTTGATTTTGGGCCTAGTCGAAATAGTGGTTTCAGGACCACAAATTCACGAGGAAAAGTTCATTTTTATTATATTTTTATGGTCCACGATTTCATGAAATGATTTCGTGAAAATTTCATTTGTTACCTCCACTTAATGATCTCACTCACTCATGCCTTTTTCCGCTCCTTTCTCCTCTTATAACCTTGTAACAAACTTAGTATGACTTGATCTCTAGTATTGTGGGTCGGTTTCAAATGGTTTTACAAAGGATAACATATGAGGGGTTACGGGTTGGCTAAAAGAAAAGGAAATTGGGTAAAAAAAATGTGGCGTGGATCAGATTAGAATAGAAGATGAATCAGGAATGATATCAAACCAAGGGCTTTGACATTCGAACAACAATCGAATTGCATTAAACACTTTTTTTTCAGATTTTTTTTTCTTTTCGAATTTTTTTTTCGAATTTTTTTTGACTTGTATAACTTTTTTTTGTACTATATTGACAAACTAAATACAATAAAACACTTTTTGTACACAATTTTTTTTCTTCGGCTGCGTAGATTTTTGTTTTTATAGCAACAGCAGCTAACTAATCAAAATAAGAAAACTTCGGTATACAAATTTTTTTTTCTATACTCTTTTTTTTCGGATCCTACTTACTTGCGTTCACTTGGACTAGCCCGGGATTAATTTCGTCGCACGATCTTCTCGTTTTAGTAGCTCTGATACCAAATGATATGATCCGGCCCGGGTAGATGAGTCGAATTCACGTAGTTGCCCGACCGTAGTTCGAGAGAGTCGTTCGTGCCTCAGATTTTAGTAATAAAAGTAAAATAATGGATTAAAATAAGCGGAAGGTTTCAAGAAGGGTAAGTTTAGTAATAGGTTCGGTTATGTGTAGCAAAGATAGGAGATGGATAAATGGGTCGGTTTGGTTACAAGAAAATAATTCGAAGGATGGGAATGGAAAACGAACTTAACGTCAGGAATGATTCAACACTAAGAAGTGTCACCCTGGTTCCCATATTGTTAAGGTGAAAAGATGGATAGATGGATAGGTGAATGCCACACCAAGATTGGTGATAAGTTCAAACAAGACGATTGACGCCACTAGCACAAGCCAGATAAGTCTTTCGAAACTTGTACGAGATATGAGAGGAAGCAACCTCACAAGAACAAATGTTCATTAACAATTTTGGCGAAAGTCTTTTACAAATGAAAGATAACAAATATTTATAGGCACATAGATGACCATTCAAATTCGACATCTAGGTGTTCACACAATAATAAAAACGTTCACACTAATGTATTAAAATAGTTCATAAATTCGGCAGATTCATGCACTAGCTGAATGGACACTTTCTTCCCCCTTGGTTTGTGCATGAATGCTTAGTCATAAAGAAAGGCTTCAAGTGACTTGTATGTGCACCAAAAGGTTGCATTCATATCCTTGGGACGTTCATGCACTTGTATGGAACATGTATCTTCATAATTAAACACTTTAATGGCATGTAAGTTCATAAATGGCAGCATGAACCTAGTAAATTCGTTCTCCCCTTTGTGCATGCACTTAATTCAATCAATGTGTTGAATTATTGAGTTAATTCCTTCCCTTGGACGTTCTTGAACCCATCCATGCATGTGTAGTAGCCTATAGGTCAATTCAAAATGTGAACATGTTCAAGGAGCTCTATGGTCAACATAGAATTAGTTAGCAGCTACTTCTTGGCCGAATAAGTGCCTTGGAAAGTTAAGAGACAGCCACCATACATGCACTTAAGCCATTCATGCATTCTATCATCCCATGCATTTGATCCATTCATGGACTAGCCTTTAATGTCCATACATGCATTCGACACATGCATGAATTTGTAGAAACATTGCATCTAGCCGTACATGCACCAGCATTTAATACTTCTTCATTCATGAGTGTAGAATGCCCAAAATAGATGTTTCTTCATCCATACATTGTACCGTCCAAAGGAATGTACCTACATGAAATAAACAAGTCATTAAGACATCTCATGAACACTCATAAATTCGGCATGATGTGAACACATTAATGTCATGCATTAATTCGGCTATGTGAACATAATCAATTTATATAATGACAATGACATATTAATAACAAATATTAATATAAGACAAGTTTAATGCTTAAATGAATATGTGCAAATTTTTATTTAATGTATTAAAGACAAAACCGAGTTTAAACTAAAATGAGCTAAGCTTTAGTTCGTGAGCTAAAGTTGAGTTGAGGCTAAACTCCTAAGCTGAAGTTGAGCTAAGGTTTAGCTCGTGAGCTGAATATGAGCTAGGAGTGAGCTCGGTTTAGCTCAGGCAAGTTGGATCGAGCTTGAATAAGCTGGATTTGAGCTGGACGGAGCTCGTGGAGCTGGAAACGAGCTGGGATCAGCTTGCCAACATGTCAATGCTCGGCTTGACAGACTTGTTCGATGAAGTTTGCGAGGCATGCTCGTATCAGGGTAAAATGACAAAAATACCCATATAGGGTAAAATGACTGTAATACCCCTGTAAGGTAAAATGACTGATTTGCTCTATGATATGTATGACTGTATTTGAGCATGCCATGTTATATGTATGTTGCATCCATCTAAGATATTATGACACGATGCATGATGCATTGGATGGGGATGGGATATATATTTTGGAGGAAGTGTACTATACTGATATGGTCGCACGAGTTGCACAAGACGACTGTGGACCTACCGATGGCTTTACGGCTACTATACTGCTAACTTTGCTACAATACTTTTTTAGTGTCGTAACCGGTGCTACTTGATTGGTAGGGTTGGGTGGGTCGATTTTATCCCCACATGGTGCGTAGGATTGGTACGGAGATGGTGTGTAGAGGCTAGATTGAGTAGGATTTTCTGTTTGCATACTGCACTGATTACTGTTGTTGCATTAATCATGGTTACTGCACTGATTACTATTACTGAAATGGGCTAAGGCCTAGATTGCCACTGTTATTGATATGGGCTTAGGCCCCACTGATACTGTTACTGAATGGGCTAAGGCCCTAACTGAAACTGAAAGGGCTTAGGCTCAAATTGTGTTACTCTGATTGTTTGCTTATATGGGATTGCACACTGAGTTTTCATAAACTCACCCAACTATATTAACTGTACAGGCAATTCTTAGGCGGATCGGTGCTGCGAGGGACTCGGAGGTGGACACACAACAGCTCACGCTTCTGAATTTATCTTTTAACATATAAGTAGTTTAATTTGGGTATTTTTATGTAAAAGGCCTTTTTAAGTTTTATTATTTAATTTGGGCTTTTATTATTTTATTATGACTTCTACCTGCTAGTGGTAGGATGCAGGTTTTCAAAAGATATTCATGATTTACCAAAATACCATACCACAAATACGCAAAATCGTTTCAGAAGCTTTCACGATAAACGAGATTTTGAAATTAATAAACGATTTAAAGTAAATACTTTATGATAGTGACGCAGGTTTTAAAATTATTTTCTAGATCACACAAAGAGGCTAAATAAATATTGGGCTTTTCAAACATTATCACGTTTTACGAAAAGTACTTCAATGTGACACCGCCAGATTCAGCCATAACGTTTATGTCAGGTTTGAGGTGTTACATTTAGTGGTATTAGAGCCAGGTTATAAAACTTGGCTATGGATTTGGGTTTTTTTTAAACTGGGGAATTCAAAGAGAACTGCTATGAATGATTTGAAGCATTTTGATATGTTTTATTGAATGTGTGGTACACCGAGTCTCCGTGCCTATCCTGTAAGTTCTCTCTGAAAATTGTATTTTGATTTTGATTGGAGCTTCCATAGGTAGAATTACTACGACTACTATAGGTAGTATATCGTACTGCAAACTTTTTAGTAGTATATACTAAAACTGTAGTGAAACTGGTGGACACCGATAGATATTGCGTACTGCGAAAACAAACTCCTAAGTACTGATACTGCTATTCCATAACATACCTATTAATAAACACCGAAACTGTAAACTGATGCACAAAGCTGCTAATAAAGATAAAAACATGAATCAATTTTGAGCACCGGAGGTATTCGCAGAAGGGGTACAAGTGGCTGCAGTGAAGGCCATGAAGGTGGTAGAGCGGGGTCTCACGATCGTGCCACGGAGTATTAGATTGGCGCATGGTTCCAATCTATCTATGGACTGTATTGGAAACACTCAAGTGAAATGTGGTATGGTTTTGGATCTAGAGTGCACAGCGCAAGCATGGTGGTGTAGTTTGTGTTATGCGACTGTACTGATAATGGGAAATTTCAGGGATGAAATTTCTTTAAAGAGGGTAGAATTGTAACGCCCAAAATTTGGGCTTAGAAGTATTAGGTCTTGAGCGAGGGAGCAGTTGGGAAGCTGATCATAAATATTTAATTGTGCAAGGAAGTGACACAATTATGTGTTTGGCTTAGTGGTTGTGTGCTCTGGAAGTGTCTGGGAAGTCATGGTTTCAAGCCCTGGCTTCCACAAAATTTTGGTTTTTGAGGATAAAACCCCTATATTTGGCCAGTAGGGTTATAAGGTTTCACACTTTAATCATAAATTCCGTAGACTCAACAGGCATATTCATGTTAGATACCAACTTCATGCACACATATGAATGAGTAGAACCAGGGTCAATCAAGGCAATAACAGAAGTTTCATAGAGAGAAAAAGTACCTGTAATCACATCAGGAGAAGATGTGTCCTCACACACACGTATAGCATAGGCCCTAGCCAGAGCTCTAGCCTCGGATCCCACAACTGTATGTTTTGTTACATTCCTACTACTATCCCCATTACCGACGTTTCTTGAAGGTCTTCTCTTTGTGGTCGTACTACCCAGCCTTGTACTCTGAAATTTTTCTTTCTCGTCCATTTCAGGACTATAACACCTTGAATTTTAGGTCTAAAAGCATTAGGTTTGAGCGTGGGAACAGTTAAGAGGTAGCACATAAATGTTTAATTGTGCAAGTAAGTGACACAAATGCATGTCTGCTTCAGTGGTTAATTGTTCTGGGAAGTGTCTAAGAAGTCTTGGGTTCAAGCCTTGGCTTGTGCAAAAATTTTGTTTCTTACTTGAATTAACCCTGTCTCTATTCAGTAGGCTTCTTAAATAAATATCGGTATTTTATGACATAAAGAAACTGCTAGTCTAGGGGGTTTGTGGCGTGTTACCTATGCCAGAGGGATGAGGTTCGAATCTTGATGAAGGCAGTGGGGTGTTTTATTTTGATGCTCTTGCCATGTGAGTAGTTGAGGTTGACTGAAACTCTGCTAAGTTGATTGGAGTTTGAATTGGTGATTGAGGAGATACTGAAGGAGGGATTTGGGGAATAATCGTGGGGAGTTGAGGGGAGAGGTAGTGTTGTGCCAAAATTAATCTTTGGGCACTCAAGAATTTGGCCTGAGGGGTATGCTTCTCAATTTTTTTTGTTTTGCCTGCTCTTTTATGCTTGAAGACCGATTGTGGTAGGGGTTCCATTCGAGTATTTTTCTATTTCATCTATTCCGTCTTTGACAACCATTTCTTTGGCCGAAAACTTTCTCTTCTCCCCTCAACACATATGAGTCTTAGTCTAGTCTGAGCTTATTGTCCCTAATGTTCTCCTATTAATCGATTGCCTCTCTTTCTCTTCCTTCCCCAATCAATTCTTCTTTTGGCCAAATATACCTTTTTCCCTTCCTTTAATTCTTTTTGTTAACAGATTTCCTTTCTCTTCATCTGGCTATTGTGATCGAATACCCCCCACTTCTCCTCTCTGTTCGCCCTCAATCCATTTCTCTTATCATCTCTTTCTATTTGGTACCCAAGCCGAATACCTCATATCTCTCTCTCCATTTTGTTTTCGGTTTGGCAATTATTCTCTGACAAATTGAACTTCCCGAGGAGTGAAGGGGTTTAAAAGTGTTACTGAAGCCGAATACCTCATATCTCTCTCCATTTTGCCTTGCATTCTTGGGTGTAGGCCGAATGCTCTTTTCCCTACTTTTGGGTTCTGTGTTTTTGTAAGTTATCATATGTGGATTTAAGCCATGTGTATTAACAATCCTGATTAATAAAATCTGCTTGTAGTGCAGATATTCGTCAAGGAGGTTGTAATCAACCTCGACAGTGGTTTAAGTGGGCTAAACCACACTCGTTCAAACAAGGTTTACTGCTCGTGCGCTTCTGCGCGTTTTCGCAAACAAGTGTGTAACAACACTACCATAATCGTAAATCGACAAGAGTCGAAATAGGTGACCATTGACGCTACATGAGCTTGCGCTCACTCATGTGGTAGTCCGTATGCCTAAACATGGGCGTAAAATCATTGAGGCCACCATGAGCTATTTCATGGGCTTAGGCTATTTTTGGGCCATTGTGGGCCGAACTGAGCTATGTAGGCCCCACACGGGTAAAACCGCATGGCTATGTGGAGAATATTTGGCCAGGCTATGTATCCACACAGCTAAGGCCATTTCTGGGCTATGTAGGCCACATGGGTGTGTGGGCCCACATGGGCCCTCATTATGAGCCTTGGGCCCATTTGTATGTTTGACTGATAAGGTTGCACGAGTTGCCCAATATGACTATGGACCTACTATTGGGTCGGTAAGTATACCTAGACCCCAAATTAATTAAATGATTGTTTTGCCCTTATATGGTAAAATGACTGTTTTGCCCTTATATGGTAAAATGATAGTTTTGCCCTTTTGAGGTAAAATAACTGTTTTGCCCTATGTGATGTATATATATGTGCATGTATGACCATATTTTTGCATGTTATTTAAACTGTAATGGATACATGTATGATTCTATGATATGACATGACATGACTGTATGATGCATTGCATGGGGATGGGTTTATACTGATCGGAGGAAGTGTACTGAAAGGCTTCGAGCCTAAATTACTGGCAGCCCAGCTGTATATTACTGTTTAGTGTCGCAACCGGTGCTAGTTCTGGAGTGTAAGGATGGGTGGGTTGATTATATCCTCACATAGAGTGTAGGGTTGGACGGAGATGGAGTGTAGAGGCTGGATGGGTAGGACTTGTATTCTGTTACTGCACTGATTATTGTTACTGAACTATTTTTTGTTACTGTATTGGGCCAAGGCCCAAACACATGACTATATCTATATTGAGATGGGCTAAAGCCCAGACTGATATTGTCACTGTTACTAAAATAGGCTTAGGCCTAGACTGTATTTGTTTTCTGACTGTTAGCTAATACGGGATTACACACTGAGTTTTTGTAAACTCACTGTAACACCCCTATCCCGTAACCGTCGCCAGAATAGGTAAGGGGCATTACCGGACTTGTAACTCATGTCAGAACAGTAAAATTTTGAACTTTTTCTTGAAATAAAGATCGTTCATTTAAATAAGTACTAAGCACAACCAGAGGTAAAATTTAAACTTCACTAAGTAAACATTCAAAAGATGCCATTTTCGCATGGCTTATATACATTAACCAAAAATATTCTTCCGCCACTAGTCTATTCTATACATGCCATAAAATAATTCTAAACATAACAGTAACAAGCGGTGGATAGTGATAGTGTGACTAGTTGCTGACGATCCCCGAGCCTGTAGCTTTGCAATGATATCTATAAAACAGAGGAAACAGAGTAAACGGAGTAAGCATTATAATGCTTAGTAAGTTTTAAGCAGTTTCAACAGATAACAATCAAATTATAACATAGTTGTTCGTATATTTTATTTCACTCTTCCTTCGGGCATGCCATCCCTTTACCGAATATGCACAACTCATCATATACAATAGGCAGTTAAACTTTCACATAAAAGTGAGCTCATGTGACATAAATATATCGTATGATTTCACATAACCTCTCACACTGATCCGATGTCACATAATCATAGGAATAGTCTCATAGATTGCTCTCGTATGCATCACATAACTACCTTATGATTTAGTTCAAATCAAGCTCACATATAAACTTGGAGTACATACCTGTTTAACCTTTCGCATTGAATATATTTATAAGCAATTCTTATTACGAAGTCTTATAGCTTTAACCTCTACTCGGATTATCGGCGAGACCTTTAGCTCAGACGAAATCTCCACACGAAGTTATCGGGTCTTACCCGGACAAAATCTCCACACGTAGTCATCGGGTCTTACCCGGAATATATTTCCAAGTTTCATGTACATTTAATCACATGTTACAACATTCACATCGACTGTCATATTTGTAATTCATTTGCCTCATCAAATATCTAATAATACACACCTTTCACATTGGTCGTTCGGCCACAATATACGCACATCGCCTATATATTTCACACTAGCCATTCGGCTTTACCACATATACATATCTCATATATATATTTCACATTGACCATTCAGCTTTACCACATATGCATATCTCATACATATTTCACATTAGCCATTCGGCTTTACCACATATACATTTCTCATACATATTTCACATTAGCCATTCGGCTTTACCACATATATGCATGTTCATATTCACCACATTGGCCATTCGGCCTTATCACACATATGCATGCTCACATTCATCACATTGGCCATTCGGCCTTATCACATATATGCATGTTCACATTCATCACATTGGCCATTCGGCCTTATCACATAAATGCATGTTCACATTCATCACATTGGCCATTCGGCCTTATCTCATATATGCACATTCACATTCATCACATAAAATCCTAAATCAAAATATAAATTTTCATGTATCCACATCACAATTATCCAAATATACTTCACATACCACATATACTATCATGTATACACTTTGTCTTGGTCGAATCTACATCAATCATTTTCCAATGAATAATTCAATTTCACGCCATACTATCATTTCATATTCGAATACTCATAAACTTACAATTTCACAAATTTTGATATCAAAGATCCATCTAACACTCATATATCGTTTTACAATATCACGATTTAGAATTCACGTATGGGTTTAATCAATAGCTTATGAGCAACTAAAACAAGTTTTATCCATGTTTACAACAAAATCACATATCCACTACGAGCTGTTTTCCTGAGCAATAGTCACTAAATTAGTTATAACTGGAGCTACAAAACTCCAAATCACTTGCTGTTAATTTTCCCTAAATATAGACTCGTATATCTTCCATCCATAAAATTTCCAGAATTTTAGGTTTGGCCAATCAATACCAGATTTTTCTTAAAGTTTCCCCTATTTCACAGTTTGACTAATCTGATCACTCTTCACTATGAATCAAATTTTTCATTGTACAGAATTCAAAATGTGTTATATTTGATTTCATTTGAAACTAGACTCATTAAGGAGTCTAAGCATATAAATTTTATCTTATAACCATTTTTGTACAAATTATAATGATTTTCTAAAAACAGAACAGGGGATTTCGGAGTCATTCTGACACTGTCCCACACAACTTTGAATATCTCTTTATAGGAAATTTCTTTGCTTACACGGTCTCTTTTATAAGAAACTAGACTAACTAAGCTTTGATTACATATTTTATTCAGCCTATAATTCCACACCAACAATTTATAGTGATTTTCTAAAATCACGTTACTGCTGCTGTCCAAAGCAAATTATTACAATTTGCTTTTAAATTTCCAAGTCCAAACACTTATGAACTTACCATTTGAGTTTAAGACATATCATGGCCACATCATATCTTATTAAATCAACTCATTATGTCCTATTATGATTGAATTTACTCAATGTTTAATCACTTAAAACTTACCTCGGATGTGGTCGAACGATTTCGGCGGCTATTCGATCACTTTTTCCCTTCCCTTATCCAACTGTGGTCCTCTAAGCTCTTGAGCTAATTCAAACAAATTTAACTTATTAAAGTCTCATTATGCTAGCTTATGGCCAAATATGACAAGGAGTTTGATAGGTCATATGGCCACCTTTAGCTCAAATACAAAATGGTCATACGCATTTTTAATCACATTGAGCAATTTAATACAATTAATCTAACATTTCCTCATGTGCACTTTTATGACCGAATACACACATCATTGACCTAATATCAATTAACTAAGCACTTAACAAATTCTCCTTGAGCCGATTATCTAAGTCAAGATAAAAGCATCAATATGCTTGCCCCTAACCGAATACATGCAACACCAATCTATCTCATGTGGCCGAATATGCAAGTCTATGTTGAGGCCAATTATATACTTAATACCACATATAAATGGCATACATTTTACTAACTAATGCATTATATATTATAACTCAATACGCATCCATTGTTTACTCCATAACTGAAACACCATCATATATAAATATATACCTTGAGATAATATATATGTCATACCAATACATCATGTGCAAATATATATATGTGCAAGAGCCGAATCACAAAGTTGATTATAACCACCTCATATATTTTCATCATATACCCGAATGTACAAGTACATTATAATAACTTCCAACTCAATTCATGTTACAAATTTATACTTCACAAGAACAAATCATTAACCAAATATAAACATATATCGAAAACACAAATCTTACCTACCATGTAATCAGCATACCAAACTAAACTCTTTCTATGTTCGAATATAACCTAATATCATTTAATACCAAATCATGTATATTTTATTTTTACATGAACCATAGCCGAATCATTTTAACCATGAGTAACATAACAAACATAAATCATACTTATGGACCTAAGGTAGAACCAAGAAAGGAACTCATAAATATCAAGATGTAAGCAACTACAATTGTTCATCTAGATTTAGCATGAAACACAACCATCACCCTTATTAATCTCCATAGCCGAAAACCTTACTTATTCCAAAATCACAATTTCAACATGGGTTACGAACAATAACTTGATATCTCACTCAATATCAACTAGGATTTCAAGAACTAGTATCAACTTCCTTACCTTAATATTGACCTAAGATGACCGATTGCTTCACTCCTTTCTTCCTCCTTTCAATTCGGCTAAGAATAATCAAAGAACACAACTTGTTTTCATCACCGAATGCTCTTGTTCTCTCTTTTTTTTTCTTTAGAATCAGCTAGGAAGAAACATGGATGATGATCTCTTTTTTTTTCTTTCATCATCCTACTAACCATTATTATTTTATCATTTCTAACATAAACCATTAGCACAACATGTTTTATGACATGTTTTGCCCATCACCCTTTGTCATGGCCGGCCACTAGTAATTAAATGGGGGAAATTGACATGCAAGTCCACCCCTTTGATTACATGCACTAATAGATCCTTATGTTTTGACCTACCACATTTCAAAAGTGTCACACATAAGTCCTATTGACTAAATTCACATGCAATTTACTAAATCGAAGCTTAAAACTTTCACACCTTCATATTCACATATTTTAGACAATAAATATCATATTCAAATAATTTGGTGACTTGGTTTAGCGGTCCCGAAACCGCTTTCCGACTAGGGTCACTTTAAGGCTGTCACACTTACCCATCTGTTTATCTGTACAAGTAATCCCCAATCTTAGACAGATCGATCCTGCGAGGGACTCAGAGGTGGCCACACAACCGCACATGCCTCCGTATTGACCTTTAATTAATAAGTAATTTAATTTGGGTATTTTGATGTAATAAGGCCTCTTTAAATTTTTAATCTTTAATTTGGGGTTTTAGTTATTTTGAATTATAACTGCTAGCAGTAGGATAAAAAGCATTTTTCAAAAGATTGATGTTTTCCAAAACTACCAAAAATTTGTAATTGTTTAAGAGCTTCCGCAAGAGACAACATTTTAAAAATTAAAGTCATTTTAACATGAGTTGCATTTTATAAACGACATGTTTTAAAGACATCATCAAGAATATGTAGCAAAGGTGAATAAGGAAAAAGGACTTTCAATGATATTTCACTTTACGAAAAACACTCCTATGTGACATCGCCAAACTCGGCCATAATGTGCAGGCTGGGTATGGGGAGTTACAAGGACAGTCCTTGATATAGTGGTCTTGATAACCACATCGGAAACAAGCTCCATCGCTCACCTTACACTTACCAAAATGACCTCACCACACTGTTGACACTCAGGTTTGGGAGCTCTGTCATTACCCACACTAGCTACAGAGGTAGCCTGAGATTTGAAACCCGAATATTGCTTCTTACGATTTCTGTAAGGATGCCCAGCTGACACATGAGAACGAAAATACATATCTCTGAATTTCTTAGACTGGGATGGAAGTGACTTGCTCATCGGCCTCTTTCTTATATCTTTAGCCTTAGCTTTGGCTCTTCTCCTTTCCTTAGTCAGCCCCTCAGCTTTATAAGCCTGATCAACGAGCACAACAAATTCCTTCAGCTCAAGTATACCCACTAACACTCTTATGTCTTCATTAAGTCTATTTTTAAACCTTCTACACATTTTAGCCTCGGAGGATACACATTCCCGAGTAAATTTGCTGAGGCTGATAAACTCTCTTTCGTACTCAGCAACTGACATGCTACATTTCAAATCGAGAAACTCCTTACGCTTTTGATCGATGAATTGCTCACTGATGTATTTCTTTTGGAACTCTTCCTGAAAGAATTCCCATGTGACCTTTTCTCTCAGAACCACTGAAATCAGCGTTTTCCACCAATGATACACCGCATCCCTCAACAATGAAATAGCATACTTCAGACATTCATCAGGTGTGCAAGATAGTTCATTGAATACCCTGATAGAATTCTCTAGCCAAAATTCCACTCTTTTGGGATCATCATTGGCATTGGACCTAAATTCCTCGGCTCATTGATTTTGAATTCTATCTAATGGGTTCTATGAAATCTCATAAAATCTAGGCCTTGAGGCACTTGAGGCATGAGTTGGGGATTTGGAGGGGGTAGAGAAGGTTGAGCGTTCGGGTTCGTTTGATCAAACTCTGTGTACCAAGCATCTATCATATGGAGAAAGGCTTCTTTGCCTCCTTCTCCTCTACTAATAGTCGTGGGTCTACTATCAGACGGCATTGCTCCTTCAGCAGGAGCAGGTGCATTACTTTCAACATCATCCGCCACTACTCGTCAAGAGTTGTCACACTATCATAATATATGTATGGCATGTATAGCTAGACTCGTACACATGCTACGTTAGTCTGAGAACTGACTAAATTGTAGCTCTGATACCACTAATGTAACACCGCTTGCTCGTACCCAACACAGGACAGGGTTTAAGGCATTACAAGGCTTAAACATAAACATTCATATAAAATCGAGTCATAAAATTTTGTCCCAATTTAAAACTTTTCAATCACATGCAAATTGCCCCTTGTAAGGGTCTATAAGACCCAAAAGTGGTTCGGGACTAAACTGAGAACTTTCAAAACCTTTTAAACACTTAGAAAGTTTTCTTATTTTAGAGCGTCACACACCCAGTGGCACGGGACACGCTCATGTGCTCAGCCCGTGTAACTCTCTAACTATGATGTCATCAACAAAATAAGGTCACATGGTCAAGTCACCGCTCGTGTGCTTAGGCCGTGTGGCGAATTAAATTCCAAAAATGAAGTGCAAACTTCACATGGCCTGGGCACACGCCTATGTCCTAAGGCCATGTCCTTCACACGGCTGAGACACACAACCATGTCTTTGCCTGTGTGTTTACTACTAGGCATTCTGTTTGCATAATTAGGGTGCAAGGGCCACACGGCCGGATCACACACCCATAGGGCAAATTGTGTGTCACACACGGCTTAGACACATGCTCGTGTGTCTGACCGTGTGGACAATTTCTAGGCTATGTTCCAAGCCATTTGCCACCTTTAAACACTCACTCATTTATATTCACTTCATGGAATGCAACATAGCACATTTGATTATTCAAACATTTACATTCATGATTAAACTATGACTTAGTAAAGTCAACATGTCACCCATTCAAATTATCAAACTTTCATATGGCATTCCACACCAATTTCATGTTTATTTATCATCTTTACCAATTTACCTCCAAGTTATACATTTCTACCACATTCATTGCATATTTATTAACCATATCACAATCATCAAACGTACATACCAATTATCACGCTCATCAACCACAAACAACCATAACCATATTAAAGCATCAACACATTTGCATGCATGCATCATTAAATAGGGTTACAACCCAAAATAATCAATATGAGCCACCTCTTATGGCCATATACAAAATAATCATGATACCATCATGAACAAACACATTTGGCTAATCAATATGACACATAACAAAAAGGACAAGTCCCTATACATGCCATACTCAATAATAAGGCTAGCTAATTCGGGATGTTACATATTGGACATGTTTGACTCTATGAGTCTATGTGGTGTAATGGAGATCCATGTATCCTATGTGTGATGATAAAGCTCACTATATGTTTCATAATTCAAGTGTCATCTTATCTTATTTTATGTAATTGTGTGGAATATGTTCTATGCTTGAATGAGTATATATGTATGTTATAGGAATGAATTATTAGATGATGCATGATTTAATACTAAATGATGCTAGACTTATGAATAAGGTACTTGTGAGTATTTGATGGGTTGTGTTGCATGATGACATGTTTGTGTTGTAGAACATTTACTGAGCTTGTGGAAGCTCACCCACTCATTTCAACCTGTGCAAATTAGTGATGTCACAGTGTGGGAGGGGTGGTTTCCGAGGGAGTGATCCAAGAAAGGCTAGTTGTTATCGTAGGTGCTTAATTATTTATATTCATATTGGGAAATAAGGCAATGTGGTAGAATTATTTAGTGCCATGATATGTTTGGGTTATTTACCAACTTTGTTATTTCGTTTTTGGAAATTTGCAAGTTTATATGTTTGCTTATGTTCACGAATTTTAATGATGGCTTGATGTCTCTTGTTTGGACTCGTTTAGAGAAATTGAATTGATAAATTTATCTACAGGGTGATTATTTATCGAAGTAAGTGATGCATGATACTTAGAATCTGATTTGAAATGAGTTCATTACATATGCATGCTACATTTTGATGTCCAGGGGCAGAGGTATCGATGTTTAGGATTTAAAATTGATACATGTGTTTTAAAATAAGTAGGGAGTCAGAATAGAGATTTGGTATCGATATCTTATCTCGAGTATCAATACTCAGGCTAAAGTATCGATATTTTATGGAAGGTATTGATAATATTCAATAATTGGGATTTTTGCTGAGAAACAGTATGCTTATTTGATATCGTTTTTCCAAGTGGTAACGATACCACTTAAAGAAAATATCGATACCTTATTATTAGTATCGATGCCTATGGATATTTTTTCTAAATTTTTGCTAAATGGCCCTTATACAAGTTTCTAATTATATGTAAGACTGATTAACGAATTATTTGCATGTAACAAGGTTAACTAACTATTTGGACGACTTAAAACTTGTACGGGTTAATAAAAGATGATCGGTTAGCTTGAATTTAGCTTCCTATTCAATGTACATGACGAGATGGTGGTGTGATATCCCGTATCTAGGCTTGGCGACTAGGCCAGTTATAGGGTGTTATACATTCCCTCTCATTAATTTCTATTTGGTGCAAATTTGCTTCAAACCTTAATAAAGGTCACACAATATTTTTAAAATAATTATTGTAGGAGTGTGAACAAGCAAGTGAGTTAGTCTAATAGTTAAGAGCTTAAGTAATTTCCTTAAGGTCCTAGATTCAAGACTCTACAGTCTTAATATTTTTAATTTTTTCCAACTTTAGCATTGTCAACACCCCCTTTTGTTGTCCAAGCTAGTTGCCATGATAGGGAAAGATTCTTTGCTTTATTGGTTAGTCAACATTCCATATTTACCAACCTTGATCCTCTTTTTGCTCCCTTATTCCCTTAACATGCCTTTTTCTCCGCCATTTTCATGTGTGTCGTCCATTGAACCTAAACAAGGTAACTCTAATCTTTTCTTTTCATATTTTTCTCTCTTTCTTTTTTGTTGTTGCACCTCCACATTGCTTCTCCATATTCTCTTTATTTTTCTTTTGTTTTAGCCACCTACCACCATTTTTGCCTAATTTCTCCTCCTCTCATTCACTCCTTTCCAACAAAACCACCACCATCACCACTACCAAACCTTCTCTTTGTCACCGCTCCTCCCTTTTGTTTTGTTCCAATGTCACCCTTTGCACCACCATTGATAATACTTTTGTCTTTCTCTACACTCCTCTATTTTCCTTTGATTTTCTCCATCTTCCCTCAAGGTCTGCATCATCCTTTCATTTCCTCCTCCTCTGTCAAGTTATTGTCAGACCGCCGTCGTCACCACTATCATTATGCCTCTATCAGAGTTAGTGATTTTTCCTTCTTTCTTCACCATCTTCTGACCTCTACCATTCTCTTTAGTAAATGAGACATTATTCCTCCTATTTCAATTAGTTCTTAAATTATTTTCACATCATATAATAATTAACTCTCTTTTCTGAATGATTATTTTCTATAGATTCCGGTGATCCATCGAACCTTCTAATTTGGTCAAGTTAGAGTAAGTGTAAGTGGTTGAGTTGATGCAAACTCGTGCTCGTTGTTGTTTCGAGTCACGAATGTGCCCGATCATAAAATTGAGAAGTATCGTTTGTCTTGGAGTTAAGATAAAATTCGACTAAATAAAAGGGAATTAAGCAAAAGGGTTCAAAAGGGTTTTGATATATGGAGTTTAGGGTTTGGATTAGTAAAGTGATTAAAGTAATTTTATGTTGGTAGTTAGGGAAAAATAGATTGAGTTTAAGGTCAAGAAAGAACCAATACTATAGATGAGTATTGACCTGATTCTTATAAGACGCTTAAGTTGGATGAATGATAGAAATTAGGACTTTGACCCACTATCTATTACGAGATAGGAACCAAATGTATAAGGATTGAACGCCACACTCGAAGAATGATAATTCAAAAAGAAACAAGTTAAATGCCACTAGCAAAGCTAGATAAGTCAGCTTGAGTCTTAAACGAACAATGAAAGTTGAATAAACTCACAAAATTTGAATTAAGCATAAAAGGTGTCAAAAGTCTAATTTACATCAAATGTGCTTTATATTTATAGCTCAAATCCTTGGCTAGCCGAATGGACATAAAAGAAACTAAATGGATAGCTTCAAATAAGCTTAATTGAGCTGAAACTTCTTGGCACCTTCCTAAAATGTCCCATGAAGTCTCCAAGGTTAGCTGAGCTTTAATTAAAGTGAAAATGGAGCTGAACCTAGCTGAATACGATCGACCAATGGTGTGAACAGCCTTTAAGGAACTGCCTTGGGTTGCTGAATAGTCATGAGCTTTAATGGGCAACTTGGGCAATTCAATGGGCTTGTACATGGTTCAGCTGAATATGAGTAGCCCTTGTAGTGTGAAAGCTAAGAACTGATTAATCATGTGTGTGAAAAGACCCCCTAGCCGAATTGGACAAGTGTGAAAACACTTGGGGCTATTGACATGCATGAAAAGGCAGCTTGGGAAGAGAAAACAGCAGCTCTCTTTTGGCTCTTGCAATAACTGAATTATTGCTTGGAGGATGGCAACCATCAGCACACCATTTTAATTGCCGTCCATGCATGTACCTACAACAAATAAATTTAGCCAAGTTAATTTTAAGGACAAATTAAATTCGGCTAGGACAAAATTAATTCAACATATAATTAATTTTCCCTAAGCTAAGACACATTAAAAACAACCAATTAATAAGTAATTAACTAGGACATAACCAAAACACTCATTTAATTAAAATGTCCAGATTATGACACATTTAATAACTTAAACTAAATAACTAAATTAACTAAAACAAATTAAATATTTTATTCCAGCAAAATAATGCGCAAGTTAAAAATGAACTAAAACGAGCTCATTGTGTAACGCCCCGTACCCGAGACCGTCGCCGGAGTCGAACACGAGGTCTTAATAGACTTAATTAATTACTTAAACAACTCAAACAATTTATTTTTAAAATTTTCAGTCAAGCTAACAATCTGCATCATAGTCGCTTAAAAATTCATATCTCGAGTTACGAAACTCGAAATCCAATTCCGTAAATTTTCCATGAAACTAGACTCATATATCTATTTACTAATTTTTTATAGAATTTTTGGTCAAGCAAATTAGTACAGTTTATTAGTTAAAGTCTCCCCTGTTTCAGAGTTTGACTGCTCTGACCTCTATATATTACGAATCAAATATCTCCCTGTACAGAGTTTTAATGACTATACAGTTTGCTTCTAATAAAACTAGACTCAATAAGGAATCTGTAAATATAAATTATGACTTCTAATTATATTTTAAAAATTTATGGTGAATTTCCAAAGTCATAACAGGGGATCCAGAAATTGCTCTGGCCCTGTTTCACAAAAATTTAAACATCTCATAAAATATAACTCATATACCTGTTTTGTTCCATCCATATAAAAATAGACTCATAATTCTTCAATTCCATATATTATTCATCATCTAATTGTATCTCTACTATTTTTAGTGATTTTTCAAACTCACGTCACTGCTGCTGACTGAATCTATTTTATGGTAAATTTTACCTATTTCATGGTTTCCATGGATTAGCTAGCAATTTAGCATACATAACACCAAATATGATCATGATTAGCCATTCCAATGGCTAATCATTACCAAGAATTTCCATACCTCTCAATAACCATATCATAAGACCATATACACAAAATGATTATAATGCTATACATGCCATACTCAAAATATACAAGCCATTATGCCAAGATGGTATACGGATAGTGTGAGCGTGCCTCCGACTGTTTCCGATTTCCGAGCTGGCTTGTCAACAGTACAAGGTATGAAAAGGAGGGAGTAAGCATAAATGCTTAGTAAGTTCACATGCAAATAGCAAGTAACATAACTATATAAGCAAACATAAAACATCATTTGCATAATCATCACCGAGACATTCATATCACATTTTCATTTATCATCTTACCATATTGTTGTTATATCGAGTTTTCAACCCGAGGGTTAAGTACATACCTATTCAAAGTATTCATTTCACAACACTTACCAATACGTCCCTTTCATCTCGAGTATTCCTCCATTTGAGTAGAATTTTACCCGTTGAACACATCGGAATATAATTCGAATACATGGAAAGTTTGCACATAAGTGCCACATATGTAGCCAAGCTACCATGTAACCCGCCCATAAGTGAAATCGGACTCAACTCAACGAGCTCGGGCATTCGCATCCATAAGTGAACTCGGACTCAACTCAACGAGCTCGGATGCCTAGTTACATCTCTCGAACTCGGACTCAACTCAACGAGTTCGGACATTCGCATCCATAAGTGAACTCGGACTCAACTCAACGAGTTCGGATGCCTAAATATCCTAGTGACATGTCACTTGTATCCTAATCCATTCCTAAGGTTCAACGGGACATTTTTCCCAATCATATGTCTCAACCATCTTCTATGGAATGTCGATACCGATACTCGGTAGTATTTCACATTTTCCAAGTATATCACATAATTTGACATATTATCAAACAATTGTCACAAGTATGATATTTCATAATAATTGTCATATCATTTAAATAACATTAAAACATTTAAAACAATAACTATGTTACCAACATTTACATATGAACTTACCTCGTATGCGAAAATGGCTACTTTTACCATTTCGTCCACAATTTGGTATTTTCCCCATTTTAGCCCGAATTTTAGTTTTCCTTGCTCTATCATTTAAAATATAGTCTAATTAGGACTCACATTATTCAAATTGACCCAAAATCATATTTTGGCAAAATTATAGTTTTGCCCCTAAACTTTCGCATATTTACACTTTTGCCCCAAAGCTCGTAAATTAAACTTCAGCCTATTTTCTTATGTTTTATGACATGCTGATCATTTTTCCCTTCTATGGCAACATCAAATTCTCACTCTAACATGTACTTATGACTATTAGGTATTTTTACCAATTAAGCCCTTTTGCTAGTTTTCGCTTAAAACCGAGTAGCACAAGTTGTCTAACATAATTTAAAACCTCATATTATATCATAAAACACCAAAATACACAAATTTCACCTATGAGTATTTTTCCAAATATGAACCCTAGGTTGAATTATTGCTAGTATAAGCTTAATCGAGCTATCGGGACTCTAAAAACGTAAAAATCATTAAAAACGAGGCTAGAACGGACTTACAATCGAGCTTGGAAGCTTGAAAAACCCTAGCCATGGTTTCTCCTTGCTATATTTGGCCATGGGGTTGAAGATGAGCAAAATTGGCTTTTAATTTTGTATTTTAATTAATTTTACCCCTAAATGACCAAAATGCCCTTACTACTAAACTTTCCAAAAATTCCATCCATGTCCAATTTTTGTCCATAGACTTAGAAATTGGTAAAATTGCTATTTAAGACCTCCTAATTAATATTTCAAAACAATTTCATACTAGAAACTTCTAGAATGCAAGTTTTACAAATTATTCGATTTAGTCCCTAATTTCAATTTAAGCACTTTATGCATAAAATTTCTTCACGAAATTTTCACACAATCATGCAATCATATCATAGACCTCAAAATAATCATAAAATAATTATTTCTATCTCGAATTTTTTGGTCACGAAACCACTATTCTGACTAGGCCCAAAATTAGGATATTACAACTCTCCCTCCCTTTAGGGATTTTCGTCCCCGAAAATCTTACCAGAAAAGTGGTCTTCACTTTTAATCTCATATTCGGTGTCGAAGAACTTTCACTTAGGCTGTACCTCCAATACATCTCTTTAATTTCTCATATGATCTAAAAGCTTACAGTCTCAACTCTCAATTGTTCTAAAATTTTCAACCCTTCTTAGTTTCCTATGATATCATGACATAAAACCCAGATCTCAACTTGATTTAATGGAGACCGGAATTCCAAGAAATCCAACAATCAAAGAGACCTGAAATTCCATGAATCTGATGAGTAGGAATTCATTCAATACATATATGATTTATAGATCTCGCCAAACATTTAACAATAGGATACATCACATTTTCCTCTTTCCGCCATGGAAATATTTCTGATATGGCCTCAAGAATAATCCTTCTCATTTCCATCCCAATATCAACACTGACAAGGATAATTTTGATAGATCCCAATGTTCGGCTTTAACCCCTTTAACAACTTCGATTTTATGTAACATCGAATGCTCTAAACTATCACATTACCTCACTATCTTGAAACACATCACAATTCATACAACAGTACATTACTGAAAGTCAGGAAGTCTTTACTCAATGTAGACTAGTCTAGTTCAGACGCTTCGGTTACCATATTCTCATCTATCCAAACTTTGTCAACATGTAATAAACTTTTTAGCTTTCACAAGACGAAAACCTTATCATTCGTAGTGATTTTAACTAATATCCAACTCTTTCTAATAAATATACACTTCTCGTTCAGACTATTTACTCTTTTATCCGTACAAAAATGAAATTATATTATCAGACTTGAAAAAAAATAATCCTGACATAATTGTCACATGAAATCTTTCAAATAAATAATTCACCATATCGACTGAAACTCGTGCTTTTATCACCTATGCCTTTACTGATGTCAAATCCTTATATAGAAATTAGAAAAAAATCCCAATACTAAAATCACCACATTACCAAGATCAAATTAGAAGTATAGTCATATTTGACATGATTATCACGAGCTGAAGAACGTACTTCAAACATGAGTCATAATTAACAAATTATGGAACAAAGATAACAAGAAACCGAATAAAGAAATCCAGAATAAAGAGATCCAGGATAAAGAAACCCAAGATACGATGCTATGCCGGAGAATCGAAAACCAAACTCATAGAGAAAATACAGAATACCCCGATAATTCTTCAAAGAAAGAAAGTCCAAAAGAAAACATCATTTAATCCCACTGGAATCAAATATAACAAGAACAATATATCTTCCCATACATATATATCAGATGAAGCATCAAGTAGAAGAAACAGAATCATAATATCATATGTATTCTCTCATCAATTCTTATTAGACGAAATGAAATAGAATACCCGATGAAATAGAGCAATATAAATTATAAACCAGTCAGACTACCAATGCTTTCATCCAACATCAGAATTAGAAGACATTCCCATATAACAAGAATTTCTTCAGAAGATCAATAGCCATAGAAATATTTCTGAGAACGGGTAAATACATAGAACATCTCAAAAAAGACTGCTAAATTTGTCCAGTCATAACTGTCACACTCAGATAGTTCACATTTCAAATATCATTTCCCCAACTAGTTCTGCCGTCACAAATTTCATATTAAACCATTCACTAAAGAAGGCCAGTTCTGAATAAATTTTGATTTACACTTTTCTCGACCTTGCACCTGAGTAATTTGATTTACCAAAGAGAATTCCTTCTCTAATTGGGATAGTGCATAACTCCAATAATCTTTACGTCAATCTGATACTTTACTGGCTCTGACTTTACTTATCAACTCATTTTCAATCTCTGATCATACTTATAATTATTCTATCACTAAACTCTTTGGGTTCTCAACCGGAAACTTATTCAATACAAATCTCATGAAATTCCATTATAAGTACCACTTCGGTAAGGAGGAGGGGTTGTAGGACCTCTGACTCGACTTTCTTATACATACACATATGACATAACTCCCATCATCATAGAAACATCATCAAAATCATGTCATTCATTCAGGAAATGCAACATTCATGTTGGCTTACACAAATTTTCCTATTGTCCATTTAGACAATATACTTATGCATACATTCTATGTTTTCTAGATAGCTTTACTTATCCATTCATTTAATTAAATTAAGTCATGCTCATGACATCATATAAGACCAAACAAACATAGATATTTGCATCACAATCACAACTTTCATTTCGTGCACCATCATGTACATATCATTACAATCATATAATTCAGTTCAACAATTTAACATAGATAAGTTCATTTCATTATAATCCTTTATCTCATAAAATTATATATCATTAGCATTCGTCAACATTCGACGTCCAAATCAAGACAAGGACATTTTCATTCGTATCATAATATTATGACTTTTATTCATACCTCTACTACTTTCTATTTATTCCGTTCATCTTATCAAGTAAGCCATATACACTACATCATATGAGCATGAAGCAAATATGGATATTTATCACATATGTATCATAAACTTTTATTCATACTTTTCTGAACCGAGACTTATCATAATCATAATTTTACTCAAATACCTTCACATAACATTGAACATGTTCGGCACAGCTCGGTTGGAGAGGACCCTGTCTAAATAAGACGGTACTCATACGCGTCGGAAGACATCACACTATCACATATCAGTGGCATGTATAGCTAAACTTTTACACATGCTAGGTTAGTCTGAGAACCAACTAAACCTACTCTGATACCACCAAATGTAACGCCCCGTACTCGAGACCGTCGCTGGAGTCGAACACGAGGTGTTAATAGACTTAATTCATTACTTAAACAGCTCAAACAATTTATTTTTAAAATTTTCAGTCAAGCTAACAATTTGCGTCATAGTCGCTTAAAAATTCATATCTCGAGTTACGAAACTCGAAATCCAATTCCATAAATTTTCCATGAAACTAGACTCATATATCTATTTACTAATTTTTTATAGAATTTTTGGTCAAGCAAATTAGTACAGTTTATTAGTTAAAGTCTCCCATGTTTCAGAGTTTGACTGCTCTGACCTCTGTGTATTACGAATCAAATATCTCCTTGTACAAAGTTTCAATGACTATACCGTTTGCTTCTAATAAAACTAGACTCAATAAGGAATCTGTACATATAAATTATGACTTCTAATTATCTTTGAAAAATTTATGGTGAATTTCCAAAGTCATAACAGGGGATCCAGAAATTGCTTTGGCCCTGTTTCACAAAAATTTAAACATCTCATAAAATATAACTCATATACCTGTTTTGTTCCATCCATATGAAAATAGACTCATAATTCTTCAATTCCATATATTATTCATCATCTAATTGTATCTCTACTATTTTTAGTGATTTTTCAAACTCACGTCACTGCTGCTGACTGAATCTATTTTATGGTAAATTTTACCTATTTCATGGTTTCCATGGATTAGCTAGCAATTTAGCATACATAACACCAAATATGATCATGATTAGCCATTCCAATGGCTAATCATTACCAAGCATTTCCATACCACTCAATAACCATATCATAAGACCATATACACAAAATGATTATAATGCTATACATGCCATACTCAAAATATACAAGCCATTATGCCAAGATGGTATACGGATAGTGTGAGCGTGCCTCCGACCGTTTCCGATTTCCGAGCTGGCTTGTCAACACTACAAGGAATGAAAAGGAGGGAGTAAGCATAAATGCTTAGTAAGTTCACATGCAAATAGCAAGTAACATAACTATATAAGCAAACATTAAACATCATTTGCATAATCATCACCGAGACATTCATATCACATTTTCATTTATCATCTTACCATATTGTTGTTATATCGAGTTTTCAACCCGAGGGTTAAGTACATACCTGTTCAAAGTATTCATTTCACAACACTTACCAATACGTCCCTTTCATCTCGAGTATTCCTCCATTTGAGTAGAATTTTACCCGTTGAACACATCGGAATATAATTCGAATACATGGAAAGTTTGCACATAAGTGCCTCCATGTAACCCGCCCATAAGTGAACTCGGACTCAACTCAACGAGCTCGGACGTTCGCATCCATAAGTGAACTCGGACTCAACTCAACGAGCTCGGATGCCTAGTTACATCTCTCGAACTCGGACTCAACTCAACGAGTTCGGACATTCGCATCCATAAGTGAACTCGGACTCAACTCAACGAGTTCGGATGCCTAAATATCCTAGTGGCATGTCACTTGTATCCTAATCCATTCCTAAGGTTCAACGGGACATTTTTCCCAATCATATGTCTCAACCATCTTCTATGGAATGTCGATACCGATACTCGGTAGTATTTCACATTTTCCAAGTATATCACATAATTTGACATATTATCAAACAATTGTCACAAGTATGATATTTCATAATAATTGTCATATCATTTAAATAACATTAAAACATTTAAAACAATAACTATGTTACCAACATTTACATATGAACTTACCTCGTATGCGAAAATGGCTACTTTTACCATTTCGTCCACAACTTGGTATTTTCCCCATTTTAGCCCGAATTTTAGTTTTCCTTGCTCTATCATTTAAAATATAGTCTAATTAGGACTTACATTATTCAATTGACCCAAAATCATATTTTGTCAAAATTACAGTTTTACCCTTAAACTTTCGCATATTTACACTTTTTTCCCAAAGCTCGTAAATTAAACTTCAGCCTATTTTCTTATGTTTTATGATATTCTGATCATTTTTCCTTTCTATGGCAACATCAAATTCTCACTCTAACATGTACTTATGACTATTAGGTATTTTTACCGATTAAGCCCTTTTGCTAGTTTTCGCTTAAAACCGAGTAGCACAAGTTGTCTAACATAATTTAAAACCTCATATTATATCATAAAACACCAAAATACACAAATTTCACCTTTGGGTATTTTTCCAAATATGAACCCTAGGTTGAATTATTGCTAGTATAAGTTTAATCGAGCTATCGGGACTCCAAAAACGTAAAAATCATTAAAAATGAGGCTAGAACGGACTTACAATCGAGCTTGGAAGCTTGAAAAACCCTAGCCATGGTTTCTCCTTGCTATATTCGGCCATGGGGTTGAAGATGAGCAAAATTGGCTTTTAATTTTGTATTTTAATTCATTTTACCCCTAAATGACCAAAATGCCCTTACTACTAAACTTTCCAAAAATTCCATCCATGTCCAATTTTTGTCCATAGACTTAGAAATTGGTAAAATTTCTATTTAAGACCTCCTAATTAATATTTCAAAACAATTTCATACTAGAAACTTCTAGAATGCAAGTTTTACAAATTATTCGATTTAGTCCCTAATTTCAATTTAAGCACTTTATGCATAAAATTTCTTCACGAAATTTTCACACAATCATGCAATCATATCATAGACCTCAAAATAATCATAAAATAATTATTTCTATCTCAGATTTTGTGGTCACGAAACCACTATTCCGACTAGGCCCAAAATCATGATATTACACATTGAGTTAGGAACGAGCTGGATGAGCTTGAAGAAGGTTGCAACGTATGCTCGGCTTGCTGGTCCAAGAATGCTCAATAAGCTCAGCAATGGTTTTGCTGCAAACTCGATTGACTAAAGATGCTACAGTGTCTTTGAATCTCTTAGCTCGAGCTCGGGTTATTGGCCCTAATGGTAGCTCAATAGGATCCATGTCAGCTCTAAGTGAGTCTCGAGTCTTGGCCGTACCATCCCCCCCTTCAAAGCGATTTGTCCCCAAATCGTCACCTATATCATAGGGAGATAAATCAAATACATTAAAGCTCGCGCTAATGCTATACTCACTTGGAAGGTCAAGCTTCCAAGAGTTCTCATTAATTCGTTCCAGCATTTGGAATGGACCATCTCCTCTCGGTAATAATTTCGACCTTTGTTGAGCTGGAAATCCTTCCTTGCTCATGTGAACCCAAACCCAATCTTCGATTTCAAATACAACTCGCTTCCTTCCTTTGTTAGCGTTGTGCATGTACTACTCAGTCCTCGCCTCAATATTAGCCCTCACCTTTTGGTGTAGTGGCTTCACATACTCGGCCTTCCGCTTAGCATCTACATGAACAAGCTGATCGTTAGGCAAAGGGATTAAATCAATTGGAGTCAAAGGATTGAAACCATAAACAATTTCAAAAGGTGAGTGTTTAGTTGCCAAATGAATGAATCTATTATAAGCAAACTTGATGTGCGGCAAACACTCCTCCCACGACTTTAGATTCTTTTGAATGATAGCTCGTAAAAAAGTGGACAAGATGCAATTAACCACTTTCGTTTGTCCATCCGTTTGCGGGTGGTAGGTTGTTGAAGATAATAACTTCGTGCCAAGTTTTTCCCACAACGACCTCTAAAAATGGCTAAGAAATTTCGGGTCTCGATCAGACACTCTCGGGATTCCATGCAATCAAATGACTTTCCTAAAGAATAAATTGGCAACATGAACAACATCGTCAGTTTTAATGCAAGCTATAAAATGAGACATTTTTTAAAAATGATCAACTACAACAAAGATTGAATCCTTTTAGGTTTTTTTCCTAGGTAAACCAAGGACAAAGTCCATGGAGATATCGACCCATGGTTCCTCGAGTATGGGCACTGGTGTGTATATGCCATGGGGCTTGATCCTCGACTTAGCCTTCTTACAGGCCACACAATGATCACAGACCTTTCGACATATCTTTTCATCCTCGGCCAAAAGAAATGCTCTTGAAGCATTGCCAAGGTCTTGGCCATGTCGAAATGGCCCATGAGGCCACCACTATGTGCCTCACTCACCAACAAGTCCCATACGGAACCTTATGGGATGCAAATTTTCCTACTCTAAAGAGGAATCCATCATGCCTATAGAACTTGTCACAAGAAACATTTTCACAAGATTTTTATAATGTAATATCCTGAATTAGGGCTTAATCGGAATAGTGGTTTCGTGACCACAAATTCGAGATAGAAATAATTATTTTACAATGATTTTGATGTTTATGATATGATTGCGTGATTGTGTGAAAATTTCGTGATGAAATTCTATGCCTAAAGTGCTTAAATTGAAAGTAGGGACTAAATCGAATAAGTTGCAAAACTTGCATTCTAGAAGTTTTTAGTATGAAATTGTTTTGGAATATTAATGAGGAGGTCTTAAATAACAATTTGACCAATTTTAAGTTCATGGACAAAATTAGGACATGGAAGGAATTTTTGGAAAGTTTAGTAGTAAGGGTATTTTGGTCATTTAGTTATTAAAATGAATTAAAAACAAAATTAAAAGCCAATTTTTGTCCATCTTCTTCATTAGGCCGAAATTTCAAGGGTTCTCCATAGCTAGGGTTTGTTTCAAGCTTCCAAGCTCCATAGTAAGTGATTCTAAGGCTCGTTTTTAATGTTCTTTACGTTTTTGGAATCCCGGAAGCTCGATTAAGCTTATGCTAGCAATAATTCAACCTAGGGTTTATATTTGGAAAAATACCCATAGGTGAAATTTGTGTATTTTGATGTTTTATGATAGAATATGGGGTTTTAAATTATGTTAGACAACTTGTGCTACTCGGTTTTTAGTGAAAACGAGTAAAAGGGCTTAATCGGGAAAAATACCTAATAGTCACAAGTATATGTTAGAGAGAGAATTTGATGTTGCCATAGAAGGGAAAAGTGATCAGCATGTTATAAAACATAAGAATAAGGAATAAAGTTTAATTCCCGAGCCTAGGGGCAAAAGTGTAATTATGCAAAAGTTTAGGTGCAAAAGTGTAATTTTTTTAAAGTTCATATTAAATGCTGTTTTGATAAATGTATGTATTAAATAAGATTAATTTGGTATTATAGATCAAGAAAAACGAGATTCAAGTCGTGATCGAGGAAAAGAAAAGATTGTGGACTAAATTGCAAAATCTTTATATTTTGGGACCAAGGTAAGTTCATGTGTAAATAATGTAGCATAAATGTTATTTTTAAGTTATTAATGTTAATTATATGATATGCTGATTTTTAATCGTGAAATATTATGCTTTGTGGTTAATGTTGAGTAATATGCAAATTATGTTTACTACTTGATAAATATGAATTGCTACCGAGTATCGGTTCCGATATTCCATGGAAGACGGCAAATGTGAGATCGAGGGAAAAAGCCCGTTTGAACCTTAGGAATAGATTAGGATACAAGTGACATGTCACTAGGATGGTCGAGCATCCGAACTCGTTGAGTTGAGTTCAAGTTCACTTATGGATGCAAATGTCCGAACTCGTTGAGTTGAGTCCGAGTTCATTTATGGATGCGAACGCCCGAGCTCGTTGAGTTGAGTCCGAGTTCACTTAGGGGCGGGTTACATGATTTCTTGATTACATATGTGGCACTTATGTGCAAATTATCCATGTATCCGAGTTATATTCCGATGTGTTCAACGGGTGAAATTTCTAGTTTAATGGAAGAGCACTTAAGATATAAGTGACGTTTTAGGTAAGTGTTGTGAAATGGACACTTTGGACAGGTATGTTCTTAACCCTCGGGTTGAAAATAGATACAACAACGATAAGGTGGTAAGATGATGAATGATGTTTAAAGATGTGATATATGTTTTGGTGGTACCATGCTAAAGTTGTTTGGTATATTTGTATTGTTATGTTACTTGTTATTTACATATGAACTTACTAAGCATTTATGCTTACTCCTTCCTTTTCATTCACTGTAATTTTGAACAAGCCGGCTTAGGAATCGGGACAGGTCGAAAGTTCGATCACACTATCCAAAGGACTTTTATCTTGGTAAATAGCTTGTACAACTACTTAAGTATGGCATGTATAGCAATATACCTATTTTGTGTAAATAATTTTATGATATGGTCATGTTTGGTTGAGAAAATGTTTGATATTGATAAGTCATGGGGATGGCTAATTTAGATCATGTTTGATATCATGGAAGTTTAACAGGTTATCTAGTTCATAAAAATTCATGGAAAGATGAAACTTGCCTTAAAACAGAATATTGCTGCAGCAATGACATGAATTTGAAAAATCACTAAAAATAGTATAAATAGAACTAAATGATTAGTAAGTTATGAAATTGAAGCTTAATGAGTATATTTTCATATGGATTGAACAAAACAGGAATATAAATTATATTTTATGAGATATTTAAACGTTTACGAAACAGGGCCAGAGTGATTTCTGGATCCCCTGTTCTGACTTTAAAATTCATAATAAATTTTAATAAATAATTAGAAGTTGTTATTTATATGTACAGATTCCTTATTGAGTCTAATTTTAATAGAAACAAACTTCATAGTCATTGAAATTTTTTATAGAGATATATCTTATTCGTAATACACAGAGGTCAGAGCAGTCAAACCCTGAAACAGGGGATACTTTAATTAATAAACTGTACTAATTGGCCCAATAAAAAATTATAGAAAAAAATTAGTAAATAGATATATGAGTCTAGATTCAGGGAAAATTTACGGATCTTGATTTCGAGTTTTGTAACTCGATATATGATTTTTCTTGTAACTGTGACGCGGTAGCTAGAAAGCTGTGATGTAGAAACAATGATTTGAAGTTCTTAATTGATAAATTATGTTCGGTAACCTCAAGCTCGACTCCAGTGATGGTCTCGGGCGTGGGGCGTTACATTTAGTGGTATCAGAGCAGGTTAGTCGGTTCTCGGACTACGTGTTGTATGTACGGATTTTGCTATACATCCATATGTATGAATTGTGATAGTGTGACGACTTCTGACCTTTTTAAATGATATTTATATAGTAAATGGATCCCGATCCAGCTGTGGCAGATGAAGTAGAGAGTAATGCGCCAGCTCCGGCTGAAGGGGCAACGCCGACTAAAAACCCACCTCCTACTGTTGGTCAGGGAGGAGGAGAAAGGGATCGGGAAGCCTTTCTCCAAATGATGAGTGCATGGTACGCTGAGTTCGTTCGTACGAACCCAAATGTACGACCTCCCCCACCTCTCCCAATTCCTCAACCTATGCCTCCAATGCCTCAAGGAGTGGATATGATAAAATTTCACAGAACCCCCGTTGATAGAATTCGTAAACAATGGGCAGAAGAATTTAGAGCAAATATTGATGATGATGCAGAGAAAGCAGAGTTCTGGCTTGAAAATTCTATCCGGGTATTTGATGAATTATCTTGTACACCTGAAGAATGTTTGAAATGTGCTACATCTTTGTTGAGAGATTCAGCCTATAATTGGTGGAAGACTTTGATTTCGGTGGTACCGAAAGAGAGGGTAACCTGGGAATTCTTTCAAGAAGAGTTCGGAAGAAATATATTAGTGAAAGATTTATTGATCAGAAATGTAAAGAGTTTCTTGAGCTGAAGCAAGGTAATATGACAGTCTCATAATATGAAAGAGAGTTTGTTCGATTGAGTAAGTATGCCAGGGAATATGTTCCTACAGAAGCCAAGATGTGCCGACGATTTGAAGACGGGCTGAACGAAGACATTAAAGTATTTTTCGGGATCCTTGAACTGAAAGAAATGGTAGTCCTAGTTGATTGAGCTTGTAAGGCTGAAGAACTACTTAAAGAGAAGAGGAAGGTAGAGGCTGAGACACGAAATTGGAAGAAAAGGCCAATGAGTAAGGCACATTCACAGCAACCCAGAAAGTCAAGAAATATGAATCCTCGTTCCCAAGTTTCAGCTGGGCAATCATATGGAAATTTTAAGAAGCAGAATGTGGGTCCTAAATCTCAGAATACTTCTACAGCCAGTGTAGGGAACTCGAGATTTGTTAAACCCGAGTGCCAGCGGTGTGGTAGAAATCATTTTGGTCCGTGCAGAGTAAATGAATGTTTTCGATGTGGTTCTCCGGATCATTTTATTAGAGACTGCCCAGAGAGAGCTGAGAAAGAAAAATTTCAAAGTGTAAAAGCTAGTGGTGCAAACTCGAGGGGAAGGTATCCGAGAAAAGCTGGAAGTGAAACAAGCAGTAAGAATGTAGCCAGAGATGCAGCAGTTAGATCTGAAGGAAGAGCTCCGGCTAGAACTTATGCTATTAAAGCGCGTGAAGATGCTTCCTCACCCGATGTGATTACGGTACATTTCTCTTTATGATATTAATGTTATTGCTTTGATTGATCCTGGTTCTACTCATTCATACGTATGCATTAAACTGGTGTCTAGTATGAATATACCTGTTGAGAACACAGAATTTATGATTAGAGTGTCGAACCCGTTAGGCAAATGCGTGATAGTTGATAAAGTAAGCAAGAAATTCCTTTAATGATTCGGGGTCATTACTTTTCGGCCGACTTGATGTTGTTGCCGTTTGATGAATTTGATGTTATTTTGGGTATGGATTGGTTGACATTGCATGATGCTATAATAAATTGCAAAGAAAAGGTTATAGAATTAAAGTGTGAAAGTGGTGAAATCTGCGGGTTGAGCCAGACAAATCAGAGGCATTATCTAGGATGATTTCTTCGATGTCGGCTCAGAGATATTTGAGAAAGGGTTATGAAGCTTATTTGGCGTATGTTATTAATACAAAAGAAGTTGAAAAGAAAGTTGAATCAGTGCCGGTTGTGTGTGAATTTGCAGACGTATTTCAGAATAATTGACAGGTTTGCCTCCAGTCAGGGAAGTAGAATTTGGTATTGATTTGATACGAGAACAGCTCGATCTCGATTGCTCCATATAGAATGGCACCAACAGAGTTGAAAGAATTAAAGTTGTAGTTGCAATAGTTGACTGATAAAGGCTTTGTGAGACCGAGTTTTTCACCTTGGGGTGCTCCCGTGTTATTTGTGAAAAAGAAGGATGGTTCTATAGATTAGTGTATCAT